>NC_090378.1:104271816-104632650 GCF_036365525.1 Heterodontus francisci
TAGCCTTTATATCCAGAGGATTGGAGTATAAAGACACAGAGGTTATGCTGCAGCTGTACAAAACCCTGGTTAGACCCCACGGAGTACTGTGAGCAGTTCTGGGCACCACACCTTAGGAAGGATATATTGGCTTTGGAAGGAGTACAATGTAGGTTTACAAGAATGATACCTGGACTGCAGGGTTAAGTTACGAGGAGAGATTACACAAATTAGGCCTGTTTTCACTAGAATTTAGAAGGTTAAGGGGTGATCTGATTGAAGTCTTCATGATATTAACAGGAAAAGACAGGCTAGAAAAAGATAAACTATTTCCACTGGTTGGAGATTCTAAAACTAGGGGGTATAGTCTAAAAATTAGGACCAGTCGTTCAGGAGAGATGTTAGGAAGCACTTCTTCACGCAAAGGGTGGTAGAGGTTTGGAACTCGCTCCCACAAACAGCAGTTGAGGCTAGAACAGTTATTAATTTTAAATCTGAGATAGATAGATTTTTGTTAAGCAAAGACATTAAGGGATATGGGCCAAAGGAAGATGTATGGCGTTAGGCCGTGGATCAGCCTTGATCTCATTGAATGGTGGGACAGGCTCGAGGGGCTGAATGGCCTACTCCTGTTCCTATCTTCCTATGTTTTAATTGTTGTTGAAGATATTTAATAATTTTAAAAGTATTATTTTTTAAGTTTTTTTTTCCGTTTTTCCTATCTTAATTCAGTCTTTCTTTATCTCTGTTTATTTTGCTTTTCTGTACATGATTTGGTATTAAATTAACTATTCTAACTGGCAATTCCTAGTTTAGACTTCAAATGCTTCAGTAATAATTCTTCAATCTTATTGCTTAAGGAGAAATACAGTTTGTTGCCCATTTCACACAGGTCTCTGATTCCCTGTAGAGGGAGCCACACTGTTTTGGCTCTAATCATAGCATGTTCCAGTGTGAAAGCCCATAAATAATGGGCGGAATTTAACAGGCTCGGACGTGGGGGGGCCTCATTGAATTGCGGAAGAAGGCGTGGAGGGGTACGCAAAGGGTTTGTCACCTTCCCGTTGCACCGCAATTAAGTCAGGGGCAGAAAAGGCTGAAGATGGCCTTCCTGCCCAGAAGTCAATTGAGGCCCTCAAGTGGCCAATCACTCACCACTTAAGGGCCTCTTCCTGCCGCTGCTGGAATTAAACCAGTGGCAGGGGGAGGGCCTCCGCCACATGGGGAGGTCGCCCAGTAAAACAAGGCTTGGAAGGGGGCCTCCTCTGTGGGCAATCTGTGGCCTATGGAGTGCCCCTGGCAGAAAAGGGCACCCCTCAAGTAACACCCCCCACCCCGCCCCTACCCCTCCCCATTACCGGGGCCTGCTGGACTGGCCTCGGTGGCCCCGCCTCACTCATCTTTGATTGGGGCTCTAGCGTTGAGCCTGCTACCAGGCCTCCTGTAATACTGGAAATGGCCACCATTCCCTGTGGTGCTGCTCTGCAGATATTACTGAACTGCCAGCCCTCTGATGCCCTGCAGCTCTTGAAGGCAGGATCCCTGTCCTTAAAGGGACAGGATCCCTGCGCCAGGCTGGTAACACCTTGCACGACCATGCTTTCCAGCCAATGAAGCACTTTTTGAAGTGTAGTCATGTCGGTATGCGCACCGAAAGCTCCCACAAACAGCAATGTGATAATAGGCAGATAATCTGTTTTTGTGATGTTGATTGTGGGATAAAGATTGGTCAGGACATTAGGGTAACTTCCCTGCTGTTCTTCAAAATAGTGCCATGGGATCTTCTACATCCACCCGAGCAAGAAGATAGGGCCTCAGATTAACGTCTGATCTGAATGACCACACCTCTGACAGTGTTGCACTCCCTCAGCACTGCATTGGAGTGTCAGCTTTGAGTTTTGTGCTCAAGCCCTGGAGTGGGACTTGAACCCAAAACTTTGTGACTTAGAGGCATGAGTTCTAACAACTGAGCAGCAGCTGACACTCATGCAAGACAGTAGGGGTCCATGTCTTGACAAGGCAGGTGCTAAAAGAGCAAAAGACTTGCATTGATATAGAACCTTTCATGATCTCAGGATGCACCAGAGCAATTTACAGCCATTGAAGCACTTTTGAAGTGTAGTCACTATTGTAATGTAGGAAATGTGACAGTCAATCTGCGTACAGCAAACTCCCACAGACAGCAATGTGATAATGACCAGATAATTTGTTTTAATGACATTATTTGAGTGATAAATATTGGCCAGGATAAAGACATTGTAACAGTAACACAATCCCTCTTGATGAAGCTGTAAAATTATATACGATATCATGAAGAATACTGTAGAAATCCAAGACGGAACATCAACTGCGATGGCATTGGGAGATGGTGAAGCTGGGAGATGGCGGTGGTGGGAATGTGGGATTTTTTAGCAGCTGTGAGGATGAAGTGGAAGCAGCACAAGGGCAATTTTGCAGTGGCAGAAGAAAATGGTGCTCAGAAATGGAAAGATGTGTGGGAAGAAGCCGAGCTCTGGTGTCAAGTAGTATGCTGAAGACCACACCTCCTGACTCGGCTTGAGCCAACAACCCTGGGGATTGACAGAGTAAAGGCTAGAGGCATGTCGCTGCTGATGGGTGATAAAGAGGGTGACTGGGTTTACTAACATTGAGCTGAAGAAAATATTGATTACTCAAATCTCAGTGGTGGACAGCCAGTTGGAGATGGTAGCAACAGCCTCTGAATCAATGAAAGAGGTAGAGGAAGAGTGGCTGGTATCAACACAGATATGGAAACTGGCCCTGTCCTTTTCGGAGACATTACTATACAAATGATGAAGAAGAGCTGTCCCAAGAGGGGTCCCTGGGTTACAATATAGGTGACCATGCAGACAGAGAAGAAAACAAATGTTGCAAGTAATGTGATGCCTTCATTGCAGCAAGTGTTCACAGTGCCAGAATACAGTGCCATTGGGGTGGACTGCTGAGGAGAAACATCGGAGCAGAATGGACAGCTCAGCAATGTCAAAAATGTGGGAGGTCAAGGAAGATAAAAAGAGAACCACAGTTGTATTCAGACATTCTGTTATTTCTTACTTTGATCAGTTCAGTAGGCAGGTAGTAAAGACTTGATAAAGGAGAAGTGGGAATGAAGTTGCAAAGTAATGAGATACTCAAGGGCTTTGGAAGGAAAGGGAAGATTGCAGATACTGGAGGGGCAGCTGTGGGGAAGAGATAGAAGTGGAGGTGAGCAATACTGGAGAAGTAGAAGAAAGCGGTACTTCATAAGAGAGTGATGTGTGGGAGGGGCCTCCTGTGATTTTCTTGAGAATGGAAATAGTAACAGCAGTCTAGAAGGAGCGAGGAACAATGGATGGTACATGGTAATGGAATGATATGCAGGAAGATGAGGGTGGTATACTTGGAAATGATCATGACCATCTTAAAGTATGTAGAATAGTGTGACAGAATAGACACAGACTGATGATGTCAGCTTTTGTGATAGATTTACATGGTCAGGAGTTTGGGTTTGAAGGAGTAGGTGGTAGATTTTATGGACAAATTAAATGTTGCGACAGACAGGTAGAAAGGGGTAGCATGGTTCCCACTGTTCATCTCCCAACTGACCACAATTTTGTTTTGTTGAAATGTTGTGTTAGCCCCTGAATGTCTTTCGGATCAAATAAACAGACAAATGACAGGTTTTCTCGTATGTTATAAAAAAGATAACTATTTATTTTTACACAATTCCCAAAATGTTCACAACCTTACCCATGCACACATTCATTCACACACAGATACACAAGAATAGGTAGCTAGAGCGGAAAAGGGTAAGTAGTTGAAAATTCAAAGTCAGGTCGGTGTTCACGATTTATAGTAAACCTGTTGAATCTTCTCAGGAGGACAGTCTCTTTTAAAGGTTCAGGTCTGGGTTGTTGTAGTCTTGAACTTGTTGAGGAGTTGTAACATTCTGGTGGTTACAGCACAGCACAGCACAAAGCTTGTGGTGTGTATTTTATGACCTTCACAGATGGCGAGTCTGAAAGTCACTTTGCGATGCCTCTGCTGGAGTGATTGTTCAGTTATTGTTCAGTGGGGCTCTTCTTGTTTGGCTGGATTTCTTGCACAGCCTCTGACTGGACTGCTTTTTTATTTATTTAGAGATATAGCACTGAAACAGAACCTTCGGCCCACCGAGTCTGTGCCGACCATCAACCACCCATTTATACTAATCCTACATTAATCCCATATTCCTGCCACATCCCCACCTACCTATACTAGGGGCAATTTATAATGGCCAATTTACCTATCAACCTGCAAGTCTTTGGCTTTGGGAGGAAAGCGGAGCACCCAACGAAAACCCACGCGGTCACAGGGAGAACTTGCAAACTCCACACAGGCAGTAACCAGAATTGAACCCGGGTCGCTGGAGCTGTGAGGCTGCGGTGCTAACCACTGCGCCACTGTGCCACCCTGACGGTGTTGGCTTGATCTACCCTCCCTCTTTAGAGGGCTATCTTTCTAAGGTAAACATCCATCAGATTGGAGTTTCTGTTAGGAGACAGATGACCCCCCCCGCTCCCCTGGTGTGACCACACAATAGCCCAGGATATGAAGACCATGGCTATCGATTGGTGTCTGAATGGGGACCAGTCTGTTCACACAGTGCCACTTTACACCCATTCATTTTGGTATAGGCTGTGAGTCAGCCTGTGTCCAGAATCCTTTGTTAGTTCATTCATGTCGATAAGAGTCATTAATATGCAAATATTCCATTTTTAAAGGGTTCTCCCCAGAGCTATTTCAGATCTTCTTATCAGCTATTCTTGTCTTAGGAAGTATATTATTGCCCTAAAGGTAGTGCAACGAAGGTTCACCAGACTTGTTCCCGGAAGGGCAGGACTGTCCTAAGAGAAATTGGAGAAACTGGGCCTGTGTTGTCGTGAGCTTCGAAGAATGGGAGGTGATCTCATTGAAACATGCAAAATACTTGAAGGGATAGACAGGGTAGATGCAGATAAGATGTTTTCCCTGGTTGAGGAGCCTAGAACCAGAGGACACAATTTCAAAATAACGGGGGAGCCACTTAGGACAGCGGTGAGGAGAAATTTCTTCACTGAGAGGGTTGTGAATCTTTGAAATTCTCTGCCCCAGAGGGTTGTGGAAGCTCAGACATTGAGTATGTTTAAAATAGTGATTGGCAGATTTCTGAATACCAATGACATAAAGGGATATGGGGTTATTGTGGGAAAAAGGCATTGAAGTGAATGATCAGCCATGGTCATATTGAATGGTGGAGCAGGCCAGATGGGCTGAATGGCCTACTCCTGCTCCTATGTTCCTAGATGAGGTTACTGAGGTACAGCTCTGCAGACAGGTTTGTTGTTTTCTAGTACAGGAGGAGTCATGTGACCACTACTCCATTTTGACTGTGGTATAAGTGTCCATATTCCTGTGGTTTTGTTTTAACAGTTGATTTTTTTTTATTCATAGTTCTTCCATTCCATTGTTTGTTTCAGCATGTTCTTTCCATGCATGACAATGTGCTGAGGATTGATGGGGAGAAACGACAGAAAATGGGTTAAATGACAGCTCTGTTGGGCAAACAAGGCTGGGAGTTGAGGGCAAGTCAGCGGCAATTACATGGATGGCCTTGATTTTGATAAAAACAAATCCGTGGACATAAAAGATCCCATGGCACAATTTGAAGAAAAGCAGGGAGTTCTTCTGGTGGTCAACATTTGTCCCTCAATGGACACCACCAAAAGCATGTAGTGATGATTTCCTCCCTCTTTACTTTTCAATACTGTAGCTGTGGTTCAGTTGCTCAAGCTGTAGATGATCAGACTGTTAGCTAGAGTGTTCAGCAGCCTGTCGAAACCAAAAAAAAAAATCAAATGGCTGTAATAGTAGATTATCATACTGTTATTCAGAGAGCCATGGAACACTAGGCTTTGTCAGCCAGCCTGTAACTCTGGGGCCAAAATGCTGAGCTGCACAGTCAAGCTCTAGATTCCCAATCAGAAAGTGTGTAGTTCTTCTGACAAACACTCAAATCCTATTCAGAGCATATGTATGTCTATCAGTAACATAAAAGCAAAATACTGCGGATGCTGGAAATCTGAAACAAAAACAAGAAATGCTGGATTCACTCAGCAGGTCTGGCAGCATCTGTAGAAAGAGAAGCAGAGTTAACGTTTCGGGTCAGTGACCCTTCTTCGGAACTGACAAATATTAGAAAAGTCACAGATTATAAACAAGTGAGGTGGGGGTTGGGCAAGAGATAACAAAGGAGAAGGTGCAGATTGGACCAGGCCACATAGCTGACCAAAAGGTCACAGAGCAAAGGCAAACAATATGTTAATGGTGTTTTGAAAGACAAAGCATTAGTACAGATTAGGTGTGAATATACTGAATATAGAACATCAGCTAGTGCAAACCTGAAGAAAAACAACCTGAAAAAAACAGTGGGTAAGCAAACTGAACAAACTAAGATGAAATGAAATAAATGCAAAAAATGTAAAAAGGAATGCAAAAAAAAGGAAGAAAAAATAACTAAAAATGACTAAAAATGAAAGTAAAGTGGGGGGCTGTCATGCTCTGAAATTATTGAACTCAATGTTCAGTCCGGCAGGCTGTAGTGTGCCTAATCGGTAGATGAGATGCTGTTCCTCGAGCTTGCGTTGATGTTCACTGGAACACTGCAGCAATCCCAGGACAGAGATGTGAGCATGAGAGCAGGGGGGAGTGTTGAAATGGCAAGCAACCGGAAGCTCAGGGTCCTGCTTGCGGACTGAGCGGAGATGTTCCGCAAAGCGGTCACCCAGTCTGCGCTTGGTCTCCCCAATGTAGAGGAGACCACACTGTGAGCAGCGAATACAGTATACTACATTGAAAGAAGTACAAGTAAATCGCTGCTTCACCTGAAAGGAGTGTTTGGGGCCTGGGATAGTGAGGAGAGAGGAGGGAAATGGGCAGGTATTACACCTCCTGCGATTGCAAGGGAAGGTGCCCTGGGACGGGGACGAGGTGGTGGGGGTAATGGAGGAGTGGACCAGGGTGTCGCGGAGGGAACGATCCCTTCGGAATGCTGACAGGGGAAGGGAGGGGAAGATGCGACTGGTAGTGGCATCACGCTGGAGGTGGCGAAAATGGCGGAGGATGATCCTTTGGATATGGAGGCTGGTGGGATGAAAAGTGAGGACAAGGGGAACCCTGTCACGGTTCTGGGAGGGAGGGGAAGGGGTGAGGGTGGAGGTGCGGGGAATGGGTCGGACACGGTTGAGGGCCCTGTCAACCACAGTGGGGGGAAATCCTCGGTTGAGGAAAAAGGAGGTCATATCAGAAGCACCGTCATGGAAGGTAGCATCATCAGAGCAGATGCGTCGGAGACGGAGAAACTGGGAGAATGGAATGGAGTCCTTACAGGAGGTAGGGTGTGAAGAAGTGTAGTCGAGGTAGCTGTGGGAGTCAGTGGGCTTATAATGGATATTGGTAGACAACCTATCCCCAGAGATGGAGACAGAGAAGTCGAGGAAGGGAAGGGAAGTGTCAGAGATGGACCATGTAAAGGTGAGAGAAGGGTGGAAATTGGAAGCAAAGTTGATAAAGTTTTCGAGTTCGGGGCGGGAGCAGGAAACGGCACCGATACAGTCATCAATGTACCGGAAAAAGAGTTGGGGGAGGGGACCTGAGTAGGACTGGAACAAAGAATGCTCGACATATCCCACAAAAAGACAGGCATAACTAGGACCCATGCGGGTACCCATAGCGACACCTTTTACTTGAAGGAAGTGCGTGGAGTTGAAGGAGAAGTTGTTCAATGTGAGAACAAGTTCAGCCAGGCGGAGGAGGGTGGTGGTGGATGGGGACTGGTTGGGCCTCTGTTCCAGGAAGAAGCGGAGAGCCCTCAAACCATCCTGGTGGGGGATGGAGGTGTAGAGCGATTGGACGTCCATAGTGAAGAGGAGGCGGTTGGGACCAGGAAACTGGAAATTGTCAAAATGACGTAGGGCGTCAGAAGACATTTTTTACATTTATTTCATTTCATCTTAGTTTGTTCAGTTTGCTTACCCACTGTTTTTTTCAGGTTGTTTTTCTTCAGGTTTGCACTTGCTGATGTTCTATATTCAGTATATTCACACCTAATCTGTACTAATGCTTTGTCTTTCAAAACACCATTAACATATTGTTTGCCTTTGCTCTGTGACCTTTTGGTCAGCTATGTGGCCTGGTCCAATCTGCACCTTCTCCTTTGTTATCTCTTGCCCAACCCCCACCTCACTTGTTTATAATCTGTGACTTTTCTAATATTTGTCAGTTCCGAAGAAGGGTCACTGACCCGAAACGTTAACTCTGCTTCTCTTTCTACAGATGCTGCCAGACCTGCTGAGTGAATCCAGCATTTCTTGTTTTTCTATCAGTGACATGTTTGACTCTCAGTCAGATAGGCTGTCAATCAAGGAGTGAAACATCTGTGGCTTCTTCTGAAATTCTAATAATTTCCACATTCACTGCTAGAAAACTCAATTATGTTTATTAATGATTTACTAGTATCGTGTTGGAAGGTCTTAATGTCGATTAACCGGTCATTTCTCTGTTCGTGGAAATTTGCTGTCTGCAAATTAGCCACTGCGATCGGCTGCATAGCAACAGTGCTTACACTTCAAAATTCTTGGGAAGACTTGGGCACATCCTGAGAATGTGATAAAGTGCTAAATAAATTAAGATCCTTCCTTACTTTAGCAATAATTGTAACATCTGTGGGAAAGCAGAGTATAATGGCCATCCAATTGGCCTCAGTGCCAAGTCAGGACAAGTCAGCCTGATGGTCACTGTCAAGTCTGTTGGAGTGCACATGTTTAACGTTGAGCTGAGGGCAGGATCTGGTTTGGCTGAGATGCTCCCAGTCACCTTAGATGCTTACATCTGAAGAGTAGTCATTTGATCAAAATACTTGGAACTGTACCCCAGCATGAGCAAGCACCTCAGGCAAACAAAAGGTATCAGCAGCCAGAGCTGAGGTGTGATTTTGAATCATGGTCTGCGAAGCATTCAGTTGTGTCCCGCATATTGGAATTAGAACATGTTTTATTTCAAAAATATACTTTGTTCATAAAATTTGTAACAATACATTACAGAACAATTCAAATGTGACATTACATAAAGTGCAATACAGATCATTTTCTTTCAATACAGTACATGAGGTGCCTCACTACACTTGCCATTACAGATTATATTTACAATGTACATTTACATTTCATGTCAAACATTCTCTGGTGCGTACAGCCCGAGGGGGTTCACATGGTTTCCAGCCCCTCAGTTTACTATGGCGGGAGGACTTTACGCACTCATCTTTCCCCATTGAGCTTTTGCGGTGGCTGCCCCAAGCTTTAGTGCGTCCCTCAGCACATAGTCCTGGACCTAGGAATGTGCCAGTCTGTAACACTTGGTCGTTGACAGCTCTTTGCACTGGAAGACCTGCAAGTTTCAGTATAACATGTTTATTAACTCAAGTAAGATGTGAAAACCAGATTTGTCTGGAGTTAGAGGTAGAACAAAACACAGGCTGAGGACTTCCAGGCCTATTCTGGTTACACTGGGAGTCGATCCCATTTGAGCTTGATTAGTTTTTGTGGTTTCTACTGCTTTGTTTCCTCAAACTTTCTGAATGAAGAGTTTTGGGCTGCTGGCCTGGTGCCAATGAAGGCTATTATTAATGTCTTTAGACAACGATGTCAAAATGATATGGTGATTCTATCTTCAGTACCTAGTTCTCAAGGCAGAGTAAGCTACTTAGTTGTCATTCCACATACTGGCATGTAATTTTATGAACACTAGCTTTATAAACATTAATTTATGCTCTTAATGCAATTCTCCTCTATGGATTTGGAAAAGGCAGTGTACCCTGTGTGGTCACTGTGACACAGAGCTAATGAGAGGAGCTGTCCTTCACTCATGCTTCACATTTACCTCATAGCACTGCAGTCAGAAAAGCCCAGTGACAAGACTGCAATATCAATGAAGTGGCCAGCTCAGCCCACTTCAGGACATGGTTTCTTCTGCATGCCATCAATGATATATTGATAGTGACAGCAAATATTACTGATTATCAGCAATAGCATTGAATATTGGTGGCTATAATTAGGCTGAACTGTAGGCACTAATGTATAAAGACCTTCCCCTACACACTCCGCCACCAGCCCCCCCCCCCCACCCCCCCCACCTTCCCCCAACTCTCGACTCCACCAACCCATATTGGGGAAATTCCATAGCCTGAAACTTAGTTAAAGGTTGAAAGGTTGTGACTTCTCAACAATTACACGTCATAAGAACATAAGAACAGGGAGCAGGAGTAGGCAATTCAGCCCCTCGAGCCTGCTCCGCCATTCAATACGATCATGGCTGATCTCATCTTGGCCTCAACTCTACTTTCCTGCCCGTTTTCCATAACCCTTCAACCCATTTCTAATTAAAAATCTGCCTATCACCTTCTTAAATTTACCCATTGTCCCGGCATCCACCGTACTCTGGAGTAGTGAATTCCACAGACTCACGACCCTTTGAGAGAAGTAATTTCTCCTCATCCCTGTTTTAAATCTGCTACCCCTTATCCTAAAACTATGACCTCTTGTTCCAGATTGCCCCACAAGAGGAAACATCCTCTCTATGTCTACTTTGTCAATCCCTTTAATCATCTTATATACCTCAATTAGATCTCCTCTCATTCTTCTAAACTCCAGAGAGTAAAGGCCTAAACTGCTCAATCTCTCTTCATAAGATAAGCCCCCCATCTCTGGAATCAATCTAGTGAACCTCCTTTGAACTCCCTCCAATGAAACTGCATCCTTTCTCAAGTAAGGGGACCAAAACTGTACGCAATATTCCAGGTGCGGTCCCACCAATGCCTTGTACAGTTGGAGCAACACTTCCCTACTTTTATACTCTATTCCTTTAGCAATAAATGCCAAAATTCCATTTGCCTTCCTTATCACCTGCTGCACCTGCATACTAGTTTTCTGCGGTTCATGCACAAGAACACCCAGATCCCTCTGCACCGAAGCACTCTGAAGTTTCTCTCCATTTAGATAATAATTTGCCTTTCTATTCTTCCGACCAAAATGGATAACCTCAAACTTATCCACTTTAAAATCCATCTTCCAAATTTTGGCCCATTTATCTAATCGATCCATATCCATTTGTAAATTTCTCATTTCTTTATTGCAATTTACTGTCCCACCTATTTTAGTGTCATCTGCAAATCTGGCTATAGTACCTTCTTTCCCTGCAGCCAAGCCATTTATATAGATTGTAAATAGTTGGGGCCCAAGGACTGAACCCTGTGGCACCCCACTAGTTACATCTTGCCAACCAGAAAAAGACCCATTTATCCCGACTCTGTTTTCTGTTAGTTAGCCAATCCTCTATCCAAGCTAATAAATTGCCCCTAACCCCATGTGAACTTATCTTGTGTATTAACCTTTTGTGCGGAACCTTATCAAATGCCTTCTGGAAGTCCAGATAAACTACATCTACAGGATCCCCATTATCCACTTTGCTTGTTACATCTTCGAAGAATTCCAGCAAATTAGTCAAACACGATTTACCCTTCATAAAACCATGCTGACTCTGATGGATTGTTTTTTAACTTTCTAGATATCCTGTTATTACTTCCTTAATAATGGATTCTAACAATTTCCCAACGACAGATGTTAAACTAACTGGTCTATACTTTCCTACTTTCTGCCTCCCTCCCTTTTTTCCAATCCACTGGAACCTTTCCCGTATACAGGGAATTTTGGAATATTATAACCAATGGATCCACTATCTCTACTGCCACTTCCTTTAAGACCGTAGGATGTAGGCCATCAGGCCCTGGGGACTTGTCTGCCTTTAACCCCAATAGTTTGCTCAGTACTTTTTCCCTAGTGATGATGATTGTTCTAAGTTCCTCCCTTTCTATAACCTCTGCATTACCTGATACTATTGGGATGGTACTAATGTCCTGCACCATGAAAACTGAAGCAAAATACTGATTTAGTGTCTCTGCCATTTCTGTGTTTCCTTCCATTAACTCCCCAGTCTCATCCTCCAATGGACCAACATTCACTTTAGCTACTCTCTTCCCTTTCATATACTTATAGAAGCTTTTGCTATCTGTTTTTATATTTTACGCTAGTTTTCTTTCATAATTTGCCGTTGCTCTTTTTATTACTTTTTTAGTAACCCTTTGTTGATCTTTAAAAGTGTCCCAATCTTCCAGCCTGCCACTGGCCTTTGCAATATGGTATGCCTTAGTTTTTGTCTTTATGTTATCCTTAACTTCCTTGCTTCGCCATGGATGTTTTTTCCCCCTCCTAGAATCTTTCTTCCTCTCTGGAATATATTTTAGTTGTCAGAGTGTTGTTGGCCTCGTTGCTTCTAAAATGTATCCTGTAGTGCCTATGGTGCACAATCCACAGCATTGGCACTCAGGTAAAACAGTTCTGCACTCTAAATATGAGAGATTATTCATGATGAGTTGACCATTTGAACTTTCTGACGTCCGACACAATTTGTTTTGCTTGTCTTGCTATTTTTGTACTTGCCAGTTTCTTGCTTTAAAAGGTTCATTGACCTGAATGTATTGTTGAAATGAAAAGTTCTAATAACAAAACATTGGTGAGGTATTTTTGTATTTATATCTATAGACAGAATAGGAACTTACAGCTGCTTGCCCTGATTTTTACATTTGAATGACCGATCCAAAAAATAACATTTGGAAGATTTGTATTCAGAATCTGTACATTAATCCCCAGCTGCTAGACTCATTCACACAGTTTATTTGCAGGACCACTTTTTGAAAATGGATTGGAAAATAGGAACAAGCATACATTTTATCTGGCAGTGAATACAGAGCCACTGAGCTGTGACAGAGAAAGCCGGTGGGAGCAAAAAATATATGCTGTCTCTTATATTTATTCACATTGTTGAGGTATTTATCAATGCTGAGATATTCAGCACAACAAAAACAACTGTAAATATGGAGAATCTCTAAATATTTCACAACATTATAATGAGGTCAAGAAATGTTGTGTACATAATATCATGGTTACCACAAATAATATATGGTTTGAATTTTAGTTTGCTCAGTTGGGAATCTGATATACATGGAAAGCATTGCCATGTTTACGAGCCTCCACATAAATCTACTGAGCAATCTACTTCCACCTGTAAGGTTTCTGTTTGTTTAACAATGATGTCAACACTTTCTGTCTATCTGTAGTGATATATCCCACTTGCCCAAATCCAAAGAGTTTAGGCCTAGATTGGCAGAACCAAGATTTAGGAACCCTGTTTGTACTGCTGGGGTTTAACTAGTTAAAACTGGGCATCTTGCCAGTATAGATTATATTAATTATTGCACTGCTCATCCGACACCTGTTAAGGCATTGGTTTTCAGGATTATCTGGAACTGTGTGGGAATAATCCCAGCTCCCAGTGACAGGTTGAGGTTCTAGTAATATGTCAGGCTAGCTCAGTAATCATGAATCATATCTTGAAATGCTGCAGAGCTGCTTGGTGAAAGTATTGGGTCACTAAATTACTACATGGGGTTGAGATTTGAGCTTCTATTGTCTGACAACCTCAGCCTTAAAGCGGGTCCCCCAAGGAGAATAGCCATTAGTTGTTGTGGGAGTTGGGACCACCTTAAGAAGCTGTAAGTGAAGGTCACTGGAGGAAGTGATGTCCCATCACACATGACATGGGAGTTTGGGTGTAGCCCGACAGAGTAAGACGTGTATTGGTGTGGATATATGTTCCAGTTAAGTTATCATAAAAAAAACACATATTCTTTAGATATTACTTGGAGTCCTGTGAATCTTACAAAGTTCACATAGCAAGGGTACAAGTAATATTACATTAGTTGATGTGGTCGTCTGGCAGTTGAAAATCATTGGTTCGAGCCCTTTTTAGGTGGATGTTAGATTCTGGGACCATCTCTTGAGCAGCATGATGAGCAGCTCAACTGGTCCTAAAATGTGTGAGTGCATTGGCTATCATCCCCTGACCATAATATGAACACATAGTACTTCACCGAATACTGATTCCACCAGTTAAAGATGCAGTGTTTCAGCAGTAGCTGCTTGCCACTGCAGCCCAATCCTGATAAATGAGTACATGTTCTCGTACCTGATTTTCACGTAGCACTTTCCAATATCTATCATCTCAACTCTCAAGTTTCCTCATCAGTTTATCAATGGGCATATTCTTTCAGTATCTTGTAAGGATTTATACTGGGAGTTTCACCATGCTGGACACTTTGATGTTCTGAATCAATGTTCTAAGTCCAATGCTGAGTGCCAAGCTGATTAGTCCAGGGTCCTTCTGTGAGTGGATTTAGCAAAGAAACATGCTTACCACTGTGGTGGGTTGCACCATAGATACCCATTTCTTTAAGTACATATCCTTGAATATCCTGATGGGCAGAATATTTGCACTTGCTCCAGTGTCTATTTTTACTCTGAGCTTATGATTGCCACTCTTCCATGGACATATAATCTCGATCATGGTAAATGCTTCAGATTGCTTGATAGTACTGACATATTGATCCAAATTAACTATGTGGAATGCTTTTTCACGGTACGCACAAGTGCATTCTTCATCCATGTCCTCCTGACAATCTGTCTCTCTGCTAACTTGATGTACCTGCTTGAGCTTTTGTTGTGTGTTGGTATGCCTCTTGTTGCATTTGCCATCCTTGCTTGCAGATGTTCTCTCTTCATGTGATCTGCCACCATCCCTGTGTGCTGTGTCTGTGCTCTGCACATTGGCCTTCTGCACTGCTTTGCCCAGTGTCCTTGCATGCCACAAACTTTGCAGTGATCCTGGTATGATGGACAACTGCAAATTTGGTGAGTCAGACCACATTTGCCACAAGGCTTGGCAGACTTCTGAGCCTTGGTTACCATATTAATTGTCATAGCCACCCCCAACGCTTGTAACTGTTGGCTCCCAGCCATGATGGCTTCCAATTTCCTTCCACCTTAGAGTAGTGCATTTATGGTGTGCCCTTCTTTTTTGGCAGGTCGTTTTGAAAGGCCTCTTTTGAGGTTGACGCAATTACTAGCTCTATAACCTGATCCGACAATTCGATATCTGCAAAGTCACTATATTGAGCTTTGTTTTGGCACCTTGCAACAAACTGGTCAACAAACTCATCTTGTCCTTGCCAGTAGGTCATAAGCTCAAGCCTATGTACTCTGACATTTACCTTTGCCTTGAGTTGCTGCTTCACGAATGTCCCTATCTTTCAAAGGTCCTTCTGTCCTCAGCTGACAATCCTGTGTTGATTCATTGGAGACCCTCATTTCCCAGTGCAATCTTATTTTTGGTAGCTTGTTACTCTGGTTCACTCACTTCTTGATCCAGGAATCACAGCTGCATTCACTGTCAGAACAGTTTAAATTCAGATGCTATGTCCGACACTTTCCAGTCCATAACTGGATATCTGAAAGCTATTGTCTGGATTGTCATAACTTTTTATAAATATAGGACCTTTACAGCCTCTCTTTTTCACAGACATGTTCGGTTTTGCAGGCCTGCCCCTTTTAAGAATGAGACACTACAGCTTTTGTTGTTTGCACAGCTTGTTTTTTTCAGACCTTGAGATCAGATTTTTGTTTACACAGCTGTTTGATTTTTTAAAAAAACTTAGAGAGCATTTTTTTTAAACTGAGAGGTTTTTTTTGAGAGCTGCAGCTTGCAGTACCAGCAGCTGCCACAACCAGCCTTCTTCTTTGTGCTGGATCTCTAGTGGTGCTGTTGGGTTCTCCCTGCTCTTTTCAGCTTCGGCCTGCCCATGAAGCCAAAAAAAGGAAAGCTAAAACAGTAATGACTTAAGCTACTGCTTTTCAAATTTTTGACCCACTGCCAAATTAGGTGAAAGCTCCGATCTCCTGGCAAATTGCTTGCTGTACTCAGAGTTTCAACACCTTTCCAGGGTCCTGTCTGTAGCCTAGCTCACTGCAATGTTGCGGGAATATGTGACCAGCCCAGATCGTAAGAGGTCCAGACACTCAATGGTGTGATTCTCAGATGGAACCGAAGACAGCTCAGAGAGATGTACGACAACACTACATGTGACAACCCTGTGACATCCCAGATACGTTCAAAGACAAAGTCTAAAGATGAATATACAGAGGCTCCGATCAAAAAGGAAGAACATGCTGGCCTGAGTTCTGAGTTGTCAAAGTCTCGAGGAGTCATCAGGATGGGCTCAGCTCTGAGAAGAAGTTTATGATAACAAGATCAGGAGGAATAAGCAAACCTCGTCTACATTTTAGAGTGTTAAATTTACTAACCTGTAAATAACATTTTGTTTGAATCATGTATAGTTAGTCCGAACCACAACATCATTGTATATGGTACATGTGTTTTGATCTTTGGACAAAAGGCGATGCTGTGGGATGACCTTAAGAAGGGACCACCTTAAGAGCTGCAGGCAAAGGTCACCGGAGGAAGTGATGTCATGTCACACATGACCAGGCAGTTGTAGGTGGAGCCTGACAGAGTGAGATGTGTTTAGATGTGGCTCATACAGTAACTATATATATATATGTTCCAGTTAAACTGTCATAAAATCTACGTCTTCTTTGGATATTACTTGCAGTCCTGTGAATCTTAAAATAGTTTGCATACCAAAGGATCAAGTAATACTACAACCATGAGACTGATTGCACCTCTAGGGTCCTCAGTGACAGATATGTGCTGGCTGGAGCCCTTTGTCCCTGCTTGCCCTTTTTTATGACAAATCTGCGTCAAAGCATGATGCTAAATTTAATACATGGGACAGAGCAAGCATTTCCACTGCTTGCCTCGTAGTTCTGATGGGCGAATGGGACTTATTGTGGGTTAGGATACAGGCAGTAGAGTTTTGGATGAAGTGGTGTGAAAGGAAGGTAAAGCATAGCTGACCAGAAAAGCATATGCTACTCGAATCAGGAGATGCTAAAGATATGAAACCGATCGATCAGATGAGACTTCATGGAAACATTCAAGTTCAGGAGACAATACAAAAGAAGCCACAAGGTTGATACTGGTATCGGAGGACATTTATTATGAAACAAATGGGCAGGAAAACCTCATCCAAGTCATTTAGAACAGTAAATCATACAGAAAAGGTAAATCACTTTAAATTAATTGCTGACAGTGTTATAATGAGGCACAAGCTTTAAACTGATGAAAAACAAATTTAGAACTTATATCAGGAAGCTCCCTACACAAAGAATGATAACAATATGTAATGGACTTCTGTGTCAGGTAATGCATGGTGTTACAATCAAGTGAGGAGTGGTGGCAAGGCTCCCCTCTTGTCCTTCTTGTTTGACCGCAACACGATTTGTTTCTTTTAAACAGTGGATATGCTTACTAATTCGGTGAGTGTTTAACCGTTTATGTGCTGTGATCATCAAAAAAACAATCGGACAGGTTTTTCTTGAGTTTAAACAAGAAAGAGGTTAGTTTATTGTACTTAAAATCAAAACCCGATCTAAGTAAACAATAAAATTATGCTCCAACTTTCACTGACACACACACATGAGAATCACACACACACAAATAGGTTACAGAGTGAAGAAGAATAGATTGGTTGGATTAGAGTCCTGAACAATTAAAAATATATACAGTCTGTGGAGTCTTGTAATTCAGTCGTCTTCCGGCTGAACTTGTGGTCTGTTTTGCAAATTAATTGGTCATGTCTAAGAATTCCAATCTCTCAGGGTCCCATTGCCCCTGGATTACCCTTTGAATGGCTCGTCTCCACCAGTGTTAATGTTCCAAAGTTGACTTTAGTATCTTGTTGATGAATATGAGGCAGGTAGCTCATTCAAAATTCACAAGCCATTGTTCTGGTGGGAGATTTACCAGACCTACTTCTTCACCTCAATTTGTTGGTATGTAGATACAAGTTGCGGTGGCCATTTTAGTTGCTAGCAGTGATCTTTTATCAGTTCTCTGTCTCCTGCTTTCTCTTTAAAGTTTCATTCGGGTTTCCAACGGATGGATTAAAAAAAAACATTTGGCATAGCCTGTGTTCATGACAAGGGAAGCACCCTGGAATAATTTAAAGTCAGTTTTACTTTTATGTGCTTTTATCCTGGATTTTGGGAGAGCTATGGCAAATTTACCTCTTGCGTTTTTTTCCTCCTTTGGACCCAATGGAAAAGGCCAGTTAGGAAAATGGGTATACAGAAGGCTGGGTTCCATTGCCCAAATTGGCCTTGCCCCAGGAGGATAGTACAGGATTCAATAAAAAAAATAATCTGCAACTTTGAAAAGAAAATCACAATCCTTTGAAGGGTTGCTAAACCATCCCAGTGAATCATGGTGTAACTCTGTGCCTGCAGACAAAAACACTGATGCACTGAACCAATTCAGTGTCCGCTTAGAAAGTCATTGTGTGAGCTTGGAGTATCGGTAGCAGATCTAACCCTCCAACAAAAAGTGGGTCTGCACTGCTGTTGGTCAAATTGTAAGTTTGTAGTCAACTGTGGGGCACTGGTGTGTTGGTAGTTAATAGTTATAAAAGAAATGCAAAACACCTTCAGAAACAGCTGAAAGTCATGATTGGGGAACTAGCGACTTTGTTGTGTATGCATCAATGAGTTAGGAAGGCCTGACTGGTGTCACTGATCCATAGCTACCTTGTGACCTTTTGAAATGGGCAAATTCTACCTACAATCTTCAGATCTCGGAATATATTTGGTTTTACATTTCAAATATTGTAAAATATTAATTAGACTCTTCAAACAAAAATAAAGAATGGTGTAATTGTCTGTTTTAATGTAGTAATTGGTCAATGTTTTCCAACTATGCAGCTAGAATATCCAACAAACTGCTTCCATCATGGATTGTTTACTTCTCTCTCTCTCCTTTAGACAGAAGAATTTTGTGACTGGTATTCCACAGCAGCTTCCCGATGGAATGGTTGTCTCAGCTCTGCCCAGTGAAAGCCAGTGTCAGGAAGAACTATCTGAGCCCATACCGGATCCAGACTACCTCACAGGTCAGGCTGAACCTGCAGTTTTTGCTTTGTGGTTTATGGTGCTTAAATTGAAGACAATTAGACTCTGAGTCAATCAGAATTTGACCTAGTTGAAGCATAATTGGTGGCCCTTCCTCATTAAATGGGACATCATGCTTTGCTTGTACAGAATGACATGTTTAAATGAGGTAATATTACAATGTGAAAATAAATGGCAGGAATTACATATATCTAAGGAAGGAGAGCATGGATATTGGGAGTGCTAATTGACTCATTTTAATGAGTTTGTCACTTACATGTGCAGGAATATGCAGTATATACAGGAATATGAGATAAAGGTCAATAGCACAAACTGACATTCCAATGGCGCCATCAAATGTAAGTGGCTCTCACACATTGTTTGAACCTTAACATTGTTAGCGAATCTAGCGGGAATACATACTTAGGGACTCATGATCTTATCCTAGTTTTCTCCATTTGCTTGTCAACTCTGGCTAACTTAATGCTGAATTTGCTAAGCAATAGAAAGAATGAACAACCTAAACAATAAACCAATGTGACTGCAATGTAAACATTAGTTTTTTATTTAGTAGGCTGAGTAGTTCTTTCAAGCCCACAGATGCACTCAGTGCTTAGGTTTATTTAGTGTTGGTCATTGTGATGTGATACCATTCCAGTGTGAAGTGACTCCCGTTGTAGAGCTTGCATACTAAAAGCGAGCAAAGCTCATTAAAGCCACAAATGTTATGGAAATTCGGCGGTGGGGGGTGCGGGGGGTGGGTACTATCTGTAAGAAACATAGGAACAAAGGAACAGGAATTAGCCATTCAGCTCCTCTAGCCTGTTTTATCATTCAGTAAGATCACGATTGATCTGTACCATAACTCCATTTAACCACTTTGGTTCTGTAAGCCTTAATACCCTTGCCTCACAAAAATCTGTCAATCTCAGTTTTGAAATTTTCAATTACCCCACACTCTCAACAGCTTTTCTGGTGGGAGAAAGTTCCAGATTCCGTCAACCCATTGTATGAGGAAGTGCTTGTGACGTCACTGCTGAACAGCCTAACTTTAATTGTAAGGTTATACTTCTTTGTTCTAGACTCCACACCAGAAGGAATAGTTTCTATCTACTTTATCAAATCCTTTAATCCTCTTAAACACCTCAATTAGATCACCCCTTAATCTACTGTGGTCAAGAGAATAGAAGCCTCATCTATGTCACTTTTCTTCATAATTTATCTCTTTTTAGCCCCAGTATCGTTCTGGTGAATCTGTACTGCACTCCCTCCTATAATGCAACTGAACTTGCCGAACAGTACTACAGCCAACAAGAACCTGATACGAGTGGCTTCAGGATGGCCTGGTCATAAATTGAACATTTAATTCTGGGGTGACCCTCTGCTTGTTATAGGGCCGTGCTTACTTACCTTCCAGGGGTCCTCCAACAGCCCGTTATTTGTGGAGACGGTCAAATATTCAAACAAAATGAGAAAAGCTCTATGGATTGCAAACAGCCCCAAGCTTGTTGATATCAGGCATTTCAAGTTTGATCAAAGAGGTAGGCTTAACAACAACTTGTATGTATGTAGTGTCTTTAATGTAGTAAAATGTCCCACGGCACTTTAAAAGAGAGTTATCAAACAAAATTTGACACCGAGCCACATAAGGAGATATTAGGGCAGATGACCTAAAGGTTAGTCAAAGAGGTAGGTTTTAAGGAGCATTTTAAAGGAGGAAGGAGAGGTAGAGAAGTGGAGAGGTTTAGGAAGGGAATTCCATAACCCAGGGCCTGGGTGGCTGAAGGCAAGCTTGCCAATGGTGGAGGAATTAAAATTGGGGCTTCTCCTGTGGCCAGAATTGTTGGAACATAGATATCTCGGAGGGTGAATCAGTGTATTAATGGAATTTGTGTTTTATTTAGCAGGGTATGGGTTAGTTTGCTGAGCAATGGAGTTTGCATTTATTCAGCACCGTGTGGTTAGTGTTTATTCAGCAGGCTATGGGTTTCTGAACTAATTGAGTATGCTTTTAATTAGCAGACTGAAGGTTGGTTACTGTGTATTAATGGAGTGTTTGTGTTTATTCAGCAGGCTGTGGGTTTGTGTCCTAATCGAGTATGTTTTTATTTAGCAGAGTGATGATTAGTCAGGTCCAAAAAATGATAAAGGCTAATGAAATGTGAGCCTTAATAACTAGAGGACCAGAATATAATGAGGAGGGAGTTTTGCTACAGCTATACAAAGCCCTGTTTAGACCACATCTGGATACTGCATACAGTTCTGGGCACTGCACCTCAGAAAGAATATTTTGGCCATGAAAGGAGTGCAGTGCAGATTCACCAGAATGCTACCAGGGCTCCAAGGGCTAGATTTTGAGGGGAATCTACACAAACTAGGCTTGCATTCCTTGAAATAAAGAAGGTTAATGAGTGATTTGGTTGAAACTTTTAGGATTTTGTAAGAAATTGATGGGGTTGATAGAGAGAAATCTTTTCTGCTGATGGGAGAATCTAGGGCAAAGGGACATAAGCTTCAAATTAGAACCAGGCCATTCAAAAGAGAAGTAAGGTAACACTTCTTCACACAAAGGATTATTGAAGTGTGGAACACTCTCCCACATAAAAGCAGTAGATACCAGCTCAATTAATAATTTAAAATCTGAGATTGTCAGTTTTAGCTAAACAAGGGTATTAATGGGAATGGAGCCAAAGCGGGTGGATGAAGTTAAGATTCAGGTCAGCCCTGATATCATTGAATGGCGAAACGGGCTTGAGGGGCTGAATGGCCTACTCCTGTCTCTATGTTCCCATGTGAGATTGAATCACTGCTTAATTGCCTGGAGTTCCTAATTTAGTAAGGTAAGCATTACTCGCTGTGCAGTATGTGCAGTTGTTGTTCATTCAACAAGGTAATGTTTACCCCCATGCAGTGGCGTTCTTGTTTATTCAGTGGGATCAGGATTACTCACTGCGATCAGGAATGATTTTTAACCAAGAGTGCAAGAGTTAATAGGGGTGGGTTGTTTTGCTTTGTGGATCTATTACCAGTACCTGTGGGTTTTATCTATCAGTTCCGAGTGGGGTCAGGTGAATGATCCTGTAATTAATGCCATTGTGAAGTTATCACACACGTGCACAATGACAGTTATCAAACTCAGAATGTGTGATAACTCAAAGTGTGAGCTGCTGTATTTCACCTCATCTAAACCTGGAACTAACTATTTGCTGCTGAGCTCACTTGGAATTTTCCAGAACTGGTTATATGTACTAACCGAGACACATTGCAGAAGTATCAATTCTGAACTGCAATTTCCCACAACTTGCACGCTGACATCAGGCTTGAGTAACAGAGCAGCCTCACTGCTTAATGCGAATGAAATGATCTTTTACAAAATCCATGAACTTAGCGAGTATCGCATCCGCCAGTTTTGTTGGTAGAGGCTGCATTTGCTCCCAGTGCAATGCAATGCTTGCAACTGCAAACTTTCACTCTGTTTTACTTTTACATTAAAGGGAAAAGAAAGCACTTGCATTTATATAACGCCTTTCCCAACCTCAGGATGTCCCAATCCTCTTTACAGCCAATGAAGTACTTTTGAAGCGTAAATCACTGTTGATTAATTTTGGGACTTAAAATATTGTGAGTAAATGTCCCAGGTTTTCTTCTGTTTTACATAATGCCCTGGTATTTAGGTTGAAACTGTGGTGAATAATCGGAGCCCTCTTTCAATTGTGCATGTGTAGAGTCTTCAGTCATTCCCTCCATCTGGGACATTTTACTGCCCTAATCTCAGCTGTATTAATCTGCCTGTAATTTATTCAGGTAGTAAAAAATATGCCTAACCTTTCCTTATCTGTCCCCAAGCCTCCCAGTGGGCTTTTCTACTTCCCCGTATCATGTCCTTTGCAGCTGCTGTGTGTTATGTATGGGTACATGTGCCTTGTCTTGGTAGAAAAGGCAAGCTATTAATTTGACTCTGAACGCATTTCGTATTAGAGGCATTTTATTACCTACTGTTTCCAGTGAAAGCTATGCAGAGAAAATCATTTTGCCTAGTCTCCTGTTCCTGCTGAACCTTTGAAAAGACCTCTTTGGTTTATATGTAAAGATGAATAAATAATAAACATGAACAAAGTACATGTTTCAAGTTTATGAAATTAGCTAGCAATTTCAGAACCAAGGAGTAATCTACCTGACCCGAAAGAGATTAGTGGCTTATAGGATAAGGAAAATTTCTAGTTGCATGCTGTGACTCCTCAGTCTGCAAACAAATAAGATGAGCCTTTCTTTTTGTCTTGACTTCATTCAGATCTTTTAATTATGCTACTGCACTGGCAGAATTCACTCCCCTTGACTTTCTGGAAAAAGTACATCTTCAAGGCGATTGAGATGTGGGAGATTGTATCTCTCTGACTCAAGGCAATTGATGTACCCTGCTTTGATCTTGAGTGCAGTCTATTACTGTGAATCATATTAATGCAAGGGGATTGCATTTACCCTTTTGGTTTGGAACAAAACAAACACATAAATAAACTAAATTGCATTGATTGAAGAAAAGAATATGCTCTCCTCCCAGAAGTAGATACAATCAACAGTTGTTAGGACCATGGTAGTGTTATACCAAGCAGGGAAACTAGTGTAATATCTAACATATGATAGGTAGCCCATGATACAAGTTGTCTTTCTTGCATGCAATTTCCGTAATCTGAGCTGCTAGCTGGAGTTTTGCCTGATTTTCCTGTAAAGTTCAATGAGACATTTTGCAGAACTTTTCCACAGATGACTAAATGAAAGAATGGATTGTCTCTGCTCTGTTAGTTTCCCCACGGAGACAAGTGTAACCATTATGCTAGTGGGGGTTTAGCGGTCCACAATGGGGGCACATGAAAGCCATCTGCATGCTGCCAATCTTGAGAAGCATTGTGGGGGTCAGCAATGACAGACAGGTGGCTCTCACTGAGATACAGCCATGCCTCCACAGGATCTGATGCTGCCTCATCCCCTTGACACTGACTGGATGGTAACTCCCTCAGCAGCAAGTGAACCCTCTGATGTTACCATATACAAGCCTCAAAGGGAAAGAGGTCTGGAGTACTCACTTTGACAGACCAATTGAGGTCATTTACATGCTTGCAGCACTGGATTCAGGTTTGTGGGGTGACCCCACGGTTGCTGACCTCCTCTGTGATCTCTGTCCAGGTTTGCTTGGTCAGGCGGGGCACTCTCCTCCTCCTGTCCATTGAGAAGAGGATCTCTCACCTTGCCCTTACAGCCTGGAGGAGCACCTAGCTGCAGGGAGACATCGCTGAACCGTGGGGCCACCTGGGGCCTTCCTTCTGCCATTGTTGGCATTGCCTGCCTGTGAGCTCCTTGGTTACTTTCAGCCTTCAATGAGGGGTACAGCAGCAGCAGCAGGAGGATGGTTCAGGGCGGCAGCAGCAGGAGGATGGTTCAGGGCGGCAGCAGCAGGAGGATGGCTCAGGGCAGCAGCAGCAGGAGGATGGCTCAGGGCGGCAGCAGCAGGAGGATGGCTCAGGGCGGCAGCAGCAGGAGGATGGTTCAGGGCGGCGGCAGCAGGAGGATGGCTCAGGGCGGCAGCAGCAGGAGGATGGTTCAGGGCGGCGGCAGCAGGAGGATGGTTCAGGGCGGCGGCAGCAGGAGGATGGTTCAGAACAGCAGGAACAGGAAGAGGTCCTTTGTTTAGGCAGCAATGAATGCAGGACTGGCAGCCCTTAAATATGGCGCTAATACCTGCTGCAGCATCAGTTGATGCTGACCTCGCCACGAGCTCGTGCTCCTTTATTGGACAGCCCCTGCGCCTCCCGTTCTTTAATTGGCCGGCTGCTGCGAGATTGTATTCGGCTGGCCGCCTAATGCCCAAACAGAAACGACACCCGCTCCGGTACCACTGCCGTGACCCGCGCCTTCAGGAGAAGATTTAACCCCATTTCTCTGACCCCTGCTGTCAGTTAACTTCATTTGCAAGAAGAAGTTTGCCAAGCAGTAGTGAGCCTGGACGAAGGATCATCCAGAAAACAAATGGCCACTTTCACCAGGTTAAAGTTTATACGGAATAAAAACTGGCCAACAGCTTCAAGAAAAAAGCTGATAATTCAAAAGCAGCCTCAAGTATAATTCCCAATGGACCAATGACTTGACAAAGCTTAAGCTGCAGCACAGTCAACATGCCATCATTTCAAATGCAGAAGATTATGTAGATTTATTAGAGGAACTGCAGGCTTGTGGATCTGTATTAGTTCTCCCTGTTGCTAATATAAAAATTGAAAATGCTGGAAATACTCAGCAGGTCTGGCAGCATCTGTGTACAAAGAGGAATGTATCTGAAGCCATCAAGTTCTGAAGATGTAGTTCCAGTGCCTGGGCTGGTCAGGTGGCACCCTGCAGTACACGTCTGCAAGGGTCTCACATGTTGTGGTGGTCTGCTGAGCTGTCCACAACATGGACCTCCGGAGAGACCTTGAAGAAGGTGAGGCACTAAATCGACACAGCTCATTGGAGGAGGAGGTGGAAGAGGAGCAGGAAGAGGAGGAAAAGGAGGAATATGGGGAGCAAAGAGGTGCGCGTGCTGAGCAGGGAGGTGGCTCAGGCCAGCTGAGGTGTCTAACCTCTTATCAAGATGGCGTGAATGCCAGGGAACATCTGATTCAAGCATGTTTCATCTGAGTGCTTTTCATGAAGCAAGACTGTGAGAACACATCCAATGAAGCCACAACCTTGAATAGATCCACTCTTACCACCAATGCATGGTGCACATCTGTCCAGCGGTCTCACTGTCCCTGATCAAAGACCACAACTACCCTTCACCACTTCATCCCTCTTTTCCAGTTTTACCATCAAAAATTGGAAGCTCATACATCTGGGATCATGTCTCAACGTTTACGGGGTTTCGGATCTATTTCATTTGTAATTTATTGCAATGATCTGCCCAGTACTCTGAGTGATGCAGTGACCTCTGCTCTTGGCCACCTCTGCGCATTGCTGCCCTTGTAGCTGCGCATGAAGTGGAAGCAGCGTGCTCAAGTGTGTCTGCTTACAGCTGAAATGCACATAACGGTCACCCTCGTCGTAGAGGTGCCCATGGGGGCACCTCCAGTGGCTAATGCACTGGTGTCAATGTAATGGCAGCCTCTATCACAAGGTCCTGCTGCACATACGGCCCCCTCAGTCAGAGGGGCCAAGGACACCGCTGATGATGATGCCTAGATTGCTAAAGGGGACCACCAGCGAGGACGCAATTGACATCCACTTTGTGCATCTTTGCGCCATTGACACCCCTGACTGGCCAATACTACACAGTGTGACATACATTCTGTGTATGTCAGAGTGTCATTCCTGCATCCACTAACAAGGTGGAGAGGAAGTGTCAATGGATGTTCTTCATATGGATTTCCAGAAGGATTTTGATAAGATTCTGTAAAAAGATTCCATACAAGACATTTTTAGCAAAAATAAAAGTGCATGGATTGGAGGCAACTTTGTGTCATGATTTGGAAATACTTTGGGAGATCGGAGGCAGACAATAGGGATAAAGGGAATGTACTCTGATTAACAAGTGGTTTCCTCCAAGGATTTGTATTGAGGCCTTAGCTTTTCACGATGTATATAAGTAACTTTGCAAGGAATAGACAGCTGTACATCCAATTTTACACAAATTTGGGAGGCACGGTAAATTGTGCAGGCAGGAGCAGAAAGTTACAAAGGGACATAGATTAATTGAGTGGGCAAACTCTGTCAAATGCACTTCAATCTGTGGAAGTCTGTGCTTCAGATTCAAGGAAGACAAATCAGCATATTTTCTTAATGGTGAGAAACTAGGAACTGTGGAGCAGCAAAAGCATTTGGGCATCCATCACTAAAAGTTAGTGGATGGCTACTAAAGGTAATCAAAAAGGCTAATGGCATTCAGTTCTGGGCACCACACTTCAGGAAGGAAATATTGGGCTTGGATGGGGTACACAGATTTACCAGAACAGAGCAAACTACATAGGTATGAGGGGCAAATTGGCTAAAGTAGGTTGGGAAGCTAGATTCAAAGATATGATGGTAGATAAACATTTAAGTAATTAATTCATCATTTGGAACAAATAAATACATTTCCTTAAAGGATTAAAAAAAACCATGAGAAAAGTTGTCCAACCGTGGCTAACAAAAAGCTAAAGATAGCCTGGGATTGGAGGAAGTGGTGTTAAATGTTGCCAAAAAGAGTAGTAAGTCTGAGAATTGGGATGATTTTAGAATTCAGCAAACGATGGCCACAAAATTGATAAAGATAAAAGAGAATATGAATGTAAACTGGCGAGAAACATAAAAAGACTGCAAAAGCTTCAAACGTGTAAAAAGGAAGAGATTAGCGAAAGTAAACATAGGTCCCTTAGAAACAGTGACAGGAGAAATTATATTGGGGCATAAGGAAACATCAGAGACATTAAACCAATAATTTATATCTATCTTCACAGTGGAAGATACAAAATATTTTCAGAAATAATGGCAAAACAATGGATTTAGTGACAATGCAGAATTTAGAGATTATAACTAACAGTAAAGAAATAGCACTAGACAAATTAATGGGACTTAAAATCAGCATACCCCTGGACCTGATGGCCTACATCCTAGGGTTTTAAAAGATACTTCTACTCCAATCACTTTGTAATAAAGGCTTTCCTAATTGCTTGCTGTACCTGCATATTAACTAACCTACAGAAATAGTGGCGGAATTTTATGGGACCCCGAGAGATGAGATAGCGAGTTGGGGGGTCCATAAAATAGCGATGGAAGGCAGGGGTGGAGAGTGCATCACCTTCCCATTGCCCCACAATTAAATCAGGGGTGGAAGAGGCCAGAGACAGCCTTCCCGCCAAGAGGCCAATTGAGGCCCTTAAGTGGCCAATTAACAGCCACTTAAGGGCATCTTCCCGCGGCTGCTGGAATTTCATCAGTGACATTTAGCTACCCCGACTCAAGAAACACACCACCACCACGCTCTTCAGCCAACATACCAAAGTGCAACCAACTGTAACAACATACAACCCTCCACACACAGCAAGAATATAAGCATGTACTGACCTAACACCGGATAGATTAGCCGACCAATCAGGAGAAAGAACAATAGCATATACTGACCATTCATGGAACACAATTGCCAACCAGTCAGCAGTAAGAACATTAACGTGTACCGTCCTATCAGACACACTAAGCCTGACCAATTAACAGCAAAATCCTGCCCATACGCCCATCTTGCACCACATATAAACCCACCTCTTCCACACATCCAGTCTTTTCTCCAGAAGATGGGCAGAACACACTGCCTGAAACATCGAGTCCTAATAGTTTTTCCAAGAACTCTTCTTTCAAGAAAACTATTGCTTTTTCCAGAGCAATTCACATGGTGTAAGCCATAGATCATCTTATTCAACCTACCACTCTCACCATGAAAACCTTCAAACAATGTTTAACCTGTAACTTGTGGGGTATTGCAAGAATCAGTGCTGAAGCCTCATCTACTTACATTCTATATCAATGATTTAGATGAGGGGACCAAGTCTAAGATATCTAAGTTTGCTAGCGATACAAAGTTTGGTGGGAAAGTAAGCTGTGAGGAGGATGTAAAGATGCTGCAAAGGGATATAAACAGGTTAATTGAACAGGAGAGAACATGGAAGTTGGAATATAATTTGGGGAAGCGTGAAATTATCCATTTTAAAAGGAAAAATAGAAAAGGAGAATACTTTTTAAATGGTGAGAGACGGGGAAATGTTTGCATTCAGAGGTACCTGGGTGTTCTTACAGGTAACATAGAAAGTTAATATGCAGGTACAGCAAGCAATTAGGAAAGCCTTTATTACAAAGTGATTGGAGTAGAAGAGTAAAAAAAAGTCTCACTGCACTTGTATAGGACCTTGGCGGGCGAGCCGTCCCCAGCAATGGCGTCCGGTGCCACTGCACAGGCGCTGCCGCCATTTTTAAAGGGCTCAGAGCCCTAAATGACAATTTAAACTTGTAAAAGAACAGTTAGTTTACAATTATTAAAAGTCATTAAAAAAATCTTTCCAGGCCCTTCCCCCCCCCCCCCCCGCCCCACCGCCGAAATAGTTACCTTGAGTATATGATCTTTTCTGCCCGCAAAGTTCAGAACCTTTTACCTTTAACCCTTCCCATAGACCAATCAAGTAAGTTTGAACCCACTCCCCTCCCCCACGCCCCCCTGCACTGATAAACGTACCTCCTACCCCCTTCCCACAGGTGTCGTGCCTCGTTTCTCCGGAATGGGGATTTGAAGGCGCGGCAGTGTCGACCGCCAGGATGAAGATCGTGACAGCACTTCAGGAGGCAGTAGGAACTTCATTACTTAAGGTATGTAAATTAATCTAAATATTTAAATTGCGGTCCCGTCACCGAGCAGTGGGGGGCCGCCACAAGGTCTTGCTGCCGCCATCAAGATCAGGACGGGCGCTGCCGGCGTCGAGGTCGGTGGCGGACCTCATCTGGAGCAATCTTCATGTCCCCACCTGCCACCATTCCCAACGTCGAGGGCTCTATAAAGTTTAGCCCAGCATTGTTTCAATGGTTTGTTTCCAAAACTGCAAACAATAAACTTAAACGTAAATAGGTAATTTTGTAATATAGTCACTTAAGTAGGGTGGGCATTTTCTGTCATGAGTGGGATATTTAGTTTAGTTTTAGTTTAGAGATACAGCACTGAAACAGGCCCTTCGGCCCACCGAGTCTGTGCCGACCATCAACCACCCATTTATACTAATCCTACACTAATCCCATATTCCGACCACATCCCCACCTGTCCCTATATATTTCCCTACCACCTACCTATACTAGGGGCAATTTATAATGGCCAATTAACCTATCAACCTGCAAGTCTTTGGCATGTGGGAGGAAACCGGAGCACCTGGAGGAAACCCACGCAGACACAGGGAGAACTTGCAAACTCCGCACAGGCAGTACCCAGAATCGAACCCGGGTCCCTGAAGCTGTGAGGCTGCGGTGCTAACCACTGCGCCGCCCATATTGTGTGACATCAGGTATAATCTCCTTCGACTCATGTTTTTCATCTGAGGTGTTGATGTCAGAATCGGGATTCAATGTCTGTGAGTGGTGTTTTCAGTGCTTTGAACAATGATGCATTTCTTGTAATGATTGTGAACCGCGCTTAGCAGTGATCGTTGATCCTTTTGTGTTGGTCACAACAAATGGTCGGATGTCATACGGGGTTGTTTGTTTTCCAATATGACCATAATGTTTCACAAGTACTTTATCTCCTGGCTTTAGCAGCGTAGCTCTAAGTTTCATGTTTCACTCTGCATTTTCTTTCATTCAATCTTTCTGTTCTCGACCGCATTTGCATACATGTTGATCGTTAACTCCGTGGGGTAGCTCAGGCAGACGTGTGTGCATAGGATGTGCAAAGACGAGCGTAGCTGGAGATTTTCCAGTAGTTGAGTGAGGAGTCACTCTGTAATTACAAATAAAGTGATCTAGCTCTTGCTTCCATGACTTGTTCTCAGCTGTAGCTGTATATATCACTTTTTTCAAGGTTCACATAAATCTCTCAACTTCTCCATTGGCGTTTGGCCAATGATAAGTGAACCCAAGGTAGTTTGCGATTTACTGAACTCATGGCTGTTGAATGGGGGGCCATTGTCACTTCTTACCATTTGATGGATTGCAAACAAGGCAAAGACCTGGTCAAGCTTTGAGGTGACTGCTTTCATTGAAGTTGACATAACTAATTCCATGATTGGGAATCTACTATAGTCATCAGTGACAACAAGCAGGTATTCACCTGTGGACAAATCTGCAAAATCAATGCTGACTTCAATCCATGGTCCTGGAGGTAGTTCGGACATCTTGAGAGGATCAAGAAAATTTGACATTGTCGTTACTTGACATGGCAAACACTGATTGATTTTGTGCTCTACCATGCAGTCGATTCCTGAGAACAATACCATTTCCCTACGGAGTTGTTTAGTCTTGACTTTGGCTTGATTGGCACCCCATCCAGAAACATTCACTCCCTCCACCACCGACACACAGTGGCAGCAGTGTGTACCATCTACAAGATGCACTGCAGCAATGCACCAAGGCTCCTTGGACAGCACCTTCCAAACCTGCAACCTCTACTAACTAGAAGGACACAGGCAGCAAATGCATGGGAACACCACCAAGTTCCCCTCCAAGTCACACACTATCCTGACTTGGAACTATATCGCCGTTCCTTCACTGTCGCTGGGTCAAAGTCCTGGAACTCCCTTCCTAACAGCACTGTGGGTGTACCTGCCCCACATGGACTGCAGTGGTTCAAGAAGGCAGCTCACCACCACCTTCTCAAGGGCAATTAGGGATGGGCAATAAATGCTGGCTTAGCCAGCGACGCCCACATCCCATGAATGAATTAAAAAAAAACTATTCCCTAGTGTCCTTTATATGCTATATCAACAACACATTCCCTCAATGTCTGTGGAATGACAATACAGTTCTTGCATAATACAAGATCATATGTGGCTGTAACAGTTAGCTCATTTCAAACATTGTGAAGACCTTGTGTGTGAGCGATTTTGCTTATGGACACTTTCTCAACCATGTCTTTCCAATTTTGTGATTCTATTGCCTTCATACATGGTTGCAAAGCCTCATCCTGTTTCGCTGCTGCTTTACTATCAGCTAGTTTTAGAGACTTTGGCACCACATTTATACTTGCGTAGTTAAGATGTTGTTCAGCAACCTTTTCCTCATGACTAGTAGGACCGACTGCTGGCAATGGATGTTGCGTAAGGTAATCCGTTGGGTTGAGCCTGCATGGCTGACACTCAACTTGGAGCTTGTACTCTCTCATAGTTTGAATATCCAACGTTCGATTCGAGTGGGTGGTTTGCGATGTGGATTGTTGAGCAAGTCCATTAGTGGTCTGTGATCAGTTATTACTTTAAACTCGCTTCCATATAGGTAGAGACGAAAATGTGAGATACCCCATGTGACCCCATACAGCCAACATGGGCATACGGATGATGGCTTTGTATGTACAGCAAAAAGTGGTAGGTTAGGCATAGACAACGCCATATTGATCAGCAACGCAGTGATAGAGCGTGATCAAGGATCTGGGATTGCATTCCTTTCAGAGGAAACTTCTCTGCAACAATCTGGGAATATATTCTTGGGGGGATTGAATGGTTATTTTGGAGAGATTAGTGTTCGTGTAAGCTTCCTGTATGTCATTCTAACACAGTCTGCAACTTAAAATGCTGTCTGGAAAAATAGACAAAAGCCTTCCAGTTTTTCACCATCCTTTGCTATTTACCTCATTGTCACTATGATCTTCTCAGGACTAGAGTGATGTTTAGCCAAGTTTCGTGAACGATGCGAAAGAGCAATTGAGATTGAAGCAGCAAGCTGTTGAACATAATGGAGTCTTCTTTATTCTCTGTTTTACTTTCACTTTCCCTTTGCTAGCTTGTGTGTTCTTCAGAAGCCCCAAGTGTGCACAATGCACAATGCAATTGCAATTTCAAAACACTACAACACAACTGTCATATTCTTCACTCTCAGAAGTCAGTGGTTGAATGTGAGCAACCTGCAACTGTCTCCTTCATTCCCTGTCTCTGCACTATGAACACCTGTTTGTGTTCAGACACAGCTCTCTCCTATCCACACAGTTGGTTGGAATTGTCAGGCAATACCGTGCTAGCCTTGCAAGGTGGGGGATTCTGCATTTCACAGAGTTTCAAAACTGCAGCACAGGCAAAGTACAATCTGCTTCTTTTATAAGCAGGAATCTCCAGCCTACAGTTCTTGTCAAAGCCAGGAATCACATCAAATGAGTTTAAATCCATCATCAACAGGTGCCTGGATGCAGGGTCAAAGATACACACATCTTTCAGGAATGCCGCAGAATTTTGTTGAAACCTCCTGAGCTGCTTTTTCTTCAACGCTTGACTCTTCCCCATAACAGTAATATTGTTTGAGCTTCTTTGCCATGCAAGAAAAAACCTGTTGAGCACAGGCATTTAATTCAGCATCATCACAGTGTTTTTCATTTGATTGTGCTTCAGCCCAGAATAGTACATCCACTACTTTATTGTAAGCTTTGTGGATTGCGACATGTCACGATTCAAACCAAGTGACTAAATCCATCAGTCATGTAGCATTCTTGGCAACAAACTGAACTTCCTCATTAAGCTGAGCATCATTTAGAAGGGTTGCAATGTCTGTTTTCGGTGCCAGTGTGAGCTCTTCTGAGATGAAGTCTGAGTAGTTAAGGTGAGCTGCAGGATACTGTACTGTGCAAAACCAAGAATTCTAGCGTGTAGTTACTCGCTCTGGAGTAAGAGCACTGTTTTATTCCCAATTTCAGCCATCGCAGCCGCATTTGCAATGTGTTGCCTGTATCAACGCTTGTGGCTAGGGCACTGTTTAAAGATCTTTTTAATGCAGTTGACCAGTTTGTCAGCTTTAGCAAACTCACTTTTCCACAGCTCACTGACAAGATATATTATATGTGCATTACATATAATATGGAGAGCATTAGGCATTACACCTTGGAGCACAGATTTGAAAGATTGTGTCCTGTAAGTTGCACTGTCACTAATGAAAGCAAATACTTTGTTGAAATCTGTACCGTATTTTAAAACAGTTTTGATTATCGCTTGGGAAACTGTGGTGTCATTAACAGCTTCTAAGTGGACACAGACTGCGAGTACTGTTGTTAGCTTTCCTGACTGTACATCTTTGGTCTTACCAGACATAAAATCAAACAAGACATGTAGCATATAGTCGTCTTGCTCATCGGTGGACTCATCACAAATAATTTCAAAAGGCTCACATGCGTTAATCTGAGACTTGCTCTCCTCACAGTGTGTAGCAAAAACCTTCAGAAGGTAGTCCTGTCATAGTTTGGTTGCACTTGGCAAGCAACCATCATTTTGCACATTATGTTGAATGAATACTCACAGCTTTGGGTGATCAAGTTTTTCCAATTGTAAAAGCATCCACAAGTTTCATTTTAACCAATTGATGATTTTTTGAGCTCTCTGTTAACTTCTTAAAACAAGATTAAATTGTTGCTTGTTTTTTTTGCGTGTTCATTTTCCAGCAGCACGGTGTCAGATGCTCTCTTTCTGCTGCGACGGCTTTCGGATTCTAAGTGGCTCTGAACCATTGCCCACTGTGTGTGAGCCAACGAAACATTGCAGCTTGTACAAAACAGTATTCCACCATCGGCATGCAGAATTAGGCTTCCAAATTCTTTCATTCGATGTACTGCAGTAATGGTTGTGGCCATTTTTGATTTGCTCATTCTGGACTTCTTACTTGTCTACTACTGGAGACTGCTTCTCTCAAAACTGCACTGGAAGCCCTCCCTCATCCGCCAATCAGCAAATTGAGCCTTGTGTCAATCACTAAATTGCGCAAAGTTCGAAAAATGGCTGATTTCACAGAGGACTCGAGATTTCACAGAGTCCATGATGCATGTTTCACAGCTGTGAATTTGGCAGGGCCCTACCTATGTGGAGAGATTAAGAAGGCTAGGCCTATGTTGCCTAGAATTTAGAAAAATGAGCAGTGATTGTATTGAAGTATATAAAATGCTTAAAGGGCTTGTTAGGGTAGATGCTGCGAGGATGTTTCTCCTGCTGGGGAGGCCAGAACATGGAGTTACAGTCTCACTGAGATGAGGAGCAATTTCTTCAATCAGAGGGTTGTAGATTTTTGGAATTCCCAACCTCGGAGAGCTCTGAGTGCTCAGTCATTGAGCATATTCAAGAAAGAGATTTTTGGATACTAAGGGAATTAAGGGGATAGTGCGGCAAGATGGAGTTGAAGTAGAGAATCAGCCATGATCGTATTGAACGGTGATCAGGTTTGAAGGACGTAAAGGGTTAAATTATGAGGACAGGTTGCCTAGACTTTACAATAAAAACAGAAAGTACTGGAAATATTCAGCAGGTCTGGCAGCATCTGTGGAGAGAGAAACAGAGTTAATGTTTCAGGTCTGGGACAGAACAGAGTACTTCATCCCCCAGTTCATGTTTTTATTTCCCTATCTGTCAGGTCTTTCTGACTCTATTGTTACCCCCAATTTATGCAGGCAATCTTCTTCCAACTCCATCCCTGTTCAGAGTGGCATTCTTTTCATCTCCTCACTTTAACACGACTCTCTGCTCCCACTTAGCACCTTCTAGTTTGTGCTGCTCCACGTGATTGACTGCCATTGTATCCTTTTGGCAGGAATTTATGAACTGGCAAGAATTGTCATCCATGATGTGGAGGAATACTCAATTCTTTGGATCAGTAAAAGGAAGCAGCATTCAGAAGCCTGGCTGAGGAGCAAAGCTGCCACACAGAGGGGCAAAGGAACATAGAATCATAAGAGCAGGAGTAGGTCATTCAGCCCATCGAGCATACTATGCCATTCAGTACGATCATGGCTGATCATCCACTTCAATACCTTTTTCTCTCACCATCCTCTTATCCCTTTATCTCATTGGTATTTAGAAATCTGTCAATCTCTACTTTAAACATACTCAATGACTGAGCTTCCACAGTCCTCTGGGGTAGAGAATTCCAAAGATTCACAACCCTCTGAGTAAAGAAATTTCTCCTTATCTCAGTCCTAAGTGGCTTCCCCCTTATTTTGAAATTGTGTCCTCTGGTTCTAGACTCCCCAACCAGGGGTAACATCTTAGCTACATCTACCCTGTCTATCCCTTTAAGTATTTGTAGGTTTCAATGAGATCACCTCTCATTCTTCAAAAGGCTAGAGAATACAGGCCCAGTTTCCCCAATCTGTCTTCATAGGACAGTCCTGCCATCCCGGGAACCAGTCTGGTGAACCTTTGTTGCACTCCCTCTGTGGCAATAATATCCTTCCTAAGGTAAGGGGACCAAAACTGCACACAGTACTCCAGGTGCGGTCTAACTAACGTTTTATACAATTGAAGCAAGACTTCATTACTCTTCTCTCTTGCGATAAAGGCCAACATACCATCAGCCTTCATAATTGCTTGCTGCATCTGCATGTTAGCTCTCAGTGATTTATTGACGAGGACACCCAGGTCCCTTTGTACATCTACACTTTCTAATCTCTTATCATTTAAGAAATACTCTGCACCTCTATTCCTCCTACCAAAATGGATAACCTCACATTTTTCCACATTATATTCTATCTGCCACGTTCATGCCCACTTGCTAAGTCTGTCCAAACCCCTTGAAGCTGCTTTGCATCTTCCTCACAACATATGTTCCCACCTAGTTTTGTGCCATCTGCGAACTTGGAAATATTACATTTGGTCCCCACATCCAAATCATTGATATATATTGTGAACAGCTGGGGCCCTTGCAGTACCCCACTAGTCACAGCCTGCCAATGCGAGAATGGCCCATTTATCCCTGCTCTCTGCTTTCTGTCTGTTAACCAATCCTTAATCCATGCCAGTATATTACCTCCTATCCCATGTGCTTTAATTTTGCTAACCAACATCCTGTGGGGGACTTTATCAAAAGCCTTCTGAAAATCCAAGTATACTGCGTCCACCGATTTCCCCTTTATCAATTCTGAGCCAGGGGCCGCACTGAGGGGCAGAACCAGAGGCCACACCGAAGGACAAAGCTGGGGCCACACTGATCTCTGTCCTTGAGATATATTTGAAAGAAGCAAACTGAGATGGACCTCGGAGAGCAGGAACACTAGAGCTGAAATGCAGTGCAATAAGATTGAGTGAATATCCTGGAAAGTTGTTTGATTATGTTTATGGCTTGTAGAGTTTACATACTGTGCTTTGCCTATTGATATTAAATGGGAAAGGTAGTAGAGCTGAAATGCAGTGCAATAAGATTGAGTGAATATCCTGGAAAGTTGTTTGATTATGTTTATGGCTTGTCGAGTATACATACTGTGCTTTGCCTATTGATATTAAATGGGAAAGGTAGAATCCATGCCAAGGCATGGTCTGTGCAAGGACTGGGCATGTTGTGCCAAATGGTCTCTTTGTATTAAATACTTTAGTTTGTGGCTAAGACTGATCCATCTAATGATAGGAAAGGAAAGCACGAGTTTATAGAATCGGTGCAGGAACTTTCAGTGATGCAGAAGCAGCTTGAAAATCAGCATAATGTTTGCAGGCTATCTAAATAATTCTACAGATAGAGTACATTACTTCACCCAAATGAATAGATTGGTAAATGTGACACATTAGGAGCTTTCCATAGGATTTCCCCCAAAAGGCCTGTTAATTGATCATATTCAGAAGCCTTTTTAATTTGGATCTAACATGTACAACAGAAAAACTGAGATACAAGAAGATGAAATCAAACCTGTACACCACAAACCTAAGAGTCTGCATGCAATTACAAATAACCCGCAGGTGAAATTACGTGACATCCATCAAAATAGTTATTTTCAGCTCGCCAACACTCTCATTCACACATTGCAAACAGTAGATCAAATAAGACAATTTACTGACAAGAGCTATTTTATAATAAGTTTACTTGCACTCTGGGGACAGCACATGCACAGCAATGTGTGATTGGGTTGATGCCAAGTTGAAAACAGACACTTTAAAGGGTGTGATGTTGTTTCCATTGCAGCTTGTGGTAACTTTCTGAAGACTGGTTAGTAATTTACAGGTCTGATTTCTCATGCTTTTGTACATCTATGTGTTGGATGCTTCCAGGTCACTATACATAAATAGATAGTGTGGAAATGCCATCAGAGTGCTTTCTGGAGGCTCGATCACCTTGGGAAGCTTTTCTGAGGCAGTTTAGTAGGAGCTCGGTAGTGACCTTGACACCTGATATTCCTGACTGAGCAGAGCACGATTCTGTCGTTTAGAATTAAGAGGGGATGTGCTCCATTCCCAAGTGCTGTCATTGTTCCCCTTGAATGAACTGAAACTTCACCAGCAAAAGAATATGAAAACATAGATGTAAACTGACAAAAACAGATCTAGATAGTGTCAGATAATGTTTAGAATTTTTAATGACTGCAGTTTTAAAGTGAAACGGAACGAATTCTGCTCACATAGGTGAATAAGCTATTTGTGTGTGATGTTGTCCTCCTGACTTGGAGAAGAAACAAAAATATTAATGTAAACTACAGCATTAAATATCCCCATAATTTGGACTGTGTGGATTATAAACTGGTGAATGAAGAAACACTGATGTGAATTCAACGAGTACTAGTGTGGTGTCCATGCTACTCATGGTCAGTCAGGTAGGGTTTCATCCTTAATTCAGTAATGGATCAACACCAAGTTATTCAGCAACATTGATTTTACAAAATGACTCCGATCAATACCAAATTTGTTCACTGGTAGAATAATTGAGCTTCAGCTACTTTGCACTGAGGCATTCCTGTTTGCACTCCATTGTTCATTCTCTGTCTCTTTCTCTCTCTCTCTCTCCCCCCTCTCCAAGAAACAATTTGGAATAATTCCAAACTATAGTGAGGATATTTCTATCATTAATAACAAACCATGGATTAACAACAGAAATCCACATTGAGGCCTGATTGTAAGTCCAACATCATATATCCTGCCTCCATCATCAGCATCCTTGACTATCCCTCATTCAGATAACCCAAACTGAGACCTATCCCTAAGTCCAATGTATTGTAAAGTCTGTCGTTATAGTTTGGAATACTGCCAGTCCATGCTGAACTGTCTCTGAGGTAGAAATGCTGTAATAAGCAAATTGTACAAATCTCAGTCTAGTAGAAGTAATGGGACATTCTGTAAAGGTCAACAGAAACCCTAGCTGAATCAAAAGTCAGGATTAGTTGAAAAAAGTACGGATGAGCTGTAAGTGGATCAATTTACTTTTTTCAAAACTTTGCAGCAATTAACATCTTTGAAATTTGCCGAAATGCAAATACATAAGCAGCCTACGGTAAGGCCGATCTGTGTGATTTGCAAATCTCTCTGAAACATGTGTCAATTTGGACTAGCAACTATCAATGCATGCAATAGTCACCGAGCTTTGTCCTTCTCAACAATAAGCCGGGACAGACATTGAACCACAAAATAACTGTGTGTTTGCATGACCTTCAGTCATTTGGTATTATAATCTTCACTGTAATCTTTACTGATATTTCCAGATATCATATAAATGTTCAAAATTTCCTACATAAAGTAACATAAATGGAATAACTGACATGCTGTATTGCCAAGCTTTGACTGCGGGAATAGAGAGTTTTTTTAGGCTGAATGATGATATAAACTAAATTAAACTTCAGTGGAGTGCTTGGAGAGTGCTCTCTCAGGTGCATTTAAAAGATCCCATGGCACTATTCAAAGAAGAACAGGGAATTTTCTGTGCCCACACTGATTCTGTGACATTTATCTCATTGCTGCTTGTGCGACCTTGCTGTGCACAAATTGCCTGCCAAGTTTTCTAAAAAAAAGTACTTAATTAGCTACAAAGACATTTGGGGGCCATCAAAGGTGCTTTATAAATGCAACTTCTTTTTTCTTTCTGTAAACTAAACAGGTTCAAGCCCATTGAAATAATCTCAGCAAGAGTCATTACACATTTAAACCCATTGAAATAATAGCACTGGAGTTACTGACACCGTGAGCTATTATACGCTGCCTATAAAAAGTAACTGCCACTGGAAATAAAGGGACTCAGTGCAACACCATACATAATTAAACTGTGATTTTGGGAAGCCAGGAAGATTCCATGACATTACAGTGGATGATTTTGTAGTATTTTCAACCCCTTTTATTCTATGACTATATCTGCAGGCTACTAGGCTTGTGAATCAGGCTATCAACATAAACACAAAGCAATAAATAGGCAAACAGAAATCCCACTCTGCATTGATTCTTTTCTAGCTCCTCCATTTCAATGAAAAGATAGATGAACAAAAGTGGTTTAGAGAGGAACTTGTTTATGCCTCACAGTTAGTGATATTCATAACGACTGTTAGCAGACCTGCCAGTGTCACTTGTTAGGAATGACCACTACTAAATTAATTTAAAAATAGAACCTATTTTGATGTATGTTGCTTTTTTAAAAAAAAGCTCCAAGAACTTAGAGAATTGCAAGCAATACTTCCATTTATATGGTGCCTTTCATAACAGTCCAAAGCGCTCTCAGCCTGTGATTTACTTTTGAAGTGTTTCCACTGTTTTAATGTTTGGAAGACAGCAGCCAATTTGCATGTAGCAATTTCCCACAAATAGCATTGAGATAATGACCAATCAACCTGTTTGTGAAAGCAAAATACTGTGGATGCTGGAATTCTAAAATAAAAACAGAAAATGATGGAAATACACAGCTAAAGAGGAAAAGAGTCAATGACCTTTCATCAGAAACTGATTGCGAGTTAGGTTGAGGGATAAATGTTGGCCAGAACAATGGGAAGAATGCCCCTGCTCCTAGAGTCATAGAATCATAGAATAGTTACAGCACAGAAGGAGGCCATTTGGCCCATCTTATCCATGCCAGCTCTGTGCAAGAGCAACTCACTTAGTTCCAATCCCCTCTTTTTCACCGTAGCCCTGCAGATCTTTTCTCCATATAATTGTCTAATTCTCTTTTGAAAGCCTCAATTGAATCTGCCTCCACCACATGCTCAGGCTGTGCATTCCAGATCCTAACCGCTTCGCTGAATAAAAAAATGTTTTCCCCTCATGTCCCCATTACTGTTTTTTTCCAATCACTTTAAATCAGTGTCCTCTGGTTCTGGATCCTTCAGCCAATGGAGACAGTTTCTCCCTATCTACTCTGTCCAGACCCTTCATGATTTTGAACACCTCTATCAAATCTCCGCTTGATCTTCTCTTCTCCAAGGAGAGCTGCCCCAGCTTTCCAACCTACCCACATAATTGAAGTTCTTCATTCCTGGAACAATTCTCATAAATCTTTTCTGCACACTCTCTGGAGCCCTTACATTCTTCCTGAAGTGTGGTGCCCAGAACTGGGCACAATACTCCAGTTGAGGCCAAGCCAGTGTTTTATACAGGTTTATCATAACGTCCTTGCTTTGGTACTCTGCTCCTATTTATAAAGCCCAGGATTCTGTATGCTTTATTAACTGCATTGTCAACCTGCCGTGCCAGCTTCAATGATTTGTGCACATAAACCCCAAGGTCCCTCTACTCCTGCACCCCCTTTAGAATTGCACCCTTTAATTTATATTGTCTCTCCTCATTCTTCCTTCCAAAATGAATCACCTCACATTTCTCTGCATTAAATTTCATCTGCCATTTGTCTGCCCATTCTACCAACTTGCCTATGTCTTCCTGAAGTCTCTCACCATCCTCCTCATAGTTCACAATACTTCCAAGTTTTGTGTCACCAAAAATTTTGAAATTGTGCCCTGTACACCCAAGTCTAAGTCATTAATACATGTCAAGAAAAGCAGGTGGACTAATACTGACCCCTGGGGATCTCCACTCTATAACTTCCTTCAGTCTGAACTATAACTGCTCACCGATACTCTCTGTTTCCTGTCAGTCAGCCAATTTTGTATCCATGTAGCTACTATACCTTATATTCCATGGGCTCCAACTTTGCTGACAAGCCTATCTTGTGGCACTTTATCAAATGCCTTTTGGAAGTCCATGTATACCACATTAACCGCATGACCTTCATCAACCCTCTCTGTTAACTCATCTAAAAACTCAAGAAAGTTAAGTTAATCACGATTTGCCCTTAACAAATCCGTGCTGGTTTTCCTTAATTAAACCACATTTTTCCAAGTGACCGTTAACTTTTGTCCCGAATTATCGTTTCTAAAGGCTTTCCCACCACCAAAGTTAAGCTGACTGTCCTGCAGTTGCTGGGCTTATCCATAAACTCTCTTTTGAACAAAGGTGTAACATTTGCAATTCTCCAGTCTTCTGGCACCACCCCTGTAACTAAGGAGGATTGGAAGATTATGGGCAGTGCCTCCACAATTTCCAACGTTACTTCCCTCAGTATCCGTGGATGCATCTCATCAGGTCCTGGAGAATTTGAAATAGAACCGTGGGATCTTTCGCATACGCCTGAGAGGGAAGACAGGGCCTTGGTTTAGCATCTTATCCAAAAGATGGCAACTGCCACAGTACAGTGTTGTATGATTACTTTTAAGAGTGATGTCCCTTTAACAGCTTACTATGCTAATGAGCTAAGTGTCAGGACGTAACCATGTGACTACATGCCAGAGTGACTCTGCAACTGTAACACCGAGTAAGGTTCGGTAAATAGTTTGTTATGTATTGTATAATAGTTTCACTGTAATAAACTGCTTGAGATCTTCAACAACTGAACTCCACGCATCTCATTTATGTTGCATCAGACTACATAAAGAATTCATTACATGCAGCACTCCCTCAGTACTGCACTGAGAGTCTCAGCCAAGGTTATAAGAACTTAGGAACATAGGAGCAGGAATAGGCCATTCTGCCCATCGAGCCTGCTCTGCCATTCAGTACGATCATGGCTGATCATCCACTTCAATACCTTTTCTCCACAGTATCCTCATATCCCTTTAGGTCATTTGTATTTAGAAATCTCTGCTTTGAACATACTCAATGACTGAGCTTCCACAGCCCTCTGGGGGTAGAGAATTCCAAAGATTCACAACCCTTTGAGTAAAGAAATTTCTCCTCATCTCTGTCCGAAGTGGCTTCCTCCTTATTTTGAAATTGTGTCCTCTGGTTCTAGACTCCCGAACCAGCAGAAATATCTTAGCCGCACCTACCTTGTCCCACCCTTTTAAGTATTTTGTAGGTTTCAATGAAATCACCTCTCATTCTTCAAAACGCTAGAGAATAGCAGCACAGTGGCGCAGTGGTTAGCACCGCAGCCTCACAGCTCCAGCGACCTGGGTTCAATTCTGGGTACTGCCTGTGTGGAGTTTGCAAGTTCTCCCTGTGTCTGCGTGGGTTTCCTCCGGTTTCCTCCCACATGCCAAAGACTTGCTGGTTGATAGGTAAATTGGCCTTTATAAATTGTCCCCAGTACAGGTAGGTGGTAGGGAAATATAGGGACAGGTGGGGATGTGGTAGTAATGTGGAATTAGTGTAGGATTAGTATAAAATGGGTGGTTGATGATCGGCACAGACTCGGTGGGCCGAAGGGCCTGTTTCAGTGCTGTATCTCTAAACTAAAAAAAACTAATACAAGCCCAGTTTCCCCAATCTCCCTTCATAGGACAGTCCCGCCATCCCAGGAACAAGTCTGGTGAACCTTTGTTGCACTCCCTCTATGGAAATAATATCCTTTCTAAGGTAAGAGGACCAAAACTGCACTCAGTACTCCAGGTGCGGTCTAACCAAGGTTCTCTACAATTGAAGCAAGACTTCACTACTCCTGTACTCAAATCCTCTTGCGATAAAGGCTAACATACCATTTGCCTTCTTAATTGCTTGCTGCTATTTACGATCAGGTTGTGGAGTGGGGCTTGAACCCTTCCGACTCAGAAGTGAGAACCTTGACACCTGAATATTTTTGTTAGTCATAAGTCACTTCGAACAGTTTCTCAGTATCACGAGGTCTCGCAAATGAGAGTAGATCAGAAACCGCAAAATGGAAAAGCAAGACTTTGGGCAGTGATGTTTCCCAACATTCATGACAGTGGGGAGATTGCTATTTTAAAATTGTAATTGTAATGGAGAGGCTGTCAATGCATGCAAGGATAGCCGAGCTTCCTTAACTAGAAGACAACATACTTCCGAAAAAGTTTGTTCTTGAGATGCAGGCAACACTGCCCAACCCTGATAGAATTAGGAGTCAACTACACAGGGTGGGACCAGAGACACCTGTGGTGTGGACTGCATCAGTTCGGCAGGCTTCCTTCCTGAAGAATATTATTGAGGAAGATGGGTTTTTACGACACTGCAGTTTCATTGTCATTTGGTCTGGAGCATGCCCGCAGTGAACTTAAAAAACAGAAAGGTAAAGCAAAGAGAATAAGAAGGGATAGAAAAAGGAATATGTAAATACCGTTTGCCCAGCCTGTGCAACTGATGCAGCTTGGCATTTTTAACTACCTTTGATTTTGGACACTCCTCGCGGTTGAGACAAGAAATCGTGTGCCAAGGACTTTTCTATTTTACCAGCTCTGACAGACAAAAGAACAAAGGCAGTTCAATAACAAGGTGCTTCACTGTTGGAGTTGTCATGATATAAACAGATGACCAGGGGTAGCTCAGCACCTTTTCAGGCAGATCTCATTGTTACAGACACAATGATAAACAAGTGGAGGTGCACGGTGAGGAAATCTTTAGACCTCATTACAAGTGATGGTTTTGCTGTCAATCATTTTATTTGCGAGATTACTTACTGCAGTCTGCAATAATGTGGGCTGAATTTTAACTCTCAAAAATGGGTGGGTTGGGGTTGTGTCTGAGGTTAAAATGCAAAAATTTTGAAACAGGAACCCAACCCACCTTGAACCCATCCACTGCCCGTTTTAATGGTTGTGGAACAAAGTGCGAGTGGGTTGGCCATTTGGATATTTTAGTGAGGCTGCCTGCCTTCACTTTAACAGTCATTCTCCTCTTAAATCATGTGCAGAACCAACATGCCAGCCAGTAAACTGCACCCCTGTGATCTGAATGCTCCCTGCTCCCAGCACCATTGGACCTCCCCACCTTCCAACACCATCTGCTTCACCCAACCACCATTGGACACCCTTCTCCACTTGCCTCCCTCAGTGATTGGGACACCCACCCCCCGCCCCCAAGTCATCTGTCTCACTCCCCTACTACACCTACCTGCTCTCATAGGCTGCAGCCTGTTGAAGCAGGCTTCCTGCCAAAAAGGTCCATCAATCAGGCTACCTATAGGTGATGATTGTTGTGGGATCACCTTAAGAGAGGACCACCTTAAGAGGCTGTAAGTGAAGATCACCAGAGGAAGTGATGTTACATCACCCATGACCAGGGAGTGTGGGTATAGCCCAAAAGAGTAAGATGTGTGTTGGTGTGCCTCCTGCAGTAGCTGTATTCTCGTTTAGTTACAATAAAAATCCATGTTTTCTTTGGAAATAACTTGCAGTCCTGTGAATCTTCCTATGGTTCACAAGCCAGAGGAATACGTAATATTACAGGTCAGGGGAGTGGGACAACCAGACAGAAAAAAAAAAATTAAAGGAGCACTGGAGTTAGAAACACCTCCAGGCTAAAATCCAGGCCAATGTTTCTCTTGTTAATTTTTAAAAGTGAGTTACCACCGGGTTGATAGTTACTGGCACAAGGCCTCAATCTCTAAATATGTTCCTCAAAAGATACCTGACGCTTTTAAGCTTAAGTGCACTGTGCTAATTTGGGTTTTATGTTTGTGAAGTTGAGCAATTGGAGCGATTAAGTATTTGGAGCTGAGACATAAATGTCTCATTTTACAAGAGTGGAGCCTATCATTAAGATTGAAGTACCTGAGAGGCTCAAGTAGGCCTTTCCTGCCAATGAATCCCTCATATAATCTGGTAATGAGTCAAAAGGCACGTACTTTTCAGCAATTTGCTGTGGCAGTAATATTGTCAGAACTGCAGAACAGTGGCCACAATTTGTTTGAAACTTCTTGGGAAAGGATATGAAATGCACATCTCAAGGTGACTGCCTTCCTTTCTCATTGGCAAATTATATTCCTTGCACTTTGGAGACCCTGGACTGAATTTTACTGGGAAGTCGCTTGCCAGGGCCGAAAACAGGAGGCGACCCTGCTTCGATGGGAGGCAGGACCTGGGACCACATTTTGCCAGTAGCAGCCACTTAATTATTAAGAACAGCGGCCCAATCAGAGGGCCGTCAGCTCAGCAACCTCAACAGCTAGTGGTGGCCTCCTCTGAGGCTGCAGTTGCAAGGAGAGGGCCCTCGAAGACAGGTTAGCTGGGTTGGGGGATAGCTGGGGCTTGACGATTTTGGGGGCGGGGTGTGATGCGAGGGTGTGCAAAGCTTGCTGAGGACAGGTGGCAACATTGCCATGGGGTTGGCCATTGCCACTGGGGAGCCCCTCCTTGGGTCATGGAGTTCCTAAAAACAGGCCACATTCCTCACATTCCTCAGAAGTCAATGGGAGGCCACCAGGTTTCACTGGGTGGTCTCCCCACACAGTGGCGCCCCCCCCACCCTCCACCCTCCACCAAACATTGGTAAAATGCCTGTGGAAGTGAGAAGTGGCCCTTAAGTGGCCACTTAATTGGCTCAATTGGGCTCCTGGCGGGCAGCCAATCTGCGAACTTTCATGCCACTGACAAAACAGCATGGTGATGGAAAGACATCGGGCACCCTCCCCACATGCCTTCGCACATCATTTTGCCAGCCTTCTTGCCTCCCATCCTATCCCCAGAGGGCCCCGAAAATTCCAGCCCCAGATCTGTGTAATCTCCCAAGAAATGTTTTTACAAAGCATTACATAGTATTTACAGCACAGAAACAGACCATTCAACCCAACAGGTCCTTGCTGGTGTTTATGCTCCATGTGGCCCTCCTCCCTCCCCTCTTTATCTAGCTCCTCAAATAACCATTGATCCAATCCCTAGTCTTCTTTCACAAACTCTTGCAGGCACACTGCCCCAGAGTTTGCCAGTTCTTTGCTTGCAGAACTCTTTCTGAGCATCGATTTATTTATTTATACATACAGCACTGAAACAGGCCCTTCGGCCCACTGAGTCTGTGCCAACCACAAACCACCCATTTATACTAATCCTGCACTAATTCCATATTCCTACCACATCCCCACCTGTCCCTATATTTCCCTACCACCTATCTATACTAGGGGCAATTTATAATGGCCAATTTACCTATCAACCTGCACATCTTTTGGCATGTGGGAGGAAACCGGAGCACCTGGAGGAAACCCACGCAGACACAGGGAGAACTTGCAAACTCCACACAGGCAGTACCCAGAATTGAACCCGGGTTGCTGGAGCTGTGAGGCTGCGGTGCTAACCACTGCACCACTGTGTTGAGTAGCCCGATGGAACAGCAGCCCAGAATCTAAAAGAACAGCTCAGATGAACACACAGCATAGCACAATGCCCAAAGAAGCCAGCTGGCGACGAGATAATTAGTCATTTATTAAATTTTCTGTCAATTACAATGTATAAATGAGTCCATTTGATGAACGGACCCAGCCCTACAGGAATTGCTGGGGAAGCTCGGGAGTTGAACTTGGTGGAGTTGCATGACAGAATGGGGCCTGTCATGAGTGCATTTGCCCTTGACAGCTGCACTAGATTAATTATATCATTGCTTTGGTCAGTCTATTTGTCACCATGTCAGCATTTCTGTCGGCCCATGAAACCCTCTGAGGTTAGAGAACCCATTTGCCTATTCTTCTTTGAATTTTAAAGACGTTCTTCTTTGGTTTGATTGGGTTCTGATGGCGCCATCAATTACTCTTAATGGTTTCAAGGGATATATTTGTTTAAACTTGTTTCACTAGGTCATACAGTAATTAGCTTCACAACATAATGTCATGCTTTTTGGAGGCTCTTTATTTATTGAATGTACATAGCCCATGCACTACCCTCTCAATCTTGTGCTGGGAGTTTGACAGCAACTATTGTTTTAGTCTGTCAAGTGCACAGCAATAGAAACTGCAGTTTCTCGTTCTTGTGAGAATATGATGTTGGCAAGCCTCTAGTGAGGAACCCCGTAGGCATCTGTGTTGTTTCAAACGTGCTTACAGTCCACACAGTTCTTTTGTTATTTTTTGAAATGGAGTTATGAAAGACACAGTGAGGGACAGAAGGACCAACCGATCGGGCTTTGTACAAGCACCTCTATTGTTCTGCCCAAAGAGGTGGTGTTTGAAAATTACATTTTATTTTAACTTTTATTCAGTGGGAACCAAAGTTTTCTCTGGTGGCCAGTAGCTCAACTCTCACAGTTCCCAGATAATGGGAAAAGATGGTTATTTTCTTTCCGGTCCCCATGGAGTCTTTGTGTTCCGTTCAAAGGAGCTTATTTGATAGAAGTTATTTTCCTTCAGAACCTAGTGTTTAAATCAAATCTTGCCTTAACAAGATGCAGGGAGCCAGTGAAACTCCGATGAGCAATACTGTGAAGTTTACAACAACTTGTATTTATATAAAGGACGTACAGCCTCTGTACTATTGTCATCTTGAGCTGTGACGAGAGCATCTTGTAAAAAGGGTGTCTGGTACAGGTTGTCTGTAAAACAAAACAGGCAAAATCTTATGACGTCCACACACAGGTGCAGGATCTTGATGCACAATTAACCTGCGGCCATGCTTCCAATGCAGGCAGCATGCAAAATGTGTGCTGACTGCTCATTCAAATGATTGCAATAGTGCTAAGCGTGCTGCTGAGTGACTGCATTCTTGAGCAGGAGGCACAAAATCATGTGAGGCTAGCACTAGTTCAGGCTAGCCTGTGCTATTTAATGCCAGGCTACACCTCTAAATGGAGAGGCTCATTTTGGCTGGAGCAGGTGCTGGAAGTCAGTTTGACCTGGGAAAGACACAGGAATGGCACACCATGGCAGAGAGCAGGTTCTAAGGTTCTTTGATGTACCACTAAAGGCCTTGGTGCAGGTGGTAGAGAGGTCCTTTATCCACATATTGGCTAAGTGGCAGGAGACAGAGGGTGATGGTCGAGGGTTGTTTCTGTGTAGGAAGCCTGTGACCATTGGTGTACCACAGGGATCGGTGCTGGGACCCTTGCTGTTTGTAGTGTACATTAATGACTTAGACATGAATATAGGAGGTATGATCAGTAAGTTTGCAGATGACACGAAAATTGGTGGTGTCGTAAATAGTGAGGAGGAAAGCTTTAGATTACAGGACGATATAGATGGGCTGGTAAGAAGTGCGGAGCTGTGGCAAATGGAATTTAATCCTGAGAAGTGTGAGGTGATGCATTTTGGGAGGACTAACAAGGCAAGGGAATATTCAATGGATGGTAGGACCCTAGGAAGTACAGAAGGTCAGAAGGACCTTGGTGTACTTGTCCATAGATCATTGAAGGCAGCAGCACAGGTAGATAAGGTGGTAAGGAAGGCATATGAGATACTTGCCCTTATTAACCGAGGCACAGAATATAAGAGCAGGGAGGTTGTGATGGAGCTGTATAAAATGCTAGTTAGGCCACAGCTGGAGTACTGTGTACAGTTCTGGTCACCACACTATAAGAAGGATGTGATTGCACTGGAGAGGGTACAGAGGAGATTCACCAGGATGTTGCCTGGGCTGGAGCATTTCAGCTATGAAGAGAGACTGAAAAGGCTAGAGTTGTTTTCCTTACAGCAGGGGGGACCTGATTGAGGTGTACAAAATTATGAGGGGCATTGATAGATTAGATAGGAAGAAACTTTTTCCCTTAGTGGAGGGGTCAATAACCAGGGAGCATAGATTTAAGGTAAGGGGCAGGAGGTTTAGAGGGGATTTGAGGAAAACTTTTTTCACCCAGAGGGTGGTTAGACTCTGGAATGCACTGCCTGAAGAGGTGGTAGAGGCAGGAACCATCACAACATTTAAGAAGTATTTAGATGAGCACATGAAACGCCATAGCATACAAGGCTACGGGCCAAGTGCTGGAAAATGGGATTAGAATAGGTAGGTGCTTGATGGCCAGCACAGGCACGATGGGCTGAAGGGCCTGTTTCTGTGCTGTATGACTCTATGACATGGCCAGGAGACCCTCTAGACAAACACTGAGAAGGTGATGGGAGCAGATAGCCATGGAAGTTGGAGGGCAATGACAGCAGTGTTGCCCCAAGAATCGGGAAGCAGTGCCAAAAGAAGTTCAATAACTTCACACAGATGGTCACGGTCAGTAATGAGTGAGTAGTGAGCATAATCCTGTCACAATCGCGGGGATACCCATTCCTGTCACCATCCGCAGAACCACAACCTGTGAAAGCTGAAAACCAAACTAAAAGCGAAAATGGATAAAGAATGCTGGAAATGCATCGCAGATCAGTTCGGATCAGAAATATATTAATGTTTGAGCTGGGAATTCTCATCAGATATTCTGACAATATCTTCCTCTTTTGGATTTTGACCAGCCATTTTTTTAAAATTAGTCATTCATGGGCATCGCTGACTAAACCAGCATTTATTGCCCATTCCTAATTGCCTTTGAGAAGGTGATGGTGAGCTACGTTCTGAACCACTGCAGTCCTTGGAATGTAGGTACACCAACAGTGCTGTTAGGAAGGGAGTTCCAGGGCTTTGACCCAGGGACAGTGAAGGAATGGAGATATAGTTCCAAGTCAGGATGGTGTGTGGCTTGGAGGAGAACTTGCAGGTGGTGGTATTCCCATGCATCTGCTGCCCTTATCCTTCGAGGTGGTAGAGGTTGCGGGTTTGGAAGGTGCTGTCGAAGAAGCCTTGGTGAGTTGCTGCAGTGCATCTTGTGGATGGTACACACTGCTGCCACTGTGTGTTGGTGGTGGAGGCAATGAATGTTGAGGGTGGTAGATGGGGTGCCATCAAGCGGGCTGATTTTTCCTGGATGTTGTCAAGCTTCATGAGTGTTGTTGGAGTTGCATTCATCCAGGCAAGTGGAGAGTATTCCATCACACTCCTGACTTGTGCCTTGAAGATGGTGGACAGGCTCTGGGGAGTCAGGAGTTGTGTTACTCATTGCAGAATTCCCAGTCTTTGACCTGCTCTTGTAGCCACAGTATTTATATGGCTAGTCCAGTTCAGTTACTGGTTAATGGTGACTCCCAGGTTTTTATGGTAGATGATTCAGTGATGGTAATGCTGCTGCATATCAAATGGAGTTGGTTGGATTTCTCTTGTTGGAGATGGTCTTTGCCTGGCAATGTGGCAATGTGTAGCACGAATGTTACTTGCCACTTATCAACCCAAGATGTTGTCCAGGTCTTGCTGCACCTGGACATGGGCTGCTTCAGTCTCTGAGGAATCGCGAATGGTGCTGAACACTGCAATCATCAGCAAACATCTCCACTTCTGACCTTATTTTGGAGGGAAGGTCATTGACGAAGCAGCTGAAGGTGGTTGGGCCTAGGACACTACTCTGAAGAACTCCTGCAGTAATGTCCTGGGACTGAGATGATTGACCTCCAATAACTACCACTATCTTCCTTTCTACTTGGTATGACTCCAACCAGCGGAGAGTTTTCCCCCTGATTTCCATTGACTCCAGTTTTGCTAGGGCTCCTTGATGCCATACTCGGTCAAATACTACCTTGATGTCAAGGGCAGACACTCCCACCTCACCTCTTGAGTTCAGCTGTTTTGTCCATATTGGAACCAACGCCATAATGAGGTCAGGAGCTGAATGGCCCTGGCAGAGCCCAAACTGAGCATCAGTGAGCAGGTTATTGTTGAGTAAGTACTGCTTGATAGCACTGTTCACGATACCTTGCATCACTTTACCTCACAGCTCCAGGGACCCGGGTTCAATTCTGGGTACTGCATGTGCGGAGTTTGCAAGTTCTCCCTGTGACCGCGTGGGTTTTCATTGGGTGCTCCGGTTTCCTCCCACAGCCAAAGACTTGCAGGTGGTAGGTAAATTGGCCATTGTAAATTGCCCCTAGTGTCGGTAGGTGGTAGGGAATATGGGATTACTGTAGGGTTAGTATAAATGGGTGGCTGTTGGTCGGCACAGACTCGGTGGGCCGAAGGGCCTGTTTCAGTGCTGTATCTCTAAATAAAAATAAAATAAAATAAAAATGATCGGGAGTAAACTGTTAGGGTGGTAATTGGCCGGGTCGGATTTGTCTGGCTTTTTGTGCACAGGGCGTACCTGGGCAATTTTCCACATTGCCAGATAGATGCCAGTGTTGTAGCTGTACTGGAACAGCTTGGCTAAGGGCACAGCTAGTTCTGGAGCACAAGTTTTCAGTACTATTGCAGGCATCTTGTCAGGGCCCTTGGTCTTTGCAGTATCCAGTGCCTTCAGCTGTTTCTTGATATCATATGCAATGAATCAGATTGGCTGAAGACTGGCTTCTGTGACGCTGGGGACCTCAGGAGGAGGCCGAGATGGATCATCCACTCAGCACTCCTGGTTCAAGATGGATGCAAATGCTTCAACCTTGTCTTTTGCACTGATGTGCTGGTCTCCCCCATCATTGAGGATGGGGATATTTGTGCAGCCTCCTCTCCCTGTTAGTTGTTTAATTGTCCACCACCATTCTCGACTGGACATGGTAGGGCTGCAGTGCTTAGATCTGATTGGTTGATTGTGGGATCGCTTAACCCTGCCTATTGCATGCTGCTTCCGCTGTTTGGCAAGCATATAGCCCTGTGTTGTAGCTTCACCTGGCTGGCACCTCACTTTAGTGCTGCTCCTGGCATGCCTTTCTGCACTCTTTCTTAAACTAGGGTTGGTGCCCCAGCTTGATAGTAATGGTAGCGTGTGGGATATGCCGGGCCATGAGGTTACAGATTGTTGTTGAATACAATTCTGCTGCGACTTCTGGCCCACAGTGCCTTATGGATGTCCTTTTGAATTGCTAGATCTGTTCAAAGTCTATCCCATTTAGCACAGTGATAGTGCCTCACAACCCGAGGGCAGTGGTTCCTCAATGTGAAGACGGATCTTTGTTTCCACACGGACTGTGCGCTGGTCGCCCCTACCAGTACTGTTATCGACAGATGCATCTGCGACAGGTAGATTGGTGAGGACAAGGTCAAGTAGGTTTTTCCCTCTTTTTTGTTCCCTCACCACCTGCCGCAGACCGAGTCAAGCAACTAAGTCCTTTGGGACTCGACCAGCTCAGTCAGTAGTGGTGCTATCCAGCCACTCTTGGTGATGGACATAGCAGTCCCCGACCCAGAGTACATTCTGTGCCCTTGCCACCCTCAGTGCTTCTTCCAATTGGTGTTCAACATGGAGAAGCACTGATTCATCAGCCAAGGGAGCGTGATAGATGGTAATCAGCAAGAGGTTTCCTTGCCCATGTTTCACCTGATGCCATGAGACGTCATGAGGTCCAGAGTCAATGTTGAGGAATCCCAGGGCAACTCCCTCCCGACTGTATACCACTGTGTCGCCAGCTCCGATGGGCCTGTCCTGCTGGTGGGACAGGACATATACAGGGATGGTGATGGTGGTGTCTATGACATTTTCTGTAAGGTATGAATCCGTAAGCATGACTATGTCAGGCTATTGCTTTACTGGTCTGTGAGACAGCTCTCCCAATTTTGGCATAAGCCCCCAGATGTTAGTAAGAATGACTTTGTAGGGTCGACAGGACTGGATTTGCCATTGTCGTTTCCGGTGTCTAGATCGATGCTGGGTAGTCCATCCGGTTTCATTCCTTTTCTTAGATTTTGTAGCAGTTTGATGCAACTGAGCCACTTGCAAGGCCTTTTCAGAAGGCATTCAAGAGTCATCCACATTGCTGTGGGTCTGGAGTCACATGTAGGCCACATGTAGTCTTAAAGACATTATAGCAGGGCAGTAAGAAACATTCAAGGTAATCAGGCTGAGTAAACATGGTTTTGTAGAAGGGAAATCATGTTTAACCAATTTATTGGAGTTCTTTGAAGAAGTAACGTGCTGTGGATAAAGGGGAACCGTTGGATGTACTGTACTTTACTGTACTTAGATTTCCAAAAGGCATTTGATAAGGTGCCACATCAATGCTTATTGTGAAAAATAAAAGCTCATGGTATAGGGGGTAACATTTTGGCATGGATAGAAGATTGGATAAGTAACAGGAAACAGAGAGTAGGCATAAATGGGTCATTTTCTGGTTGGTAAGATGTAATGAGTGGTGTGACACAGGGATCAGTGCTGGGGCCTCAATTTTTTACAATGTATTTAAATGATTTGGATGAAGGGCCCGAAGGTATGGTTGCTAAGTTTGCTGATGACACAAAGATAGGTAGGAAAGTAAGTTGTGAAGAGGACATCAGGAGGCTACAAAGGGATACAGATAGGGTAAGTGAGTTTGCAAAGATCTGGCAAATGGAGCATAATGTGGGAAAATGTGAAATTGTCCATTTTGGCAGGAAGAATAAAAAAGAAGTATATTATCTTACAGGTGAGAGATTGCAGAGCTCTGAGATGCAGAGGGATCCTGGTGTCCTAGTGCATGAATCACAAAAGGTTAGGTTGCAGTCATTAGGAAAGCTAATAGAATGTTATAATTTATTGCAAGGGGAATTGAATACAAAAGTAGGGAGGTTGTGCTTCAGTTATACAGTCATTGCTGAGACCACATCTGGAGTACTGTGTACAGTATTGGTCTCCTTATTTAAAGAAGGACGTAAATGCATTGGAAGCAGTTCAGAGAAGGTTTACTAGACTAATACCTGGAATGGTCGGGTTTTTTTATGAGGAAAGGTTGGACAGGTGAGGCTTGTATCTGCTGGAGTTTAGAAAAAAGGCAACTTGATTGAAACATATAAGATCCTGAGGGGTCTTGACAGGGTGGATGTGGAAAGGATGTTTCCTATTATGGGAGAATCTGGAACTAGGGATCACTGTTTAAAAATAAGGGGTCACCCATTTAAGACAGAAATGAGGAGAAATTTTTTCTCTCAGAGGGTCGTGAGTCTTTGGAATTCTCTTCCTCAAAAGGCAGTGGAAGCAGAGTCTTTGAATATTTTTAAGGCAGAGGTAGATAGATTCTTGATAAGCAAGGGGTTGAAAGGTTATCGGGGGGTAGATGGAAATGTGGAGTAATCAGTTCAACCATGAACTTATTGAATGACGGAGCAGGCTTGAACAGCCGAGTGGCCTACTCCTGCTCCTAATTCGTATGTGAGTCACCTCTTCAGTGTGGGCAGCACCAGGGCAACCACACAGACGGTCTAATTCACCTTGATCTTGACCTTAACCTAGTGGTATCCCTGTTTTGACTCTAAACCCTGTTCCTTTATGTTTTTCCTCTTTTGGCTGAAATCTGGTTCCATTTGGTTCACTGCATGTTAGGGCACTTAGAAGATAAAAATGCAAAACATAATTTGTCTAGCCGGAGGCCAAGAGCAACAAAAATAGAAACTGAGTAACTGTGAAACATTTTCCTTGCAATAAAGAGTTGTCTGCTTAACATTTGGGTTAGATTTATCTATAAATCTTGGTCTTCAGACGAGTAGATCCTGTAATAACTCTGCTAGTCATTGCTTTGTTGCTGAATGCTGGGAGAATGGAATCGAGTGGAGCACAGTCAAGGGATTACATAATTGGAAATAAAAAATGAGAAAAGCTTACAACTGACTCTACTGTCTAAGAGTGCTTCAAAAGGTAGTTTGTCTCCAGCAAAATGGAGTCACTGCATATGTGTGTTGCCATTAATTAGGTAGAAAGTATGCTGAGTATAAATAATGCAAGGTAATGCAGAAAACAGAGCCTGGCATTTCTCTTCTGCAGACGTTATTAAACAGCAGCATTTTAATTATGCGATTCAGACTTACTTAATTGTATTACAAGCAAATCAAGATTTTTTTCCCCCCCAATGTGAATTAATAAGTAAAATTTATGAAGTTAGTCATTAATCCAGTGAGGATCCCACTGTGGCTGCCCTTTATTACAATAAGTAACCAAGCAGCTGCAAGGACGTGGGGTACACTGCAGGACACTGAAGTAATTTCAGAAGCCTTCTAACAAAGTACAATGCCAACAGAAACACAGGCTGTGGGAGAGCACACAGATACTGAACCCCACTAAAGACAACGAACCCAGCACAGATACTGACTGTTCTACCCAACTGCCAAGACAGTGCATACGTTTTCTTCTGCTGACCCCTCCCCTGCACACCGCACAAATACTCTCAATGACTGCCTACCCTTCCCCTGACACATGACACAAACTGGGATTGCTGTCAGAGTAAGTTTCTCGCTTATAGTTTGAAAAGCAATTACTGTAAGCTCTCTCTCGAAAGTGTTTATATGGAGAGAGAATTTGAAGGGAAAACGTTTAGAAGGCAGGTAGATAGGATTTGTCTGCCAAACAGTGTGGGCTTGTTGGGTCAAATGGCCTTTTCGAGGACACTCTGAGGTTTATACGCAGACATAGCCACTTTGTACATTGGAGAGGCCCTGTTCTTTCGTCAACCAGCATGCATTGTGCCGGAAAAATCCATTTTCAATTTTCAGATGTAGCTGTTATTTCATGATGTCAACCCATTCCACAGCTGAAAGGATAATCAAGGAGGAAATCTTATCTCCCTTCCTCTGGTGGAAATTGGGCACAATGGGAGGTAAAATTAATTAATACACTTACTGCTCTGATTCCAACCCTCAGCCTTTATGATGCTGCCATTCTCCTGGGCAGTTGAGATGCCTTCCTGATAGGAAGCTGCCGCAAAAATACACCTGCATCACTTAGATGGAACCCAGAAGCTTTTTTAAAGGCTGAGTGAATGGAGGGTTTCTGTGAACGCTCAGCTCATGGGAAGCGGTCGGAGTAGAAGCACCAAAAGCAAGAATGCTGCTCCAGGCCCCACAAAAAATGTTTGTGCGTCTGCCACTCCCCCTCCCCCACTCCCTACCCCAGACGACTTACCCAGAACCGGGTGATCTGTCCATTGTTGGCTGCTTCAGGTGGGCCAGATCGGATCAGCCGCCTGTTCTATGCGGTGCCTGATCAGTTCCATTGTAGTCAATCGAACTAAATATAAGGCACTGGGTACAACGGGCAGCTGATTGAATGCTGCCCATTTTGCTCCACTGCCTGAGACAAATTTCTACCACTCAATCTGTGTGTGCATCTAGTGACAGGAGGCCAGAGTTGGTAAACTATGTGAATGGTGCCTGGCTTTAGTTGGGGATCGAAAGCTCTCGGAGAGATCAGTGGGAGGGGGAAGATTGTCATCAGGGAGAGAAAATGGGATAAGTGTCAGCAGGAAGAGGGAGGGCAGAAGAGTGTCAGAAGGGATAGGGAGGGGTGAAGAGAGTCAGCAGGGACAGGCGGGGGGGAAGAGTGTCAGGAGGGATAGGGAGGGGGGAGGAGTGTCAGGAGGGATAGGGAGGGGGGAGGAGTGTCAGGAGGGATAGAGAGGGGGGGAAGAGTGTCAGGAGGCATAGGGAGGAGGGAAGAGTGTCACCCGGAATAGGAAGGGGGGGAAGAGTGTCAGGAGTGATTGGGAGGGGGAAGAGTGTCAGGAGTGATTGGGAGGGGGAAGAGTGTCAGGAGGGATAGGGAGGGGGGAAGAGTGTCAGGAGGGATAGGGAGGAGGGAAGAGAGTCAGCAGGGATAGGGAGAGGGGAAGAGAGTCACCCGGAATAGGGGGGGGAAGAGTGTCAGCAGGGATAGGGAGAGGGGAAGAGAGTCACCCGGAATAGGGAGGGGGAAGAGTGTCAGGAGGAATAGGGAGGGGGGAAGAGTGTCAGGAGGGATAGGGAGGGGGGAAGAGTTTCAGGAGGGATAGGGAGGGGGGAAGAGAGTCACCCGGAATAGGGAGGAAGAAGAGTGTCAGGAGGGATAGGGAGGGGGGAAGAGTGTCAGGAGGGATAGGGAGGGGGGAAGAGTGTCAGGAGGGATAGGGAGGGGTGGGGGGGAAGAGTGTCACCCGGAATAGGGAGGGGGGAAGAGTGTGAGGAGGGATAGGGAGGGGGGGGGGAAGAGTGTCACCCGGAATAGGGAGGGGGGAAGAGTGTGAGGAGGGATAGGGAGGGGGGGAAGAGTGTCAGGAGGGATAGGGAGTGGGGAAGAGTGTCAGGAGGGATAGGGAGGGGGGGAAGTGTCAGTAGGGATAGGGAGGGGGGGGAAGAGTTTCACCCGGAATAGGGAGGGGGGAAGAGTGTGAGGAGGGATAGGGAGGGGGGAGAAAGAGTGTCAGGAGGGATAGGGAGGGGGGAAGAGTGTCAGGAGGGATAGGGAGGGGGGTAAGAGTGTCAGTAGGGATAGGGAGGGGGGGTGAAGAGTGTCACCCGGAATAGGGAGGGGGGAAGAGTGTCAGGAGGGATAGGGAGGGGGGGATGTGTCAGGAGGGATAGGGAGGGGGGGAAGAGTGTCAGGAGGGATAGGGAGGGGGGAAGAGTGTCAGGAGGGATAGGGAGGGGGGGAAGAGTCAGTAGGGATAGGGACGGAGGTGAAGAGTGTCACCCGGAATAGGGAGGGGGGAAGAGTGTCAGGAGGGATAGGGAGGGGGGAAGAGTTTCAGGAGGGATATGGAGGGGGGAAGAGTGTCAGGAGGGATAGGGAGGGGGGAAGAGTGTGAGGAGGGATAGGGAGGGGGAATGTCAGGAGGAATAGGGAGGGGAGAAGAGTGTGAGGAGGGATAGGGAGGGGGAATGTCAGGAGGGATAGGGAGGGGAGAAGAGTGTCAGGAGGGATAGGGAGGGGCGAAGAGTGTTCGGAGGGATAGGGAGGGGGAATGTCAGGAGGGATAGGGAGGGGGGAAGAGTGTGAGGAGGGGTAGGGAGGGGGAATGTCAGGAGGGATAGGGAGGGGAGAAGAGTGTCAGGAGGGATAGGGAGGGGGGAAGTGTCAGGAGGGATTGGGAGGGGGGAAGAATGTCAGGAGGGATTGGGAGGGGGGAAGAGTGTCAGGAGGGATAGGGAGGGGGGAAGTGTCAGGAGGGATTGGGAGGGGGGAAGAATGTCAGGAGGGATTGGGAGGGGGGAAGAATGTCAGGAGGGATAGGGAGGGGGAAGAGTGTCAGGAGGGATCGGGAGGGGGGAAGAATGCCAGGAGGGATAGGGAGGGGGAAGAGTATCAGAAGGGATAGGGAGGGGGTAAGAGTGTCAGCAGGGATAGGGAGGGGGGAAGAGTGTCAGGAGGGATAGGGAGGGGGGAAGAATGACAGGAGGGATAGGGAGCGGGAAGAGTGTCAGAAGGGATAGGGAGGGGGGAGGAATGCCAGGAGGGATAGGGAGGGGGGAAGAATGCCAGGAGAGATAGGGAGGGGGAAGAGTGTCAGAAGGGATAGGGAGGTGGTAAGAGTGTCAGGAGTGATAGGGAGGGGGGAAGAGTGTCAGGAGGGATAGGGAGGGGGGGAAGAGTGTCAGGTGGGATAGGGAGGGGGGAAGAGTGTCAGGAGGGATAGGGAGGGGGGGAAGTGTGTCAGGACGGATAGGGAGGGGGGGAAGAGTGTCCGAAGGGATAGGGAGGGGGTAAGAGTGTCAGAAGGGATAGGGAGGGGGTAAGAGTGTCAAGAGGGATAGGGAGGGGATAAGAGTGTCAGGAGGGATAGGGAGGGGGGAAGAGTGTCAGAAGGGATAGGGAGGGGGGAAGAGTGTCAGAAGGGATAGGGAGGGGGTAAGAGTGTCAAGAGGGATACGGAGGGGGTAAGAGTGTCAGGAGCGATCGGGAGGGGGGAAGAGTGTCAGGAGGATTGGGAGGGGGGGAAGAGTGTCAGGAGGGATCGGGAGGGGGGGAAGAGTCTCAGGAGGAACATGGAGGGGGGAAGAGTGTCGGGTGGAATATGGAGGTGGGAAGAGTGTCCGGAGGGAGAAGGAGTGGAGCCTGTAGCCCTGAGCGGGAGGTTTGTAGCTGGTGCAGAAAGTAATAACTGATGCCAATGATCCAGTTGTATCTTCCACAGTTAAAACACAAGCAGATGCGCAAATATATAGTGCCTAGTCTAGGAGTGACCATTTCCACAGTTTTGAAGGGGCTGCTCTTCAGCTTGTGGCTCAGCTTCAGTCCCACACACCTGATCTTTGGCACCCTGGTGCAGAGAGGAGTGGGGGGGGACAAGTTGGAAGATCTCCTATTGAGTCTGCTCCTTGGCCTGGCCAAGGTGGCCTTCTACAGGTCCAGGTGGTACACAGCCATTGGTGTGGTTGGGATGGTCACTCTTCCTGCCCGTCTCTACCTCCAGAGCTCTACCTCACCACCACCTCTCTCAACTCCTCCATGCCCTCTAATTTGTCAGATTGCTTGTCTGACATCCAGTACTGAACAAGCAGAAATTTCCTCCAACTAAATATTGGGAAGTCCAAAGCTAGTGTTGTTGGTCCCCACCAGAAACTTTGTTCCCTAGCCACCAATTCTATTCTTCTCCCTGACAAATGTGTGAGGCTGAACTGGTCTGTTCACAACTTTGGTGTCATATTTGACCTCAAGATGAGCTTCCAACTACCTATCCACGCCATCACTAAAGCTGCCTCCCTAACATTTCCCAACTCAGCCCATGCCTCAGCTCATCTCCTGCTAAAACCCTCATCCATGCCTTTGTTACCTCTAGGCTTGCCTATTCCAATGCTGTCCTGGATACCATCGTTCACCCTCCATAAACTTAAGCTCATCCAAAACTCTGCTGCCCATATTCCTAACTTGCACCAAGTCCATGTGCTCACTGACTTCATTGGCTCCCAGTTAAACAATGCCTCAATTTAAAAATTCTTATCCTTGTTTGTAAATCACTGCATGGCCTTGCCCATCCCTATCATGTAATCCCCTCTGCGATATCTGCACTCCTCCAATTCGGGCCTCTTGTGCATCCCTGATTTTAATTGCTCCACCTTTGGTGCTGTACCTTCAATTGTTGAGGCTCCAAAGTCTGTAATTCCCTAAACATCTCCACCACTTTACCTTTCTTTCTTCTTTTAACACTCCTTAAAACCTACCTCTTTGATCAAGCCTTTGATCAGCTACCCTAATATCTCCTTAAATAAATACAGAAAATGCTGGAAATATTCAGCTAGTCTGGCAGTATCTGTGGAGAGAGAAAGTTAACATTTCAAGTCTGTAGCCTTTCATCAGAACTGGCAAAAGTTTGAAATGTAAAAGGTTTTGAGCAAGTGAAAGGGGAAGGGAGAGGAAGAAGAACACAAGGGAAAGTCTGTGATAAGGTGGAGGGCAGGAGAGATTTTAAATGACAATAGGTTTCATGGTGCAAAGCCAAAAGGAGTGGTAATGGGACAAGTAAATAAACAAAAGATGTGTCTCGAGAAAGGATGGATGGCAGGATAGCAACTGTCCGATCGCAAAGTTAAGGAATTAGGAAAGAAGCGCGAGAATGGTCAAAACCAGCAAAAAAAAGGAAACAAACTGGGGGCAGAAGTTATGATCTAAAATTGTTGAACTCAATATTGAGTCCAGAAGGCTGTGAAGTGTCCAGTTGAAAGATGAAGTGCTATTCCTTGAGCTTGCTTTGAGCTTCATTGGAACATTGCAGCAGGTCAAGGACAGAAGGTCAAAGTGTGAGCCAGCTGCAGAATTAAAATGACAGGTGACTGGAAGCTCAGGGTCGTGCTTGCGGACTGAACAGAGGTGTTCCACAAAGCAATCACCCAGTTTGCGTTTGGTCTCCCCAGGGTAGAGGAGCCCACATCGTGAGCAGTGAATACCGAATACTAAATTGAAAAAAGTGCAAGTAAATCACTGTTTCACCTGGAAGGAATGTTTGGGGCCTTGGATTGAAAGGAGGTAAAATGTCAGGTGTTGCAACTCCTGTGCTTGTGTGGAAAGGTGCCATTACAAAAGAAGGGGCTGTTGGGGGTGACTGAGGAGTGGATTAGGGTGTCGCAGAGGGAATAGTCCCTTCTGAATGCTGAAAGGGGAGGAGAGAGGAAGGTGTGTTTGGTGATGGCGTCATGCTGGAGGTGACGGAAATGGCAGAGGATGATCTGTTGAATACGGAGGCTGGTGAGGTGGAAGGTGGCTCTGGGAGGGAGGGGAAGGGGTGAGAGCAGAAGTGCATGAAATAGAACAGGCACAGTCTAGGGCCTGTCAATCACAGTGGGGGTTGAGTAAAATGGCAGATATATTGGAAGCGCTGGTATGGAAGCCTGAACAGATGTCTGAACAGATGTGACAGAGACAGAGAAACTGGAAAAATGGAATGGAGTCCTTCTAGGAAGTGGGGGGGTGAGGAAGTTGTTACGACCAGGTGAAGAAGGGCTCTAGGGGTCTTTCACTGTCTTCACCTCGTCTTATTATAACAGGGTTTAATTTTTAAACACACTGTGTTTTGACATCCCCCTTGGTGAATCCTTGTTCACCACTTTCCAATTATATGGCAAAGAAATGAGCACAACCATGTTTTCTCAGGTTTAAAGAAGAAAAGTGAAATTTATTAAACCTTAAACTGAAACTCTTATTCGATTAGCGCCTATGGATACACGCTGCGCCCCATGCTGGCATGCGTACGTGATATGCACGTGCAAATGGAGACAGAAAAGAGCAGAAGAAAAATAAAGTTTGAGGCAATCTCTGAAGAGGGGTTTTTACTGTGCTTCAAGCTTGCTGTAGTCCTTGATTATAGGTAGATCTTGCTTTTCGTTGAGGCCCAGAATTCTTCTTAAACCTTGTTTACTGTTGGAGACTTTTCTCTTTTGGGATTCATGTGTCTTCAATGGGTCTTCAGTTCTGTGAGAAAGCGATGAGAGCAGACAGGAGAGAGATCTTTTCAGTCCAGGAGCAAACAGTTTTCTGAGTTCTTTCTCTCAGCAAGTTCAAATTCAAAAAACTCCAACTGTCAGTTAGTCATGTGACTAAAATAAAAACAGGAAGTGCTGGAAAAACTCAGCAGGTCTGGCAGCATCTGTGGAGAGAGAAGCAGAGCTAATGTTTCAGCTGAGTGACCCTTCTTTAGTCATGTGACTGAACTGGTCTGACCACTTCTTCTGTGTATTGGGGAAGCAAGGACTGGGTGCCTTGTTCCAACACTGTCTGCAAGCATGCAGATGTCTTTCCAGTCAGGGGCTTGACAATTCCTTGTGGCGGCCCTCTTTTCTTCCCAGCCACAATTTTAATTTTAGTGTTCATGTGGCAAAATAATGTGTGCCTCATTCTTGGCAGGTGGGGGCCTGCTTGACACAGGGTTTAACTTTTTAAAGCACAGTGCTTTTAGCTTCCCCTCAGTGAGTCATTGCTTACTGCTGTCTAATATTAGCTGCAAAGAAATCAACCAGCCAGGTATTCTCAGATTTAAACAAGAAAGTTGTGAGTTTAGTAATCTTAAAACTCTAATTCAGTTAAAGCAAATAAAAAAATACGCGATGTGACCCGCTCGCATGCATATGCAATAAGCACACGTGCAAACAGAGACAGAGGAGGAGGAAGAATTAAAGGGGAAAGGTTTGAAGTAATATATGGAGTTCACTTACTGGATGTAAAGTCTTTGATCGAAGTTAAGTCTTGCAGTTCTCGTTGGGGCCCAGTGCACACTTTCATACCTGTTTTGCTGGTCTTCTGTCTTGAAGCTTAAGTTACTTCCGTGGGTCCCTGGAACTTTGCGTGAGAGAGAGAGGTGCTCTGTTCTTGAAGTTCAATTGAGTCTCTTGCTCTCTGTGTCAGGCACAATTCAAAAAGCCCCAAGTTGGCTAGCAGGTTAGTCATGTGACTAGCTCCCTGTTTGAAACAACCTCTCCTACGAGGTTTGTGGATTCTTCCAAGCTTACCAGACAGTCTTAGTGGGGGAGGTGGAATGCTGGCTCTTACACAGTCAATGTCTTTTGATCATCACTAGCGACAAAACCCATCTGGCTAACTGAATCCAGGAAAACTCCATTGTCTCTCTATGCAACTGTCTTTTAGAATGCAAATGTGCAGCCATGTTCTCAGCCACTGTTCTTTGAACATAACTTATTTTAAAAAGACCAATGTCCAGTAAGCATTTAAATAATGTTCCATATGACAAAATTAATATATTTACATCTGGCAGGGATGGTTTCCGTCACAAAGTGTAGTTGTGGGAGTCAGTGGGTTTATAGTGAATATTGGTCGATAGCCTATCCTATCCCCAGAAGTGTGGACAGAGAAGTCAAGGAAGGGATGGGAAGAGTCTGAGATGGACCATGTGAAGGAAAGACAAGGATGGAAATTGGAAGCAAAGTCAATGAGGTTTTCCAGTTCAGGGTGAGAGCAGGAAGTGGCACCGATACAGTCATCAATATATCGGAAAAAGAGGTGAGGAAGTGGGCTTGAGTAGGACTGGAACAAAGAATGTTCCACATATCACACAAAAAGGCAGGCATAGCTAGGATCCATGTGGGTACCCATAGTAACACCTTTTGTTTGGAGGAAGTGAGTGGAGTTGAAGGGGAAGTTGCTTAATGTCAGAACAAGTTCAGCTAAGTGGAGAAATGTGGTTATGGATGGGCCTCCTTTCAAGGAAGAAACGGAGAGCTTTCCGACCGTCCTGGTGTGGGATGAAGATTGGACATCCATGGTGGAAAGGAAACCATTAGGGCCAGGTAATGAGAAGCAGTTGAAGTGACGGAGGGCATCAGAAGAGTCACAAATGTAGGTGGGAACAGACTGCACAAGGGAAGAAAAAATAGAGTCAAGATAGGAAGAAATCAGTTCAGTGGGGCAGGAGCAGGCTGAAATGATGGGTCTACCAGGGCAGTCCTGTTTGTGGATTTTGAGAAGGAGGTAGAAGCGAGCTGTACGGTGGGGGTCTATGAGTTGGAGTCCATGGAGGGAAGATCTCCAGTGGAGATGAGGTCAGCGACAATCCTGGAAACAATGGCTTGATAGTCGGTGGTGGGGTCATGGTCCAGGGGGAGGTAGGAGGAAGTGTCAGAGAATTGGTGTTCAGCCTGATATCTCCTTATATGGCTCTGTGCCAAATTTTGTTTGATAATTGCCGTTATGTTAATTACCATTATGGAGGGCCTTGGGACATTTTACTATGTTAACGGTGCTATATAAGTGGAAGTTGTTGTTGTTATGCACCTTTAAAAAGTGGGGCACATTCATTTGTGTTTAATTGTTGTAACTGGGGAAACCCAGTGCACCCTTATCAGTTGTTTTCAGAAAAACCGTGCAACAGAAAAGTTGCTGCTCTGTGCTGAGCTAAACTGATCCAGCGAAGTCAGTAGTCAGGCTACTGCTGGCCTCAGCGTGTGCAGAATGAAGAACAATCAGCTGCCCCTTGCTCCTGATGACCAATACGCAGTGATCTTACTGAAACATGCAGTTGTGAATATCAGGTGATGGCAGGATTGGCTTCAGCTGCAACATCACCACAGTCGCACAGCCTGTCAGCATTCTCACACCATCTGGGCACATACACCGAGAATGGCTACATGAGCTGAGCAACCATGTTCTGCACATTCAGGAGAGAAGGAAAGATGATTGGATTTTAGAAAAAAGAACCTTAGTAAAATATGTCCATACTTACATTTAAATCGATGCGAAGCAATGTTGCAGAGACCAGAAGCGCACAGACCCAGCGCTGGTAAAGTTGTATGAGAAACAAGAATCACTCTGTGGAACCATTGTGTGGATGGGTCTGATTGACATTCTGGGAAAGGAATGTGTTCTACAGAAACACAATCTTCAGTTTCATATATAACCATTTCCCCATATTACAACAGTCTGCACTTCAAGGGCCAAATTTTTGTTTGACTACAGTGGTGGCGGGCAGGCTTGTAATTTCCCATAACCGACTGGCATGCTGGTCTCCTGCCGTGGTGTCACCTCTAGGCGATTTTCATGGAGACAGGATCAGTGGGGCAGTGGGGGTGAAGGTCACGTTTTCCTGCCCACCCATCTACAGCAGAAAGCCTATTAATGTCAGTGCAAACGTCGACTGGGATATTCCAGTTGGCATGCGAGCCCCCAGCTGAGGCCGAAAAACAACCAAGGGAGGCAGGCAGCCTCCCAGCTGCAGACCCAAGGGTCCAGCGCTACATCTAGCTAGGAAACCCCCCTCCCCATACCCGCCATAGCCATAGGGCCGCAGCTGCATTTGCTGGCTATCAAATGGAAAGGTTGTCCCTACACAATGGCAGCCTGGCAGCTGTTGCCACTTTGATCTAAAAAATTGGTCAAAGTTCTTCAGAGAGTGCCCTCTCTTCCTCTTACCTACATCGGCAGTTCCCACCTCTGATGCCGAACTCTCAGTGCTGGAGGGCCTCTTATCAGTCATCCAGCCTCGGGATCTTGCCCTCTGTCCTTAATTGGACGGGGCTCCCGAAGGCGGCCACTTAATTGGCTGCCTGCTCAAAAATCGCCCTCTGGGTCCAGGCAGGTGTATTCCCAACCCACATTTCCTCCCGACGATGGACTCAGGAACCACAAATGAAAACTCAACCGCAAAATTATCAATGTCTTTGAAGCCCTTTGAAACATCCTAATGTTGCGAAAGACTTAAAATAATTGCAGGCTCTGTCTTCAACTACTTTAGTGTAGATGCCTGTGCAGGAAGATTCAATACAACCTACTCAGCTGACCTGCATCATAATGTAATGGCAGTAATTCAGGGCAGCTGCTGGATCTTGTTTGGGAGAAAATGCGTGCCGAATGGGACTCTTCTCGACAGCAGTTAGGCAGTCTCCACCTGCTGGATGCCTTGTCTCACACTTGAGGCTCGAGGCTTCCTGCTCAGCATGTGAGCCAATCAGAAGGTGAATCGAGGACTAATGCCGCTAATTAGTGAGATGTTTGCCTTAAAAGCTCAAAAGGGAACATCTCCTGATGCCTTGAAACACTTCAAACGCTTCTCCAGATCAGTTTTTTTCTTCCTGCTCATGTAAAATGTACTATCCAAATCAATTATTTTGTTTATGTGTAGGACCCCTTGCATGAGGGGTTGCTCTTTGAACTGAAATTTTTCGATTGTTTTACTTCAGAATCACTGGTGGAAGAGGTCGTGCATTTGGAAGGTGCTGTTGAAGGAGGCTTGGCAAGTTGCTGCAGTGCATCTTGTAGATGGTACCCACAGATGCCACCCTGCACCAGTGGTGGAGGGAGTGAATGTTTAAGGTGGTGGATCGGGTGCCGATCAGGCGGGCTGCTTTCTCCTTATGGAGTCAAGCGTCTTGAGTGTTTTTGGAGAAAGTGGATGGTATTCCAGCACACTCCTAACTTGTGCCTTTTAGATGATGGACAGGCTTTGAGGAGTTAGGAGGTGAGTTCCTCGCTGCAGAATTCCCAGCCTCTGACCTGCTCTTACAGCCAGAGTATTTATATGACTGGTCCAGTTAAGTTTCTGGTCAATAGTAATTTCCAGGATGTTGGTGATGGGGGTTTCAGCGATGGTAATACCATTGAATATCAAGGGGAGATGGTGAGATTCTCTCTTGTTGGAGATAATCATTGCCTGGCAGTTGTGTGGCATGAATGTTATTTGCCATCTATGAGTCCAAGCCTGCATGTTGTCCAGATCTTGCTGCATGTGGGCACAGACTGCTTCAGTATCCGAGGAGTTGCGAATGGTACCGAACATTGTGTAATCATCAGTGAATATCCCCACTTCTGACTTTATGATGGAGGGAAGATCATTGATGAAGTAGCTGAAGATAGTTAGGCCTGGGACATTACCCTGAGGAACTCCTGCAGAGATGTCCCGGGACTGAGATGATTGGCCTCCAACAAGCACAACCATCTTCCTTTGTGCTAGGTATGATTCCAACCAATCATGAGTTTTCCCCCCAATTCCCATTGACTTCAATTTTGCCAGGGCTCCTTGATGCCACACTCGATCAAATGCTGCCTTGATGCCAAGGACAGTTATTCTCACCTCACCTCTTGAGCTCAGGCCTTTTATCCTTGTTTGGATCAACGATACAATGAGGTCTGGAGCCAAGTGGTCCTTACAGAACCCAAACTGAGCATTGGTGAGCAGGTTGTTGCTGAGTAAGTGTCGCTACTTAGCATGTCGCTGACACCTTCCATCACTTTGTTGATGATTGACAGTAAGCGGTAATTGACCAAGTTGGATTTGTCCTGCGTCTTGTGGATAGGACATACCTGGGCAATTTTGCACATTGTCAGGTAGATGTCAGTGTTGGAACTGTACTGGAATAGCTTGGCTAAGGGCACAACTAGTTCTGGAGCACAAGTCTTCATTACTACAGACAGGAAGTTGTCAAAGTCCATAGTCTTTGCTGTACCCAGTGCCTTCAGCTGTTTCTTGATGTCATGCTAGGCCCCCACCTGCCAAGAATGAGGCACAATAATTTTGTCATGAACATTCATTTTAAACTGTTACTGGAGTGAAGGACTTGTTGAACGGATCAGCTGTGGCTGGAAAAGACATTTGCATATTAATAGACAGTGTTTGGAAGGACAAAGCAGCCATTCCCTGATATTCAACCCACAAAGGACTTTTGATCACCAGATGTTGAAGGTGGTAGAACTTGCATTCCAGGTTGACTGCTAAGATGGCTGAATATACAAACAGACATGGTCAAACCAGCTAGTCACATGATTAACCTGATGGGCAACCTGAGTTTTTTGAATTTGTACAAACAGTTTAGGCAGAATAAGTTTGTTTGCTCCTGGACTGAGAAGATCTCTCTCCTGTCTGCTCCCATCTCTTTCTCACAAGCCTCTGAATCCACTGAAGACACATGGACCCCAAGAGAGAAAAGTCTCCTACAGCGAACAAGGTTTAAGAAGAATACTGGGCCCCAACGGAAAGCCAGATCTACCTACAATCAAGGACTCTACAGTGAGCTCGAAGAACCGTAACAACTCTTCAGATATTGCCTCAAACTTTTCCACTTTATTTCTTCTGTTTTCTTTCAGTTTCTATCTGTATGTGTGTATCATATGTGCATGCTAGTGTGGGCGCGTCGTGTATCTATAGGCGTTAACCGATTTAGAGTTTAAGTTTAAATAAATTTCAACTTTTCTTCTTTAAACCTAAGAAAGCCTGTTTGTGCTGGTTTCTTCGCCTTATAATTGGAAAGCGGTGAACACGGATTCACCAAGGGGGAGCTAAAAGCACAGTGTGTTTAAAAATAAAACCCTGTTATAGTAAGACCAGGTTAAGGCTGAAAGGGAACCCTAGATCTCTTTCTCACCCGGTCGTAACACTTGATATCACGTGGAGTGAATTGAATTGGCTGAAGACTGGCCTCTGTATCGCTGGGGACCTCAGGAGGAGGCCGCGATGGATCATCCACTCAGCACTTCTGGCTGAAGATGGTTGCAAATGCTTCAGCCTTGTCTTTTGCACTGATTTGCACTGATTGAGAATGGGGGCATTTGACAAGCCTTCTCCTCCTGTTAGTTGTTTCATTTTCTGTCACCATTCATGATTGGATGTGGCAGGCCTGCAGAGCTTGGTCTGATCTGTTGGTTGTGGAATCACTTAGCTCTGTTATTACATAAATAATAGTTTTTTTTAAATTGTTGAAGCCATGTTATTATATTCTTGATTCTTTGTATCCTGGAATACTTCCAGTAATCCTCTCAACCAACTTACCTCTACTGTTTGTATTTTATGCTCGTCAACTTTTCTCATGCTTTACCACTAGTTCCATGTAATAACATGGGGATAGCTATCACTTCATAACACTTGCCTGGGCTTTTAGCCTTCCATATCCTCCTTAATTATACAAAAGCAGCAGAAACAACTCCAATCCTTTTGATGTCTTCTTCACAACGCCAATTCTCTGCCACTAACCCACCAAGGTACACAAGCATTTCCATCTGTTCAACTGCATTCCCTCCAACTGTCATATTTACTACTTCCTGCTGCTTCCAAAATTGCATCACCTTTGTCTTATTTAAGTTAATCTAATTGAAATTTTCTATTCTCATGTGCACCATATCAGTTAGTGAATGTAGCAACTCTTTGTGAGAAGACAGGTTGTGGAGGAATTTGTAGAATATAATATTCTTTGTTTTTGGTACCTGCTCCAAACTCCATTCCTTAGCTATCAACTCCATCCCTCTCCAGGCAACCATCTGAGATTAAGCCACACTGTTCGCAACCTTGGTGTCAGATTTGATCCCGAGATGAGATTTTGACCATATATTCGTGCCATCATTAGACTGCCCACTTCCACCTGCATAGCATTGCTTGACTCTGCCCCATTTCAGCTCATCTGCTGCTGAAATGTGCTTTTGTTACCTCTAGACCTGACTATCCCAAAGAAGTCACTGGGTCAAAATCCTGGAACTCCCTTCCGAACAGCACTGTGGGTGTACCTACCCCACATGGACTGCAGCGATTCAAGAAGGTGGCTCACCACCACCTTCTCAAGGAAAGTAAGGGATGGGCAATAAATGTTGTCCTAGCCAGCAATGCTCACATCCCATGAATGAATTTTTTAAAAATCCTGGCTGGTCTCCCAAATTCTATCCTCTGTAAACTTGAGGTCATCTAAAACTCTGCATCAAGTCCCATTCCCCTATCACCCCTGTGCTTGCTGATCTACATTGGCTCCCAGTCAAGCAACATCTTGTTTATAAAATTCTCATCCTTGTTTTCAAATCCCTCCATGGCCTTGCCCCTGCCTATCTCTGTAATCTCCTCCAATCCCACAACCCTTCGAGATATATGAGATCCTCTAATTCTGACCTTTTGACCATCCCTGATTTTATTCACTCCACAAATTGGTGGCTGAACCTTCAGTTGCCTAGGCCCCAAGATCTGGAATTCCCTTCCTACACCTCTCTGCCTCTCCACCTCACTTTCCTCCTTTAAGACTCTCCTTAAACCTAGCTCTTTGACCAATCTGACTTAATATCTCCTTTGGTGGCATGGTGTGATATTTTGTTTTATAATGCTCCTGTGAAACGTCTTGGGACATTTTCTTATGTTAAAAGTGCTGTATAAATATACGTTGTTGTTGTTACAACCATTTCATAGTTTGTAAGCAAGTCTGACAGTGCATGGCCAGGAAGGATAATGCATGTTTTCCTGACGTATAGTGTTTCTTAGAAACTCAACAAACTAATAGAGAACATCTATAACGAGTCTCTGAGCGCTATTAAAGTTGTTAGGAATGGTTTAGTTCAGTGTTGGTGTGAGACAAGGATACACATTGTTGCTCGATTTATTTAATCTTGTACTGGAAGCAATAATGAATCTTGCGCTTACAGATGATATTGCAGGAATCTCCTTGTAAGGCAAAATTTGAAACAATCTCAGATTTACTGAAGACATTGACCTTCTTGCAGCACCTTCAAACATTTGCAAAGATGAACTGATATGGCGAGCTAATTTAAATGTTATCAATTTTTTTTAATTCTTTGTGTTCTTTTGATTTAGAAGTTATGTTATAATACATCTTACTGAAATTTTTGCAATCTGCAAAACAATAAAGGCATAATTTTATGTTGCATGTGGTGATAGTGAGACATCGGAACAAGAGTAGACCATTTAGCCCCTTGGTCCTCTACCACCATTCAATGTGATCATGGCTGATCTACAACACTAACTCCACATCCCTTAATACTTTTGTTGAACAAAAAATTATCAATCTTAGATTTAAAATTAACAGCTAATTTGTGGAAGAGAGTTCCAAACTTCTACCACCCTTTGGGTGTAAAATTATTTCCGAATTTCACTCCTGAAACGTCAGGCTCCAATTTTTAGACTTTGCCCCCTAGACCGAGACTCCCCAACAGTGGGAATAGTTTCTCTCTCTCTCTACCCTATCTGTTCACCTAACCTCTTGAAAACTTTGATCAACTCACCCTTAACCTTCTAAATTCCAGGGAATACATCCCCAGATTGTTAATTCTTTCCTCAAAATTTAACGCTTGGAGTCCAGGTATATTTCGAGTAGACATAAGCTGTACTCCCTCCAATGCCAATCTATCCTACTTAAGGTGTGGTGCCCAGAACTGCACACAGTACTCAAGGTGTGGTCTAACCAGGGCTTTGGATAGCTGAAGCATAACTTCAACCCCCTTGTGATTCCAGCCATCTAGATATAAAAGCCAACATTTATTTTTGATTATTTTCTGTATCTATTCAAGACATTTTAATGATCTATTTACCTGGGCCCCAAATCTCTTTGGACCTCAACTGTTTCTAGCCGTTTTCCATTTAGAATGTATCTGTTCTAACCTTTCTAGGTCCAAAGTGGATGACCTCACATTTGCCTACATTGAAATCCATTTGCCACAAGTTTTGCCCATTCACTTAATCTGTAATATCTCTTTGTAATTTTATGCTTCCATCTACACTACTTACAATGCTACCTATCTTTGTGACATCAGCAAGGTTGAATATGTGACATTCGATCCATCAAACCCCTTTCCTATCCTGAGTGGCGTGAAACAGGGCTGTGTTCTCGCACCCACACTTTTTGGGATTTTCTTCTCCCTGCTGCTTTCACATGCGTTCAAGTCTTCTGAAGAAGGAGTTTTCCTCCACACAAGATCTGGGGGCATGTTGTTCAACCTTGCACGTCTAAGAGCAAAGTCCAAAGTACGGAAAGTCCTCATCAGGGAACTCCTCTTTGTTGACGATGCTGCTTTAACATCTCACACTGAAGAGTGTCTGCAGAGTCTCATCGACAGGTTTGCGGCTGCCTGCAATGAATTTGGCCTAACCATTAGCCTCAAGAAAATGAACATCATGGGGCAGGACGTCAGAAATGCTCCATCCATCAATATCGGCGACCACGCTCTGGAAGTGGTTCAAGAGTTCACCTATCTAGTCTCAACTATCACCAGTAACCTGTCTCTAGATATAGAAATCAACAAGCGCATGGGAAAGGCTTCCACTGCTATGTCCAGACTGGCCAAGAGAGTGTGGGAAAATGGCGCACTGACACAGAACACAAAGGTCCGAGTGTATCAAGCCTGTGTCCTCAGTACCTTGCTGTATGGCAGCGAGGCCTGGACAACGTATGTCAGCCAAGAGCGACGTCTCAATTCATTCCATCGTCGCTGCCTCCGGAGAATACTTGGCATCAGGTGGCAGGACCGTATCTCCAACACAGAAGTCCTCGAGGCGGCCAATATCCCCAGCTTATACACACTACTGAGTCAGCGGCGCTTGAGATGGCTTGGCTATGTGAGTCGCATGGAAGATGGCAGGATCCCCAAAGATACATTGTACAGCGAGCTCGCCACTGGTATAAGACCCACCGGCTGTCCATGTCTCCGCTTCAAAGACATCTGCAAACGCGACATGAAGTCCTGTGACATTGATCACAAGTCGTGGGAGTCAGTTGCCAGCGTTCGCCAGAGCTGGCGGGCAGTCATTAAGGCGGGGATAAAGTGTGGCGAGTCGAAGAGACGTCGCAGTTGGCAGGAAAAAAGACAAAAACGCAAGGGGAGAGCCAACTGTGTAACAGCCCCGACAATCAAATTTTGCTGCAGCACCTGTGGAAGAGCCTGTCACTCTAGAATTGGCCTTTATAGCCACTCCAGGCGCTGCTCCACAAACCACTGACCACCTCCAGGCGCTTATCCATTGTCTCCTGAGACAAGGAGGCCAAAGAAGAAGAATTCCATCATCTAAGTTTTTAATGAATACAGTGAATAGTTGAGGTTCCAACACAGATCCATGCGGGACTCCACTCGTCACATCCTGCCATTTAGAATTCCTGCCCATTATCCCTACTCTGTGTCTCCTGTCATTCAGCCAGTTTCCTAATCAGGTCAATAATTTGCTTCCAGTTTCATGGGCTTCACCTATTGCTAACAGTATCTTATGAGAGACTTTATCGAATGCCTTCTGGAAGTTCATATAAATAACATCCATAGACAATCCCCTGTGCACTACTTTAATCACCTCTTCAAAAAATTCAATCAGGTTCCTGTGGCATGGTCTATCCTTTACAAATCCATACTAGCTATCTCTGATCAGCTGAAAATCTTCAAGGTGTACTGTTGCCCTATTTTTAACAATAGACTCCAGCAATTTCCCAGTAGATGTTAGGCTAACTGGTCTATAATTCTCTGCTTTTTCTCTGTCACTTTTCTTTAATAGCAGTGTGACATGTACAATTTTCTGATCGAAAGGAATGGTTCTTGAATGAAAGAACTTTGGAAGATTATAGTTTAAGTATCTGAAATGTTCTCACCCACTTCTTTTAAAACCCTAGGATAGAAACCATCTGGTCCTGGGGATTTGTCATGCTTTCACGGCATTATTTTCTCCATTACTGTTGTTTTGTTTCCGTTAATTTTAGTGAGTCCCTGTCCTTGATTCAGTATTAGTTTCCTCAGGATGTGTGGCATGCTGACCTCTTCCTTTTACTGTAAGTACTGACACAAGGTAACTATTTAGAATTTGCACATTCCCTTATTTTCATTGACAGTATCAACATTATCAGTTTTCAAGGAGTTACATTGCTCCTAACCACCCTCCTTTTCCTAATATTGTGAAAAAAAGTGTTGATTTTGATATCCTTTGCAAGTTTCTTTTCGTATTCTCTTTTTACAGCTCCTACTATCTGATTTGTCACCCTTTGGTGTTCTTTGTATCTTTCCCATTTTCCAGGATCTGTGGTATTTTTTTCCATTTTTATGCACTTTTTCTGTTAGTTTTATGTTGCCTGTTACTGCTTTTTGTTGTCTATATTTTGGCAAGTAGAGCTCTTTCTCTTTGGGGTCAACACTGATTCTGTATCACATTAAATTCTTTTTTGAACACCTGCCACTGGATCTTCTGTCATTTTACTCTTTAACAGCTATTGATTTTTGGACATTTACCCCACAATCTTTGGCATTCAGTGAATAAACGGTCACAGAACATTCTGCTCCATTGTGCACTCCTGCAATATTATGCAAATGTTTTCATAAAATGTTTTCAATGATTTAGCAGCTTTTCATATTTGGGGCACAAGCGTGGAAATGAAAATAAATTAGGTTATTTTGCTGTGAAAAGTAATCATGTTAAGGGAATCAATGGTTTGAAGTGCAATTCCATCTGAAATGTGATGAATATAAAATTTGCCCTTCAATTAGTTTTTCACCATTGGGAAAGTACAACTTCTATTTGAAACAAGCTGTTTCTACATGCTGTGGAGAGAGAAGTAGAGTTAACGTTTCAGGTCAGTGAATAAAAATAAAAAGGGGGGGCCCCTCATGCTCTGCAATTATTGAACTCAATGTTCAGTCTGGCAGGCTGTAGTGTGCCTAATCGGTAAATGAGGTGCTATTCCTCGAGCTTGCGTTGATATTCGCTGGAACACAGCAGCAATCCCAGGACAGAGAGGTGAGCATAAGAGCACGGGGGAGTGTTGAAATGGTGAGCAACCGGAAACTCGGGATCATGCTTTGTGACTGAGCGGAGGTGTTCCGCAAAGCGGTCACCCAATCTGCGTTTGGTCTCCCCAATGTAGAGGAGACCACATTGTGAGCAGCGAATACTGTTCACTAAATTGAAAGAAGTACAAGTAAATCATTGCTTCACCTCAAAGGAGTGATTGGAGCCTTGGATAGTGAGGACAGATGAGGTAAATGGGCATCCCTGAAGCAAAGGGATTGCCATTTATCATGTCAAAGTGGTGACAAACCATGGGAATCTCTTTGTGCATGTAAACACCTGATATCCTTGGAGCACTTTATTTTGAGACAGTCAACTAAAGCAGAATCTTTTGAAGGCATTAAGGAATTGTCAGACAACTCCTAAGAGACCAAGGCAATCACTTTAGTCCTGATGACCCCCTCCTCAGTGATGCCTCAGAATATCAACTGAGCACAGACGTAATAGAGCTTCTGCCTTGACCAGATCTAATTTTGAATACACCACTGGTACATGGAAGCAAAGATTCCAGTCCTTCGATTAATTGGGGAAGAATTTCTTGAATTGCCATGAAGATTCTGCAGAATTCCTCGGGCCTACTGCATATTGCACCACTTTGCAAATACAAAGAGGCATTGGAATGGGGTGGTCTGGGGCAAGCCGGTATCAGAGATGGATAAGAAAGGAAAAATAAATGAAGGAGATGCTGCCAGCAGAGTCCACAAGGCCTCACATTATGGAGGTGGCCCTGCACTTCTGTTCTCCAACTGCTCAGACCACATCTTATACTACAGGGGCAGCAAGGTGCTGCCCGCCTCGGGTCATTTCCTCAGTCCTTTGAGAGGGTCAGCTGGGTTGGCCCGATGCAGCACCGCCCCAAGAGGCAGCTGCCTCATCCATGGCCCGTGCTAGAAATTAGGTGCTGCTGTCCCCTGGGGAGGATGCTCGGAGCATGACAAATAGGGAAACCCTTCTGGCACCCACCTCGTGCATGTTACTTCCACTTTTCCAGTCATCAAAAAGGAATGCGGCTGCAGCCATAGCCCAGCTCCACAACCGATGGACTCTGCCATCTTTTTTGCCTTCCTTTCACCCTTAGCTGTTATTTCCTCCCCCACCCCCCTACCTCTTCCTCTGCAACTTTTGGATTTTTAAAATGTTGAGAGTTTTTTTATCCCCACATGTGGCCACCTGCCTTTAATTGGCTTCATTATGTAAGCTTTCAGCTAACTTGCTAAAGGTGTTAGAGGTGAAAACGTTTTCTCCTTTTTCTTTTTGGCAGTTGTGCATTTTTTTAAATGAAGAGTGGTTGTGATGGGGAATGGATGATTTTTCATTTCTGTGTCCTCATCAAGCATCCAAGGCCAGCTAGAAAAATTAATATATCCACACATAAACAGTTGCCTTATATAGAATATTAACAGGTCAGAAACAGGCCAGTCGGCCCAACAGGTCCGTGCCATTCTTTATGTGCTTATGCTTCACATACACTTTCACCCTTCATCTGACCACATCAATATATCCTTCTATTCCTTTCTCCCTTGTGTGTTTATTTAGCTTCTCCTTAAAAGCATCTATGCTATTTGCCTCAATCACTCCTTGTTGCAAGTTTCACATTCTAGCATCTCTGGGGAAAGCAGTTTGCCTTGAATTCCCTATTGGATTTCTTCATGACTATCTTAATTTTAATGGCCCCTAGTTCTGGTCTTGCCTGCAATTGGAAGCATTTTCTCTATGTCTACCCTAACAAACCCTTTCATAATCTTAAAGACCTCTATCAGGACACCCCTCAGTCTTCTCTCTTCTAGTATACTGCATAAAGGCCCTTTGACTCTGCCCGACCGTGTAATATAGGCTCCATCTGAGAACCTACTGCACCTCTGTGTTACATTCTTATTTTACCTGTCGTTCATCTCAGTGAGATTGACAATTGGCGTTGTAATTAGTTTTGTGGTGGATCCCATGACTAGACTTTTCAAGAAGGACATTTACAGCGAACAGAGTAGACAGACTTTCATCCCATTTTCCTGACTTTGAACAGGTTCTGTTGCCAGATCCTACAACATCTTCCTTATGGATAGCTGAATATACTTTTATACTGAAAACAGATCGAGAATTGTACAGAAAACTGCTTTTCTTCTACTTTAGTGGTGTAGTCAAATGTCTTTTTCGCTCGTAAATATTGATCATTACACTGGAGAGATGATGAGCTGTTCTGTGCAAAAGCAGGAATATGATTTCTTTTGACAAACCACAGGCATCCATTTAATTCAATGCCAGCATCAATTTGTTGTCACATGAAGAACATCAAAATATAGCTCAATATCTCTTGTTTCTGACCACTACACATTAATCTCAGCTGAAATGCTTGAGAATGGAGGCATAAAGTAAAACAATCAAATCAGATGCAAACAATGCGATTTAAAGACAAAAACCAGTGATATGGTGATACATGGTCTGAATTGCTGAAATTTAAACAGGATTCCTGCTGTCTGCATGGAATGAAGTGTTCCAAATCTGATCAGATAAGAGTCTACAACAGATGGTGATTTTGTTTTTATGATGTGTTAAGTGCAAAGAATACAAAGTGCCTCAAAAGCTCAACCGGGCCAGCACACTGCCTAGTCTGAAACTGAGCCATGTGATGTTGGGAGGCTTTGATCCCTGACTTGTGCCAAATTACTCATCTCAGCTGCTTGGTATGCTGCAGTCGCTGCACAGACTATGGGGAAGAGCGGCACATATAGAAACCTAGTCGATCATAAAGTAGCACCTTTTGGAGAGGATGATGATAAAGTACCAATCACCAGTTCTCAGTCTTGTTGCAAGATTTGAGACACTAACATTGGTTCAATTGGAGCATGTGTCAGTTTCATTTGTAACAATAGATAACTGTGCACAAGGCTCAGTAAGGTCATGAAACTTAGTCCCAATCATTTTCTGAACAGTTTCACTGGACTCCTCCCGTCGTTATGGCGGGGGACGGGGTGTGTGGGGTGGGGTGGGGTGGGGGATGCGCCTGCAGAACGTCTGATGAAATTCAGCCCAATTGTGTTTAGTAGTCAATGGCACAATGTATTCAGTCACCTAAGAACCCACATCCCTGGAGTGAAAGAAAATCCTCCTCGTTTCTGAGGGTCTAACTAAGAAGAAGTAATGGTTGTGCTCCCTGATCAGTAGGATCATATTGTCACTCGGATTGTTCAAATGTTGTGCACACTGATGAGTTGAAACATAGATGAGAGTTTCACATCATCTGCCCCACCACCCCCTCCTCGGAGTGGGCTGGGAGGCAGGGGTAGATGTAAAATTAAGTGGGGGGGGGGAAGGGGGGAGGGGTGCCATTTCCGTCAACTACCCGCTCACTGCTATTTTACTAGCAGTGGGGAAGTGACAAATGGCCCAGCCACTCCAGGCCAATTGAGGCCCTTAAGTGGCCACTTAATTGCCACTTAAGGGCTTCCTCCCGCCATCACTAGTATATTACCAGCGGTGGATTAGCACGTTAGCATCTGAGGAGGCTGCTTAGTAATACTTAGCAGCCTCCTTGCGGGCTGTGCGGGAGAGGGGTCCTCCTGATCAGGCACCCTGTGACCCTCGGAGGGCCCCCCAGCAGGATAAGCCACCCCCGCTGGAACACCTCCCCTCGCTCTCTCGATTGACCCCCACCTCCCTCACTGGGGCCCAGCCAATTGTCCCTGGCAAGGCCCGATCACCACTTACCTGTTCTGAGGGCGATGTCCATGTTTCTCCTCTTCTTGCTGGGTGCAGTCCCAGCAGTGGCTGCTACTCCCGGTGGCACAGCTGGGACAGAGGAGCTGCTGGACCATGATTGGCTGGCAGCTCTTGGAGGCAGGACGTCCTCCGTCACAGGGACAGAAGTCCCAACCGTGGCCAATTAAGCTCGTGGACCATGTACAATTACTGCCTGGCTTCCAGGCACGGCTGAGGCGAGCTCGCCCCCGACTTTTCAGCCAGTGGGTGAGGCCACCGCCACCAGATAAAATTCCTGCCATAGGTTCAGCAATATAATTTGGTCAGTGGGATCATTTTGAAAGGAGATGTCTGCTGGCTTTTTTTTGGTTTATAATTCAAAGTGAGTAATTGATGCTTGAATTGTACAGAGCTTTGGTCAGACCCCTTCTGGAGGACTGCATTCAGTTTTGGGCACCAAACCATGGCAACGATTGATTGGCCTTGGAAGGGGTACATTCACCAGAATGATAACAGGGCTTACAAGGTAAAATTATGAAGGGAAGTTGCTCCAACTTGACATATTCTCTCTTGAATTCAGAAGGTCGAGGCTGATCTATTCAAGGTGTTCAAAATGATGAATGGTTTTGATAGGGGTAGATTGAAGGACAAGAGGGCATAATATTAAAATTAGAGCTTGGCCATTTAGGAGTGAAATTAGGAAGCAGTTGTTAATGCAAAAGGCAGTGTCAATATGGAACTCTCTGCCCCCAGAAGGCTGTGGTAAACCACATCAACTGAAATGTTCACAGCTTGACATAGCTAATTTTTTTTTATTGGGTAAGGGTGTCAAGGGCTATGGAACAAATGTCAGGAAATGGAGTTGAGGTACAGTTCAGCTGTGATCTAATTGAATGGCAGGACAGTTTGAAGGTTTCTATGTTTAAACTCTATGCTCAGTATATCTGTGTCACTAACAGAATTGGAGTAGTGTACTTGGCTGCTGTACAGTTTACACCAAACATATTCAATTATTCTGCATGTAAAATTAATTGTGGATGGGTAGGACACATTAAGTGCTGTGGTGTGGCTCTTAAGAGCTACGCAGTTGGGTTTTGTGGCTGCACTTTACACTGAACTGATTGAGAATGTAAAAGAGACAGTGATGTTAGGAATGATGATTTGAGTTGCTGCTGTCAGTTCAATAAGTTTGAAATGATGGTAACCACGCTTAATAGGTTCTGCGGTGTTGGACAGCACTCCAGCACCAGTATCAGCAGTGTCCAGGAAATATCAAAGCAGAGATTGTCAACCCATTAAAACAAAAGGAGCTGTGGTGTTTGTGAGGAGGTTGTGTGCTTCTATAAAATTCCCATCGTTCATAGGGAAAATTGTAGCCGCATGCAGAAAACAATGAAATGTTAAGAACTTACAGGGAAATGAGAGATATGTATGTGTCTATGTATCCTGCTGCCCCATTAATTGCCCATTAACATTTTAATGATTTTTAAACTAGGACTTTACAAGGTCCAGGAAACAGAACAGGCAGTATATGTATCCTCCTTTGGGAGGCTACCAGGCATCGCCAAATGAGCAGTTTCACAGAGGTTAGTTGTTAAAATGGCGCTCCAGGGTTAATGAGGTGCACCAGCCTTAACCAGGCGGAACGACTGTTATTTTACTATTTAGCAAAGTAGTGGAACAGATTAATTGTTTCTGTCCTTTTCCTGGTCTGGTTTTAATCACATGGGCAACCAGGGAGAAAGACATAAGAAACCCATTTATCAAATAGATGGAAAAGAAATTGTACCTGATATCATGATGGCTCAGTTTGTAATTGCATTGCATGGGGTGGAACTGAACCATGTAGGACATAAGTTCAGTCTCTGCTCTGTGTTGAGTTAACCAATGTCAGTTAGGGCAGCAATATTAGTGCCACAGTTGGTCTTGTCTCCTCTGATCTATGTAGGAAGGGGGAAAAAAATCAGTTTCCACTCTTGATCACTGTCCAGTGACTCCTGTTGCAAAGTGCGTTTGTGAAAATGTGGAATGAGGATAGAAGTCAGTCTTTGATGTGGTGCCTCTTGTGCTCACTCTTAAAGGTCACGCATGAAAAATGGCCACATTAGTAAGATATTGGATGGCCAGGAATATTTATGAAACTGTTTCCAGTGTGAGTCTGCACATTTGGGAAAGGAGGGGTGAAAATTGGCATTACAAATATGCAACTTAAAGGAAGAATTTGATCAGGATTTGAATACTGTACACTTGTGGTTATGGTACTCGACCATCAACCCAGAGGTTGAGAGATCAAATCATAAACATTGAAACAGGAAAACAAGCCATTTGACGCAACCAGTCCAAATTATGTTTACCCTTCATGTGAGAAAGTAGTCCTAATATCCCTGTGCTCTCTATTCCCATACCCTTTATCTTTTCTTCATCCATTTCACCAATCTAAATTTGAATTATGACATACCTCAACCTTGAATTCCACAGCCTCACAACTCTGTGTGAAGACGTTTCTCTTCTCAATACTTTTGTTCTAAATCGTTTACATTTATGCCTCCTCAATCTAGATCCCTCAACCATTTGAAACAATCTCCTCTGTCGACATTGCCTCCTTTTTCCATAATTTTAAATACTATGTCATATTGCCCAGTGTTCTTCTAATGATAAAAGCCCCAATTTTTCAAGTCTTTTTCATATTTGTATTTCCTCACAGCAGGCAGCATCCTCATGAATTTTTCTGAAGCCTCAACATCCTTCCTATAGTGTGGAGCCCCTGCTGCACAGAACACTCAGAGGTCTTAATAAAGTTTTATATAGGATCATCACTACCTCATGGCTTTTACACTATATACAACACCAAGAACAATGATTTATATAGCACCTTTATGTGATAAAATGTCCCAAGGTGCTTCACAGGAGCATTATAAAACAAAATATGCCGCTGATCCATATAAGGAAATATTAGGCCAAATGACCAAAAGCTTGGGCAAAGAGGTAGGTTTTTAAGAAGTGCCTTAGAGGAGGAAAGGGAGGGAATTCCAGAGCTTAGGCCAAAGCAACTGAAAGAGATACCACCACTGATGGGACAATTAGAATCGGGGATGTTCAAGAGGCCAGATTTAGATGAGCGCAGATATCTTGGAGGATTGTGGGGTGGAGCAGATTACAGAGATAGGCAGGGATGAGGCCATCGAGGGATTTGAAAACAAGGATGAGAATTTTAAAATCAAGATGTTGCTTGACTGGGAGCCAGTGTAGGTCAATGAGCACAGGGGTGACAGGGGAATGGGATTTGGTGCGATTTAAGACATGGGAAGCAGTGTTTTGGATGACCTTAAGTTTACAGAGAGTAGAAAGTGGGATACCAGTCAGGAGTTCTTTGGATAGCCAAGTCTAGAGGTAACAATGGCATGAATGAGGGTTTTAGCAGTAGATGAGCTGAGAGAGGGGCGAAATCAGGTAATGTTAACCAAGTGGAAATAGGCAGTGTTAGTGCTGCCTTGTTATGTGGTCGGAAGCTCATCTCAGGCTCAAATGTGACACGAATGTTGTAAACAGACTGGTTTAATCTCAGACTATTGCCAGGGAGAGGGATGGAGTCAGTACCTCGGAAACAGAGTTTACAGCAGAGACCACAAACAATGGAATAAAACCAAAATATGCTGGAAATACTCAAGAGCTCTGACAGCACCTGTACAGAAAACCGAGTTAACGTTTCAGGTCTGTAATCTTCCATCAGAACTGGGAAAAGTTAAAAATGTAATAGGTTTTGAGCAAGTGAAAGGGAGAGGGGGAAGAAGAACAAAAGGGAAGGTCAGTGATTGAGTGGACGGCAGGAGAGATAAATGAAAAAAGGTTTCAAGGTGCAAGGCTGAAGGAAGCGGTAATGGGACAAGTAAAAAGATAAAAGATGTGTGTAGAGGAGGTGTGTGTGGCAGGATAGCAACCGTCTGAACACAAAGTAGAACAAATATGAAAGAAATGAGAGAAAGAAAACAAACCAGCAAAGAAACACAAAGCAAAATGGAGGCAGAGCTTAAGATCTAAAATTGTTGAAATCAATGTTGAGCCCGAAGGCTGTAAAGTGCCCCATTGAAAGATGAGGTGCTGTTCTTTGAACTTGTGTTGAGCTTCATTGGAACATTGCAGCAGGCTAAGGACATTAAGATCAGATTGGGAGCAAGGTGGAAAATTAAAATGACAGGCGACTGGAATCTTGGGTTCATGCTTGTGGACAGAATGGAGGTGTACAACAAAGTGATTACCAAGTCCGCCTTTACTCTCCCCAACATAGAGAAGACCATATCATAGGCAGCAAATACAGAATACTAAATTGAAAGAAGTACAAGTAAATCACTGTTTCACCTGAAAGAAGTGTTTGGGGCCCTGGACGGTGGGAAAGGAGGAGGTAAAAGGCCAGGTGTTGCATCTCCTGCATATGCATGGAAAGGTGCTGTAGGAAAAAGAGAGGGGTGTTGGGTGACTGAGGAGTGGACCAGGGTGTCATGAAGAGAGTGGCCCTTTTGGAATGCTGAAAGGGGAGGGGAAGATGTGTTTGGTCATGATGGGAAGAGGTGAGAGCAGAAGTGTGTGAAATAGAACAGATATGGTTGAGGGCTTTGTCAACCTTGGTGGGGTAATCCTTGGTTAACTAAAAAGGAAGACATATCTGAAGTGCTGGTATGGGAAGTTGTATAGTCTGAGCAGATGCAATGGACGTGGAAAAACTGGGAGAATGGAATAGAATTCTTAGAGGGAGCAGGGTGTGAGGAAATGTAATAAATGCAGCTGTGGGAGTCAGTGAGATTATAGTGAATATTGGTCGATAGCTGATCCCAGAAATGGAGACGGGGAAGTTGAGACAGGAAAGGGAAGAGTTGGAGATAGACCCATGTGACGGTGAGAGTGAAGTGATTTATGACTTTAATCCCTTGTAGGGACTAAACCGAATCAGGGGTACATCTCTATGAATCTCCTTGAATCAAGTTCAAACCAGACAAATTCTTAGACACTTATTTGGGTCCAAAGAATTGCACCAGCTTTTCCTCAAAGAAAGAAAACCAACAGATAATTTTACCATCTTTCGGTTAGCCTATTTCTAATATTTTATGGCTAAATCATAGATATCCCAGATATTATAAGAGTCTGGGAAACTCTCTTCAATATGTATCTCACCACTGAAAGAGACACAGAGAGGGGGGTCTTGTGGTTGTGTACAGAAAACTACTTCAGACGATTTATTAACTTTTATGTATTTATTAAAACATTTAACATGCAATAAACTTCTTACGTGGAGAAGTATATCACAATATTTGGGCGGCACAGTGGCGCAGGGGTTAGCACCGCAGCCTCACAGCTCCAGTGACCCGGGCTCGGTTCTGGGTACTGCCTCTGCGGAGTTTGCAAGTTCTCCCTGTGACCGCGTGGGTTTCCGCCGGGTGCTCCGGTTTCCTCCCACAGCCAAAGACTTGCTGGTTGATAGGTAAATTGGCCATTGTAAATTGCCCCTCGTGTAGGTAGGTGGTAGGAGAATTGTGGGCATGTGGTAGGGAATATGGGATTAGTATAAATGGGTGGTTGATGGTTGGCACAGACTCGGTGGGCCGAAGGGCCTGTTTCGGTGCTGTCTCACTCTATGGCTCTAATATCAAATATTACTGGCAGATTTAACATATCTTCTTATTTCTAACATAGAATCCAAAAGTTTAAGCTTGCTAATGTTACAGCAAAATTATCTTAGAATATCCAGAATATCCATCAAAATTTAAAGTAAACTTGTACCTTAAATCTCTGAATAAGGCATGGGATGAGAAGTGTTGTTTGAGGATACAACACCCCTAAGTTTGCTTCAAAACCTTGTATTTTTCTGCTATTTCTAAAGTGTCATATGACTTTTGCATTAGATGTGACCTTCCTGTGTTTCTTTTAAAATCCATATCTTACCATTTCCACTTAATGTTTTACTGGAATTTGAAGTTGTGAGCTTTTATCTGGTCAAAATGTTTATAATTGTGTTTATTTGACCTGTTTTGTTCCTGTAAGTACATTCCCATTTATTGTCAATTGCCCTTTCCATGGCACTCCAAAGCAACCTCTGTAGCCGACCTGTCTGAACAAATCAATTAAGTTTGTTGCTACCTCTTACTGACAGGATATTTCAATGTATGTTTTTTATCTTTCAAGGCCTTGACAACAGAGATTCTATTCTAACAGGGACCTTGAAATGTTTAACTCTACCATCTTAAAGGAGAACTTCAGTGAGCTCTGAAAACTAACCATTTATTCAATCTAAAGGCATAATACACTAACTGTTTCCAAATTCTACTTAACCAAGCCTATTACACCTGTATTCCATCTCAAGGGAAGGGTAAATATTGGCAGCAAAGTCAATGAAATTTTCCAGTTCAGGGCAGGATGCGCACTGATACAGTCATCAATATACCACAAAAGAGGTGAGGGTGGGGACCTGCGTAGGACTGAAACAAAGAAAGTTCCACATACCCCACAAAAAGGCAGGCATAGCTTGGACCCATGTGGGTACCCAAAGAAGCACCTTTTACTTGGAAGAAGTGAGTGGAGTTGAAGGAGAAGTTGCTCATTGTCAGAACATGTTCAACCAGGCAGAGGGTGGTGGTGGTGGATATAGACTGGTTATGACTCCAGTCAATGAAGAAGCAGCGAGCTCTCAGACTGGCCTGATAGGGGAGGAGGTGTAGATAGATTGGATGTCCATGGTGAAGAGGAGACAGTTAGTCCCAGGAAATTGGGAAATGTTAAAGTGACAGAGGGCATCAGAAGAGTCATGGATGTCGGTGGGAAGAGACTGAACAAGGGGAGAAAAAGAGTTGAGATAGGAGGATAGGGCAGGGATAGGCTGAAATGATGGGTCTACCAGAACAGTCCTGTTGTGGCCTTTGGGAAGGAAGTAGAATCAGGCTGTAAGGGGTTGGCGGTTCATGAGGTTGGAGGCCAAGGAGGGACGATCTCTAGAGGAGATGAGGTCAGTGACAGTCCTGGATACAATGACTTTGTGTTCAGTGGTGGGCTTATGGTCGAGGGGGAGGTAGGAGGAAGTGTCCGAGTTGGTGCTGGATTTTACAGTCCCCCCCCTCCATGTCAGGAGACTTGTGGGGGAGGGTGGTGAGGGGCGCTTGGTTGCAGAAGGCAAATCACTGAAGAAATGTTCTACCCGCTCCCACCGTCAGTCCCCCTCCGATATTGGTGCTGGTGGCTGGCACTCCTGCGCGCAGGATCTGAGGCAGAACACTGGTGGTGAGGGGGGAACAGGTAAGTTTTTCTGTATGGGAGGGGGGAAGTGGGGTTAAACTCCTCCGATTGGTTTAGGGGATGGTGGGAAGGGGTAAGGTGCATAGGTTGTGAGCTTAGGACAGGGGGGGTGGGGGGAAGGTCAGGTCCACAAGGTAAATATTTCAGAGGGGTGGTCAGGAGAGAGGGCAAGAAATGAATTATATGGTTACTTGGGGGAGAGGGGTGGGAGAGGGGCTAGCATCATTTATTAAACTTTTTAAAATAAATGTCAAATCATTGTAACGATCGGGCTCGAAGCATTGGCACCTGCGCAGTGGTACCTGACACCGTTGCTGGGATGGACCACCCACCCCCTCCACGTTATTGGAGTGGGGGCGGGTGGTGCGCCCCAGCCATTTAAATGAGTCGTCACGCTGAATATTGTGGCAGCTCCATGATGTCCAGTCCACATGGGCGGATCGCCATCTTTGAAGCTCGCCGTCAGTCAACAACAGCACCACCCTTGTCAGCAGGTTTGATGATGATGTTAGGGTTTGACCCGAGAGAATGGAGTGCTACAAGTTCAGAGGGAGGTAGGTTAGAGAGAGTGAGGGGAGCAGAGAAATTGAGACGGCTGATGTCACGCTGGAAGATCTCAATTAAAAGAGCTAAAAACAATGGCTTCAGTCTTCTCAATACTTAATTGGAGGTCATTTCTGGTCAACCAGTACTAGATATTGGATAAGCAGTCTGATAATTTAGCAACAGCGGAGGAGTCAAGAGAAGGGTTGGTGAGGTATAGCTGGGTGTTGTCAGTGTACATGTGAAAACAAACGCTGTGCTTTTGAACGACGTCACCGAAGGGCAGCATTTAGATAAGAAATAGGAGGGGGCCAAGGATAGATACTTGTGGGACCCCAGAGGTAATGGTGCAGGAGCAGGAGGAGAAGTCATTGCAATTGATACTCCGGATATGATTAGGCAGATAAGAATGGACCCAGGTGAGAGCAGTCCAACAAAATAGTGGAGAGGCATTGGAGGAGGATGGTATGGTCAGCCGTGTCAAAGGTTGCAGACAGGTCAAACAGTGTGAGGAGGGAAAGTCCACCTTTATCACAGTCATATAGGATGTCATTTGTGACTTTGGTGAGAGCTGTTATGGTACAGCGGCAGGGGCGGAAACCTGATTGAAGGGATCCGAACATGGCGTTCCGGGAAAGATGGGCACGAATTTGGCAGGTGACAGCACATTCAGGGACTTTGGAGAGGAAAGGAAGGTTGGAGATGGGATGGTAGTTTGGAAGGATGGTGGGGAGTCAGGAGGTGAGTTACTCGCCATAGCATTCCTAGCCTCTGACCTGCTCTTGTAGCCATGGTATTTACATGGCTACTCCGGTTCAATTTCAGAATGTTGATTGTGGGGGTTTCAGTGATGGTAATGCCATTGAATGTCAAGGGGAGATGGTTAGATTCTCTCTTGTTTGAGATGGTCATTGTCTGGCACTTGTGTTGCGCGAATGTTACCTGCCACTTATCAGCCCAAGCCTGGATATTGTCCAGGTCTTGCTGCATTTCTACACGGACTGCTTCAGTATCTGGGGAGTCACAAATGATGCTGAACATTGTGCAATCATCAGTGAACATCCCCGCTTCTGACCTTATGATTGAAGGAAGGTCATTGATGAAGCAGCTGAAACTGGATTATGAAACTGATTTAAGTCCAGACCATCCTTAAAAATAATTGCTTCCAATGCCCACAATTTATTTCCCACACTCTGCGAATTCCAATACATACATTTTAATCTAGGATTTTTCTTTCAAATAAACTACTTTTCCCTTTTTTATTCAAGCTCACACCAACCTTTATTTCCGTCTTTTTTCCTGTTTATAGCTATCCTCTACTCCGAATCCCTGTTGGTAAACTGTTTTTTGCATGAATATTTTCATCTATTTCACCCTTCATTATCACCTTACCCTGGTTGATTTTATATTCACAGCTATTTACTGATTCAAATACCTCATCAGATATTTAACTGTTTTGCCAGTACATTAGCACCGTCTCTGTTCAGATGTAGCTCATTCTTGTGAAATAGCTCCCAACAGTCCTAGAACAAGTGCCAATGCCCAATTTAGTGAAATCTCTCTTCCTGATGCCTTTTTCTCCTTCCCTATTTGCACGCCTTGCTGGGGAAGTAATGGAGTTTGCCACCTGTGAAGTCCTGTCCTGATGCTTTTTCCTTAAATCTCCAAAATTCATCTTGCAGAACTTCAGCCCTTTCTATATCATTGACTCCCTCATTTTGTTATTCATTGATTCGATGAAGGTGTTGCTGGCAAGGACAACATTTATTGCCCATCCCTAACTGCACTTGAGAAGGTGTGGTGAACCGTCTGCTTAAACTGCTGCAGTTTGTGCAGGTAAGGTACCACGCAGTGCTGTTAGGTCGGGCGTTCAGGATTTTAATCCATTGACGATGAAGGAATAGCAACATTTTTCCAAGACAAGGTAGTGGCGAATTCAGGTGGTGGTGTTCCGTATGCCTGCTGTCCATGTCCTTCTAGGTGGTAGAGGTCACAGATCTTAAAGGTGCTGATTCAAAAGCCGTGAATTTCTACGATGCACTGGTGATGGAAGGGGTGTAGGTTTAAGGCAGTGGATGGGATGCTGGTCACAGGCATTGCTTTGTTCTGGATGGTGTTGAACTTCTTGAGTGTTGTTGGTGTTGCACTATTCAGGTAAATGGAGAGTATTCCATCACACTCTTGACTTGTGCCTTGTAAATGGTGGACAGACTTTGGGCAGCCAGGAGATCTGTCACCCGCCGGAGAAAACCCAGCCTCTGACCTGCTCTTGTAGCCACAGTATTTTCATGGCTGGTCCTGTTCAGTTTCTGGTCAATGGTGACTGCTCCAAGGATGTTGATGGTGGGGGATTCAGCCATGGTAATGTAGTTTAATGTCAAGGTGAAGTGGTTAGACTCTATCTTGATGGAAGTTGTCATTGCCTGGCACTTGTGTAGCACAAATATTACTTTCCACTTATCAGCCCAAGCCTGAACGTTTCCAAGGAATTGCTGCACATGGGAACAGACTTCAGTAACTGAGGAGTTGCGAATGATACTGAACATTGTGCAATCATCAGCGAACATTCCCCACTTCTAACTTATGATGGAGGGAAGATCATTGATGAAGCAGCTGAAGATAGCTGGGTTTAAGACTATGCCCCGAAAAAGTCCTGCAGCGATGTACCGCGGCTGAGGTGATTGGCCTCCAACCACCACAACTATCTTCCTTTGTGCTAAGGATGACTCCAACCAGTGGAGAGTTTTCCTACTGATTCCCATTGACTTCAATTTTGCTAGGATTCTTTGGTGCCGCATTCAGTCAAATGCTGCCTTGATGTCAAGGGCAGTCACTCTCACCTCGCTTCGCCTCTGGAATTCACCTCTTCTGTCCTGTTCGGTCGGAAGGTCTGGAGCCAAGTGGTCCTGGCAGAACCCAAATTGAGCATTGATGAGCAGGTTATTGGTGAGTAAGGGCGCTTTATAGCACTGTCAATGACTCCTTTCATCATTTTGACGATTGAGAGTAGGGCAGTAATTGGCTGGATTGGATTCGCCCTGCTTTTTGTGGTCAGGACATATCTGAACAATTTTCCACTTTGTCGGGTAAATGCCAGTGCTATAGCTGTAGTAGAACAGCTCAGTTAGAGGTGTGGCTAGAGGTACTGGAGCACCAGTATTCAGCGTAAAAGACAGGATGTAAAGCATAACCTTCTCTCCTTGACAGTTAACTGTACGGTTTGGACAGGAAAATTATGAGAAATAAAGGCCTGACTTTTATTTGGGCACGTACTCTGCGATGGCGCCCTTTGAACACAACAGCGTACCTGCATCCAGCGGCGGCTGCCGAGCCTGTTTGATATTACACGCAGGAGCTCATTTAAATAGAGGGAGCAGAGCGGCCGGTCCCAGTGATATAAGGGGGCACCCGCCATATCCCCGGCAATGGCGTCCGGCGCTACGGCGCAAGCGCTGGCGCCATTTTTAAAGGGCTTTCAGTCCTTCAGTACAATTTTAATATTTAAAGTTGTAGCATTGAAAAATTTTATTCAATAAAATATTTTGTGATGGAGGCCCTTCCCCAATACCCCCAATGGTCATTTAAGTGGCACATAATGTCATAAAAAACTTTAATCCTTTCCCGTACTTTCCCCCCTAACCTTCTACCGTATGGCCTCTAATCCCTTCCCACCATTCACACAATCAATAACATTTGTTTTCCCCACTCCACCCCTCCCGCCCTGAAAATTTTATTCCCCACCCCTCCCCACCAGGTTCTCGCCTCGAAACGAAAGGTGAGCGAAGAACGAACGGCGGCCCTAATATTGGCGTGGGACGGCCGCTGCCTGCAGGTAGGTTTATTTACATATGATTAATGTTACTTTGCATATGCTGCTAATGCGCCTGCCGCCAGGCAGCGGTGGGGGGGGCCGCAATGAGGTCCCCCTGCCGCCGGTAATATGCGGCAGGCCCTTCACGACGTCGGGGGCAAGGTGGGCTTCTCCCTGCAGAATTTTACTGGCCCTCGCACCATGACCCGCGGCTTCGAGGGACTGGTAAAATTCAGCCCAATGAGACAACACTCCAAGCCCAAGTGAAACATTAATGTCTTTACTAGCTTTGGTGGGAATACCAGTTAGCAATGCAATACACTGATTAGTCACAAATACGTTACAAGACGTTGTATATACCATCACCCAACGAACAATTACCTTCTGCTGCTCAGACTCTTCAGCAACTGACCGAGTTGCTCGACTGCAGCACCAAAACATTCTTTACATTGATCTTTATACTTTCCTTCCCAAGGTGGGCATAGATATTACACTAACAGGACTCCTTGTCCTATCAAAATCCACCTTAGACTACAGTTGTCCAATAGGGCATCTAATTCTTTGTTCAAACCATGGTGTTAGAGTCCACCTTGATGCTGTGTAACTTTCTCAACTTTTTCAGTAAATTTCCATCACCCTGGATAGTGTAGATATCTTTAGATCATTATCAGCGCAATCAACAGCAGCTTCTTTTCCTGGTTACACATTCCAGGGCCACCAAGATAATTAAACAATCAGAGTCCCTCAAATTACTGACTTCTTGAAAGTTGTTGCTCGCTGAATTAAAAAGTTAACCTGATGAAGTATATTTTTTTTAAAAAGCTTCTTGTGGATTTAGTTTCTTTGCATTTCCAAAGAAGACAAACTCTGACCTCATCAATCGATGGCAGCATGTGTTAATTTCCTGCTTTGGCACAGTGGCGCAGTGGTTAGCACCGCAGCCTCACAGCTCCAGGGACCCGGGTTCGATTCCGGGTACTGCCTGTGTGGAGTTTGCAAGTTCTCCCTGTGTCTGCGTGGGTTTTCTCCGGGTGCTCCGGTTTCCTCCCACAAGCCAAAAGACTTGCAGGTTGATAGGTAAATTGGCCATTATAAATTGTCACTAGTATAGGTAGGTGGTAGGGAAATATAGGGACAGGTGGGGATGTTTGGTAGGAATTTGGGATTAGTGTAGGATTAGTATAAATGGGTGGTTGATGTTCGGCACAGACTCGGTGGGCCGAAGGGCCTGTTTCAGTGCTGTATCTCTAATCTAATCTAGCTTCCAATTAAACTTCCCAACACAATAATCAGCTGGATTGGCATTCTTTTTCCTGTGGTTGGAGACTTCTGTTTCCAATTTGTAGAGTAAGGCTCCCTTGTTCAACTTCACTTATTATCATTTATTTATCATAATGGTGAATCAGTCCAGTCATGCTCATTTCTAATCATACTTCTTGAAACAAAGTTTCACGAAGGTTAACATGGCTTTGAAGCATGGTCGTCTGTGGTGTCTAGCTCTAATTTTAAGACCCTGGGTCTCTGGCTAAATATTCCATGGCTTCAAAAGTATGATCTTCTTCATGGATCTTTTATGTTATCTGTGGAAAAGAAGCTTGCAGCTTTTAGGAAGTTTTGTTTCACATCAAAACATCTCCTTGGGCCTTGCAAAACATGCTGGTATAAAATTTGGTCAAGTTTTTAAATTTGGTCAAGTTACACCAAATCTGTATGCTGACAGATCTTGTCAGTGCCCATTGCCTTTGCAATAACTAGCATCAGTGTCAGTCATGGCTCAGCTGGTAGTGCTCTTGCCTATGAGGCAGAAGGTTGTGGGTTTATGTTCCACTTTAGGATCTGAGCACAAAGATCTCGGCTGGCACTCCAGTGCAATGCTAAGGGAATGCTCCATTGTTGGAAGTCAGATGAGATATTAAATTGAGGGCCTATCTGCTCTCTCAGGTGGCTGTGAAAGATCCCCAGGTGCTATTTTGCAGGGATGGTATCTCCAGTGTCCAATATTTATCCCTCAATCGACATCACAAAAATAGATTACCTGATCATTATCACATTGCTTTTTGTTGGAGCTTGCTGGGTGCAAATTGGCTACCACGTTTCCTACGTTACAACAGTAACGATACTTCAAAAATGCTTCATTGGCTGCAGGGCATTCTGAAGGGGGAGGGTGAACTGTCAGAGGTTGTGGTACACATTGGTACCAACGCCATAGGTAGAAAGAGGGATGAGGTCCTGCAACAAAAATTTAGGGAGCTAGGTGGCAGATTAAAAAGGTTGTAATCTGTGGATTACTCCCGGTGCCACGTGCTAGTGAGTATAGGAATAGGAGGATAGAGCAGATGAATGCGTGGCTGAGGAGATGGTGCAGGAGGGAGGGCTTTAGTTTCCTGAATCACTGCATCTGTTTCTGGCAAAAGTGGGACCTGTACAATTTGGACAGGTTGCACCTGAACCGGAACGGGACCAATATCCTTGCTGGGAGGTTTGCTAGTGCTGTTGGGGGGGCTGGGGTAGGGTTTAAACTATTTGGTCGGGGGATGGATACAGAGTGGAGGTACAGTAAGAGGTGATGCACAGTCAAATATAGAAGAGAAACTGAGACAGTCTGGAAAGCAGAGCAAATATAGACCTGTTAAGGCACAAGCGAATAATGCAAGGTTTGATTGCATATATTTTAACGCAAGGAGTCTTACTAGTAAGGCAGATGAATTGAGGGCGTTGATTAACACATGGGAATATGATACTGTTGCTATCACAGAGACTTGGTTGAGGGAAGGGCAGGACTAGCAGCTCAATATTCCAGGGTATAGAATCTTCAGGCATGACAGGGGAGGGGGTAAAAAAGGAGGTGGCGTTGCACTGTTGATCAAGGAGTCAATTACTGCAGTAAGGAGGGATGATATCTTAGAAGGTTCCTCAAATGAGGCCATATGGGTAAAAACAAAAAGGGGGCAATCATTTGGCTGGGAGTATGCTACAGGCCTCCAAACAGTCAGGGAGAGATAGAGGAGCAGATGTGTAGGCAAATCTCAGAGAGGTGTAAAAATAATAGGGTAATAATAGGGGATTTCAACTTCCCCAATAGCAACTGGGATAGTCTTATTGCAAAAGGCTTAAAGGGGGCGGAATTCTTAAAGTGCATTCAGGAGAGCTTTTTGAGCCAGCACGTGGAAAGTCCTACAAGAGAAGGGGCAGTACTGGACCTAATCCTAGGGAATGAAGCCGGACAAGTGGTAGAAGTGTCAGTGGGGAAGCATTTCGAGGATAGTGACCATAACTCTGTAACACTTAAGGTAGTTATGGAAAAGGACAAAGAGGGACCGGAAATAAAAGTACTGAATTGGTGGAAGACTGATTTCAATATGATAAAACAGGATCTGGCCAGAGTGGACTGTGAGCAGCTACCTGTAGGAATGGTGTGGATTTACGGATTAGAAACTGGACTGAAATAACGACATTTGAGCTGCTGTACATAGTTTTAAGATGTTCTTTGCACTTTTTAATTTGCACTATGGGTAGGTAGAGGTTTTTAATCGCCATTCAAAAAGGAAATAGTGAGAGTTCAGAGCCAACATGTTCCCGTAAAGGTGAAGGGTAGGACCAACAAGTCCAGGGAACTCCAGACGTCAAGGGATATAGAGGATTGGATAAGGAAAAAAAAAAGGAAGCTTATGGCAGATTCAAAGCGCTGAAAACAGCGGAGCCCCTAGAGGAGGACAGAACGTGTAGGGGGTTACTTAAAGTAATTAGGAGAGCGAAGAGGGGACATGAAAAACACTGGTGGGCAAGATAAAGGAAAATCCCAAGGTGTTTTATTAAAGGCAAGAGGATAACCAGGGAAAGAGTAGGTCCCATTAAGGACCAAAGTGGCAGTCTGTGTGTGGAGCCAGAGGACATAAGTGAGGTTTTGAATGATTACTTTTCATCTGTGTTCATTATAGAGAAGGATGATGTAGTTGTAGAGATCAGGGAGGGGGATTGTGATATACTTGAACAAGTTAGCATTGAAAGGGAGGAAGTATTAGCTGTTTTAGCTGGTTTAAAGGGGATAAATCCCAGGCCCAGATGTGATGTATCCCAGGCTGTTATGTGAGGCAAAGGAGGAGAAAGCAGGGGCTCTGACACAAATTTTCAAATCCTCTCTGGCTGCAGGAGAGATACCAGAAGGCTGGAGGACAGAGAATGTGGTACCATTATTCAAGAAGGGTAGCAGGGATAAACCACGTAATTACAGGCCAGTGAGTCTAACATCAGTGGTTGGGAAACTGTTGGAAAAAACTCTGAGGGCAGGATTAATCTCCACTTGGAGAGGCAGGGATTAATCAGGGATAGTCAGCATGGCTTTGTCAGGGGGAGATTGTGTCGAACAAACTTGATTGAATTTTTCGAGGAGGTGACTAGATGGGTAGATGAGGGTAAGATGGTTGATGTAGTATACATGGACTTCAGTAAGGCTTTTGATAAGGTCCCATATGGGAGATTGGTTAAGAAGGTAAAAGCCCATGTGATCCAGGGCAATTTGGCGAATTGGATCCAGAATTGGCTTAGTGGCAGGAGGCAGAGGGTGATGGTCTAACAGGACTTGACAGGGTAGATGCAGGAATGATGTTCCTGATGGTGGGGGAGTCGAGAATCAGGGGTCATAGTCTAAGGATATGGGGTAAACCTTTCAGGACTGAGATGAGGAGAAATTTCTTCACCCAGAGAGTGGTGAGCCTGTGGAATTCGCGACCACAGTAAGCAGTTGAGGCCAAAACATTGTATGTTTTCAAGAAGGAGTTAGATATAGCTCTTGGGTCTAAAGGGATCAAAGGGTATTGGGCGAAAGCCGGAACAGGCTACTGAGTTGGATGATCAGCCATGATCATAATGAATGGCGGAGCAGGCTCGAAGGGCCAAATGGCCTGCTCCTGCTCCTATTTTCTATGTTTCTATGGTCGAGGGTTGTTTTTGTGAGTGGAAGCCTGTGACCAGTGGTGTACCGCAGGAATCAGTGCAGGGGCCCTTGCTGTTTGTAGTGTACATTAATGATTTAGTCGTGAATATAGGAGGTATGATCAGTAAGTTCGCAGATGACATGAAAATTGGTGGTGTCGTAAATAGTGAGGAGGAAAGCCTTAGATTACAGGACGATATAGATGGTCTGGTAAGATGGGCAGAGCAGTAGCAAATAGAATTTAATCCCGAGAAGTGTGAGGTGATGCATTTTGGGAGGACTAACGAGGCAAGGGAATATACAATGGATGGTCGGACCCTAGGACATACAGAGGGTCAGAGGGACCTTGGAGGGATCATAGATCACTGAAGGCAGCAGCACAGGTAGATAAGGTGGTTAGGAAGGCATGTGGGATACTTGCCTTTATTAACCGAGGAATAGAATATAAAAGCAGGGAGGTTATGATGGAGTTGTATAAAATGCTAGTTAGGCCACAGCTGGAGTACTGTGTACAGTTCTGGTCACTGCACTATAGGAAGAATGTGATTGCACTGGAGAGGATGCAGAGGAGATTCACCAGGATGTTGCCTGGACTGGAGAATTTCAGCTATCAAGAGAGACTGGATAAGCTAGGGTTGTTTTCCTTAGAGCAGAGTAGGCCGAGGGGGGACCTGATTGAGGTATTCAACATTATGAGGGGCATTGATAGGATAGATAGAAACTTTTTCCCTTAGCGGAGGGGTCAATAACCAGGGGGCATAGATTTAAGGTAAGGGACAGGAGGTTTAGAGGGGATTTAAGGAAAAAAAAATTTCACCCAGAGAGTGTTTGAAATCTGGAACAAACTACCTAAAGGGGTGGTAGAGGCAGGAACCCTCACAACATTTAAGAAGTATTTAGATGAGCACTTGAAATGCCATAGCATACAAGGCTCTGGGCCAAGTGCTGGAAAATGGGATGAGAATAGATAGGTGCCTGATGGCCAGCACAGACATGATGGGCCAAAGGACCTGTTTCTGTACTGTATAACGCTATGACTAAAGCATTTGGGACATCTGGTGGTCATGAAAGGTTCCATATAAATGCAAATCTTCCTTTTTTTCCCTTTTTATCCAGAGCACTCAGCCATTTCTTGATACCACGTTGGGGTGAATCACATTGGCTGAAGACAGGCATCAGAAGGAGGCTGAGATGGATCATCCACTCGGCACTTCTGACTGAAGATGCTTGTCTTTTGCACTCATGCTGAGCTCCACCATCATTGAGGTGGGGGCATTCATGAAGCCTGCTTGTACAGTTAACTGTTGAATTGTCCATCACCATTCATGACTGAATATACTGCAGAGCTTCGATCTGATCCGTTGGTTGTGGGATTGCTTGGCCCCGTCAATGGCATGCTGCTTCCGCTGCTTACCCTGCATGATGCATGATTAGTCCCAAGATGCAGCTTCACTAGGTTGACACCTCTTTTTTAGCTACACCTGGTGCTGCTCCTGGCTTGCTCTTCGACATTCTTCATTGATCCAGGATTGGTTCACTGATTTGACGGTAATTTTAGGGTGAGCGATATGTCGGGGCATCAAGTTACAGATTGTGGTTGAATACAGTTCTGCTGCTGGTGATGACCAACAGTGCTTCAAGGATGCCCAGCTTTGAGCTTCTAGATTTGTTCTAAATCTATCCCATTTAGCACGGCGGTAGTGTCACACAACATGATGGACAGTATCCTCAGTGTGAAGATGGGAATTCGTCTCCACGAGGACTGAGGTGGTCACTCAAGCCAGGACTGTCATGGATGGGTGCATCTGCGATGGGTAGATTCGTGAAGATAAAGTCAATTCAAAGAAAGGAAGAAAGAAATACATTTGCATCGTACCTTTCATGACCTCAAGACATCCCAAAGCACTTTACAGCCAATGAAGTACTTTTGAAGTACAGTCACTGTTGTCGTGTAGGAAAGTAGGTTTTTCCTTCATGCACCAGCCACAGTAAAGCCTGGCTACCCAACCCGAACCCAACCAAACCCAACTACATATGTCAGGTTCGGGTCGGTCTATGTTTTGTGTCCATCATTCGGGCTCGGGCTCAGGTCGGGTCGGGCTGAACTGTACTCTTTAGCTTTGGCAGTCTTGGTGTCACTTGTCATGTCCGATTATGTGAAAACCCCACTATAAATACATATTATGTATTAAAACTTAAGTGTGACATTTTTAAACCAAACTTTTCACCGTTATGATTTTAAAAACAATTAAAATGTGGGAACACACGTTTTATTTTTCCAGACTGGTTTTGAAGCTGCAAATTTTTGTGAATTGCATTTCTAAGGCAATTGTATTTAAAATGACTTCAGAGTATGAAATTTAATGACATAAATTAGAGGCTGCCTTCTCTGCCCAAAGGAAACCCAGGAGTAGATTGTAAGGTCCATTCATATTTCAGTTATAGTGGCTGTCAAAATGGTATGAGATTTGCTGGATAATTTGAGTAACAGTCATGTGAGTTAAAATTAGCCTCGAAAGGAATACTAATGTCTCATTTTATATATAATACATGCTCAAAATATAATTTATGAACTTGTTTGTTTTAACATTGCAAGTACAGACTTGGAAAAACAGCTGTAGTGCCCTGCCCAGACCACCCTGGTTGTAAGCATGTTGATGATTTGTCTTAAAAAAATTAAAGAATTAGATCTACCCGGTTATTGAAATTGGACAAAAAAAACTAGTCTGCCACAGAATTCCATGATGGGATTGTTTATGTAGAAATTCATGTTGTAGCTGTTGAGTGATGTACATCTGAAAAGCTGCCACATTATGATTGAAAGCGAGTGCCACTGACCACATCAATGGATCTTGTGGACAAAGTTCACTAGGAATTATTAGATAAGCCAAAACACAGGATCCAATTTACTTAATTCTCATTACTGAGTGGGTGAGAGACTAACTTACACTTAAGTTATCTTAGTTTTGATAATCCAGTGTTTCAAATGCAAATATTAAAAATGAAAATGCATATAACCAGTATTTATTGTATCTAGTCTAGATGTTAATTGGCATTGCGCACACTTTTTATTTATATGGAGTGGGGGGGGGGGGGCGGGTGGTGGGTGGCGGTGGTGTTGAATAATCACCACTGGCCATCCAAGTATAAATTCTAAATCTTCCACAGTAATGAATTAAAATATCCTGGCATATTAATCTGGCATTACAGTCTATATTAATCAATCTAATAGATTGTGTTCCTTGAATGAAGTATTCCTCTGATCCCAAAGGGCTGGTGTTCTGTTCCATGGGAGTGAATAGAGAGTTGGCTATCTCTAGAAACTTCAGTTCATGTCAAAACCATTTTGAAGACATTAAACAGTGTCGCATTATTAATGCAATATTTCCCCCATCAAATGTAGATAATTTCAAACAAGCTATAATGGCTGTAGAAGTAATGTTGATTGATTTTCAAAAGCAAGCCTTTGCCCCATTACATTGCCAACTGATTGTTTCACAGTAGCAGACAATTAACATTGCAGAGAGAAAACCATCTATGAGCTTAACTTAAAAAAAGGTATATCAAACCACGTGTGTGTAGGAATAGACAGGATGTTAGGTGGTTCATTTCCCAGAGAACGTAGAGCCTCTGGAATACATTGTCAGCTGGTGTGGTGGGTGCTGACTTTCTCAGCGGCTTCAAGTGGGAGCTCGATCAGTTCCTGACTGTGAGAAAGATTGCGTCATATAGAAGGTAAGTTTCTTTATAGGTAACACGTGGTCCATGTAATCTCCTGGACAGGTTTTCGACTGCCAGGGCAGCAGGGCATTGGAGAGGAAATTTACTGAGTTTTTTCCTCATATTGGCCCAGGGTTTTTATGTTTTTTGCCACTTCCAGTAGATTTCGATGCGAGTTAGGGACAGGGAAGAAGTGTTTAGCCATGATGGTCCAGGTATCTTGGTGCGGGGCAGTCTTGATGGGCCAGCTAGTCTTCCTGCATCATTTCCATAAGTTTGTAAGTTAGAAATTTCCCTCTATGTCTACTCAAATTGTACAGGGACCTGAATGCAACAAATGCTACAAGTACCTCCTTCCTCAAGATTGTAGACCAAGAAGTAAGTAGCAGAGGATCTAAAACAGACAAAAGATGGTTAAGCCTTCTGACAGCACCATGTCTGGGTTCCTGAACTATCTGCTAATGCAAAAGTCATGTGGGTGGCTCATCCTCACACTTGTTGACTTATCCAGTCTACCTTAGGCACCCTAGCAGAGTTTGGGAACTCTCTGACACAGTACTACTGATGTAGATTTCCCAGTTGCACTACTAATTGCTGTTCCCATTAGCTGGCGGTATTGTTTACTTTTTAATCTACAATTTTTTTCTGTTTCAATAATATATTTGATATTTTTGGGTTGGGCCGGGCATGAAATGAGATTAAAGGACTCGGGCCCGGGCCGGGTTTGGGTTGGCTGTTGTCGGGTCAGGCCCAGGTTGGGTTTTAATTTTATACTCGAGCCAGGCTTTAAACTACAGGCCCAGTCTTGCTCCTGTGTCCTTTAGGGCCCGGCCAGTTCAGTCAGTCATAGTTCTACCGAGCCACCTTTGGCAATGGACATTGAAGTCCCCCACCCAGAGTAAATTCTGTGCCCTTGCTGCCCTTGGTGCTTCTTCCAAGTGGTGTTCAGCATGGTGGAGCACTGATTCATCAGCTGAGGAGAGGGGGAGGTGCGGTAGGTGGTAAGCAGCTGGAAGCTTTCTTGCCCACATCTGACTTGATGCCATGAGACTTCAGGGGTCTAGAGTCAATGTTGAGAACCCCCAGGGCCACTCCCTCCTAAATGTGCCACCACTTTTGGGGGAGGGTCTGACTTGCCAGTGGAACAGGACATATCCAAAGATGGTGATGAAGGAATATGGGCAATCATCTGAAAGGTATGATTCTGTGAATATGACTATGTGAGGCTGTTGTTTGGCTACTCTGTGGGACAACTCTCCCAGTTTTGGCAAAAGCCCCCAGATATTAGTGAGGAAGACTTTCTAGACTGGGCAGTGTGTGCTTTTGCCATGTCTGAATCCAGTGCTTAGGTCGTTGCTGGATGGGCCGTTCAGTTTCATTTGTATTATACATCTTTGCAGCAATTTGTACCATTCTGACTGGTTGCGTTCCCTTGCAAAATCGTTTCCATTCTGTGCAATATGTCCCTTATCCTAGCACCTGGGAGGCAACAAAAATATCTCGGATCATCAATCTGGACTGCAAAAGATTGTGTCAGCTGCTAGAGACTCCTTGTCACTCTGGCATTTCTTGCTGTGTTGTTGATGTTCACCCCGTGAGTCATTTTTTTGTTTTGTTGCTGCCATTGATATATATTTGATGGCCGTGGCAGGAGTGCCTATTTTATTCACAGGAGGCTAGACCTTCAATAATCTGTCTGAGAGCATAAGTTGCTCTTTGTGTCCCCCTTCTAATCTTTCCTTTCTTGTCTTTCCCCACTCCTTAGATCGTCAGTCAATATTGCTCCTCCACTGTCTGCTCCCTATCTCTCACTCCTGTGACTACACTCTCAAACCCTTGTTCCAAAAATGCCTTTCACTCCCTACTATGGCAACTTGTGAAATTGAATTCAATAAATTTGGAGACTGGCACCTGAAAAAACGTGACATGAAAAATGCTGGATTATTGTAAAAACCCAGCTGGCTGTCTAATATCCTTTGGGGAAGGAAGCCTGGCACTCCTACCTGGTCTGAACTACATATAACTCCAGTCCTAAATTATGTGGTTGACTCTTCGTGCCCTTGGGAATGGGTAAACAAACTGCTTTGCCAATGTTGCCCACATTCTGAGAACCGGGACCAAAGTAAACCTCATTGTAGTTTGGCTTTGTGGTATAAAATCTATAGTAAGGATAATGTTGATACTAGAAGAATCTACCTTTTTTTAATGTACTTTCTACAGATGAAATCTTACACTGATTTGTTACCAATTATTTTTCCAGGAATGGTTAACTTCAGTGAAGTAACAGGCTATCCCATGGTGCAGCATTGGAAGCTCAGATCAACCCAGTACCATGTAAAACTCAACCAGAGGACACTTTCTGCAGGTAAGCAACTTCACTGTTAGACTTTATTGTGCCATTAGCCTAGCATTGCTGCTGAGGTTCCACTACACTGAACGACAAAAATAGAAAGATTTATAGCACAGAGGAAGGCCATTCAGCCCACTGTGTCTGTGTCAGCTGACCAACAGCTATCTTGTCTAATCCCACCTTCCAACTCATATGCTTGTAGGTCACAACACCTCAAGTACATATCCAAGCAGTGAGTTTCAGACCCCACTCCCCTCTGGGTGAAAAAAGTTGCTCCTCAACTCCCCTTGAATTCTTCTACAAATTATTTTAAATCTATGTTTTCAAGTTATTAATCTCTCTGCTAAGTGAAATAGATCTTTTCTATCCACTCTATCTAGGCCCCTCATAATTTTATGCAACTCAATTAAATCTCCCCTCAGCCTCCTCTGTTCCGAGGAAACAAGAGTGGTGGGGGTTGGGAGAACCTCCTGGTATCCTGGCCAACACCTATTCCTCAACCAACATCACAAAAAACAGATTATCCGGTCATTTATTTTCTTCTTGTTTGTTGGATCTTGTTATGCGGAAATTGGTTGGTCAAATACAACAGGGCTACACTTCAAAAGTATGTCATTGGCTGTGATGCACTTTAGGACATGAAAGGCACTATATTAATGCAATTCTTTCTTGTCTGTAAGTGTTGTATTAGTTTTTATCTACCCGTACCTCATCTTGATATACAAACTTGGTCGTTAATGAGAAAAAAAGCAATTGAAGAACTGAATTAGATCGTTATAAATTAACCTTTAACGAGAATCCCCTACACAGCCTGAACTCATAGCTCAGAGGAATGAAGTTTTATTTCAGAGTACAAAGGGAAATAAATAAGATCAGTTCATTTAATTACACTCCAATTCTTTACATCAAATGCAAATTAGAAGCTCCACTACAAAAGGGGCTGTACACAAACACTAAAAACTATACACAAGGTACAATGGTAAGTGGCATTTAAGCTTATAAGCAATTATAATTAGAGAGGCATTGTTTGGTGCGTCAAGTCCGACATTATGGTAAGCAATTGAAACTGCGAGTCTTCTCCTCCACCATGATTCCATCTGTTCTGAGCACTTCAGTTGACTCTGTTTCAGCAGCTCATTTCATCCATCAGAGTAGGTACATAATGAGATGTAAAAAGCACCCACAGTTATTACTGGCTTGGGAAAAATAGAACATTTGTGTCCACTAGAAAAGAAATTAATATTTATGACTGCAAGCGGAGTTATGATTCTGAAAATGTCTGTCACTAGTTTCAATGAATATAACATGAAAGAAAAAAATTCAAAATTTATTATAGATTGTTTAAATTCAGTTTTATTAAGTCATTTACAAGCGCAGTAAAAATCCCATTTATCTTCAGTCAAAGGAAAAAAAATTAATTTTTCACTACATATTGTATTCTGAGGTACTTGTTTTCAGGCTTCTGAAAAAGCACCACTTTTCTTAAACCAGCACTGTACCCATGACGGTTCAGTGGCGCCACATGATGCGACACTAAGACATGCAGATTCAGGAAGGTCCCAGGTTCACTGTCCGATATGTGTTTAGATCATTAATCTTAACTGGTACAGCGATTGAACTACTGGAGTTGTCCTCGGCACCTTTGGCAAGAGAAAGGACAAATCATGCAGGAATCCCCTTCCTATTTTCAATCTAGTGAATCCTGCTTGGAAGTCTGTGCATGTGTGTGTGCAAGGGTGAGAGATCAAGGAAGGATTAAGCTTGGAAGAAAGGCTGTTCCCAGGGAAAGTGTAAACTGTTGTTGCTCATTCTTCTGGCTCAAACATGAAATGATCATTTGGGTACAGTGCTGATGAGCTGCTAGACTTGTACAATTACACCTCAGCATTGGCTTGTACCTTCCAGAGAGGAAAAAGGGAAAAAAATGAAAGGGAGGAATAAAAATTAGCCACACTCCAAATAAATGGATTCAGGTAATAGAGAAGATTGCGGTCGACATTAATGAGGCCAATTTTAACTTTGGATGGGATGGGTGCGTGGGGGACCCGAAGTAGGCAGCATTGCCTGAAGTCATGAAAGAAACAAGGTCTGGATGATTTTAACAGCTGGGATCATTTTATTTATTTCAAATCTATCCTCGCTGGAAGCAAATGGAAATTGACATCAAGAGCAGCGGGCAGGTGGGAGTGAGAATGGGGGTGGATAAGAGCTGGACATTGCCAGGCACCCAAGGGGACTGATCCCCAGCATAAAGTAAGTGCTGGGGAAGGGGTGGGTTCCATGTGCAGCAATGGTTAAATAGCCACTCAGCTGCTCCACTCTGACGTGCTGCTCAGAATATTAGTGGTCCTATTTGTTTCATTCCTGGCTCTGAATCCAAAACTGAGGAGCTGAGAGCTAGGCTGGTAGAGTGTGACAATTCAGTCAATTTCATTGTGAGGTGATGCATTTTGTTATGAAGAATAAGGAAGCCACATAATCCTGGCAACATAAGTGTCAAATGGGATAGAGGATCGAAGGGCTCTAGGGGTGCAGGTACACAAATCATTAACAGTGGTGATGTGGGTTAACAAGCACCAAAAATGCAAACAAGGCAATGGGGTTCAAAAATAGAGGAATAGAATTGAAAAGCATAGAGTTTAAAAAACAATTTGTTCATGGGATGTAGGCGTCGCTGGCTAGGCCAGCATTTATTGCCCATCCTTAATTGCCCTTGAGAACGTGGTGGTGAGCTGCCTTCTTGAACCGCTGTAGTCCATGTGGGGCAGGTCCACCCACAGTGTTGTTAGGAAGGGCGTTACAGGATTTTGACCCAGTGACAGTGGAGGAACGGTGATATAGTTCCAAGTCAGGATGGTGTGTGGCTTTGAGGGGAACTTGCAAATGATGAGGTTCCCATTCATCTGCTTCCCTTGTCCTTCTAGATGGCAGAGGTCACGGCTTTGGAAGGTGCTGTCTAAGGAGGCTTGGTGCGTAGCTGCAGTGCATCTTGTAGATGGTACACACTGCTGCCACTATGTGTCGGTGGTGGAGGGAGTGAATGTTTCTGGATGGTGTACCAATCGAGTGGGTTGCTTTGTCCTAGGTGGTGTCGAGCTTCTTGAGTGTTGGTGGAGCTGCACTCATCCAGGCAAGTGGAGAGTATTCCATCATACTCCTGACTTGTGCCTTGTAGATGGTGGACAGGCCTTGGGGTGTCAGGAGGTGAGTTACTTGCCGCAGGCTTCCTAGCCGCTGACCTGTTCCTGTCGCCATGGTATTTATATGGCTATTCCAGTTCAGTTTCTGTTAAACCTGTAGCAAACGTTGGTTAGACCACACAGGAGTACTGTGAACAGTTCTGGGCTCCATATTTAAAAAAGGATATAGAAGCACTGGTCAGGTGCATGATAGATATACAAGGATGATACCTGAACTGAGAGGTTATAATGATAATATATAATGATTCTCTAGAAAAGAGAATGCTGAGGGGTGACCTAATAGTTGTCTTTAAAATTATGATAGGGTAGATGTAAAGAGGATGTTTCCATGTGAGGGGGGTGGGGGGGGGGGGGGGGGGGGGTGGGTGCCCAAAATTAGGGGCCATTAGAGGCCATAGTCTCTATTACATCTGGTAGGAATTCAGGAGAAACCTCTTTACCCAGAGAGTGGTTAGAATGTGGAACTTGAGAATAACTCAGATGAGTTTGAAAGGTAGGCTCATTTGTATTCATTCACAGGATGTGGGCATTGCTGGAAAGGCCAACATTTATTGCCTATCCCTAATTGCCCTTGAGAAGGTGGTGATGAGCCACCTTCTTAAATAGCTGCAATTCATGTGTGAAGGTACACCCATACTGCTGTTAGGGAGGGAGTTCCAGGATTTCGAACCATGACAGTGAAGGAACACCAATATTTTTCCAAGTCAGGATGGTATGTAACTTGGAGGGGAGCTTGCAGGTGATGTTCCCATGCACCTACTGTCCTTGCTATTCTAGGTGGTAGAGATTGGTGGTTGAAGAGCTGGTGATGAAGAAGCCTTGGTGAGTTGCTTGTAGATGCTATAAACTGCAGCTGTGTTTCACTGGTGGTGGAGGGAGTGAAGGTTTAAGATTGTGGATAGGGTGCCGATCACGTGGGTTACTTTGTGCTATATGGTCTTGAGCTGCTTCAGTGTTGTTGGAACTGTACTCATCCAGGCAAGTGGACAGTATTCCATCACACTCCTAAGTTGTAGGTGGAGGAAAGACTTTAGGGAGTCAGGAGATAAGTCACTCATTGCAGAATTCCCAGCATCTGATCTGCTCTTGTAGCCACAATGATCATGTGACTGGTCCAGTTAAGTTTTGGTTAATGGTAACCCCCCAGGATGTTGATGGTGGGGGATGTGATGATGGTAATGCCAAGGACGTCACGGGAAGGTGGTGCAACTCTCTCTTGCTGGAGATGGTCATTGCTTGGCACTTGTGTGGCACGAATGTTGCTTGCCACTTATCAGCCCAAGCCTGAATGTTGTCAAAATCTAGCTCCATGTGGGTAGGGACTCTTTCATTATCTGAGGAGTTGTGAATGGAACTGAACACTATGAAATCATTGATGAACATCTCCATTTCTGACCTTAAGTTGAAGGGATGGTCATTGATGAAGCTGCTGCAGGTAGTTGGACATAGGACACTGCCCGGAGGAACTCCTGCAGTGGTGTCCTGGGGATGAGATGATTGTCTTCCAACAACCTCAACCTTTTGTGTTAGGATGACTCCATCCAGTGGAAAGATTTCCTCCCTGATCCCCATTGACTTCAGTTTTACTAAGGCTTCTTAATGCCATGCTCAATCAAATGCTACCTGGATCTCAAATATGTGAGGGAGAAAGGAATAAAAGAATATGGTGAGAAGAGGAGTGTTGGTAGGGAGCTCGTGTGGAGCATTAACACTGGCATATACTTGTTGGGCCGAATGGCCTATTTCTGTGCTGTACATTCTATGTAATTCTACGTAATATTAAGAGGAACAATAGAAGGCAGTGGCAGGGGAGTCCTAAGGATTCCTTCCCGGTCCCGAGTAGTGTTGTGACGTTGATTACATCATTGACCCATAGCTTTTACATTTTGATTAGGTCACTGCTTGCTTGTAACTGTTTGTGCTAAGTTAGCTGATCATAACTGGGCCAGCAGTATGGGTACGGCAAGTGGTATCATCCCTGGGTTAGGGAAGGGAAAATTATCTGCTGTTCCTGATCTTAATTGCTGTTCATCCATCGCTACTGAAGTCCATGTGTGTAGCTGATGACACAATTTGGTGTGGCTGTGAGGTTCTCACACATGGTCAAATAGCTTGTTTATACTCAGACTTACACACGAATAATGGCCACTCAAGTGAGGTAGCGAAGGGGAGCTGGGGTCTGTGGAACAGTGTCCCAGAAAGACGTCAACATCTCCAAGAGAACAGAAAATGAGTGGAGATAAAAAATTGACAAGAGAATAGTGTGAAAAATGGGAACATTCAGAGTTGCAGCAGTGATTTTCTTCTGAGATTTAGGATAAGATCAATGTCTCATCTGATGGAGGTAGATGTCTCTCGCAGACCAATGTCTGTTTTCAAATCATACAGCACCACGAACATGTGTAAGAAGACGACTACAGCCCTTCCTACCCTCTCCTTATTACAGTTCACAGTTTCTAATTTCTGGGTGCTGCACAAGGTTAGCTCACTGTCCTTTCACTTATAGAATCTGGATTTAAAACCATTCCCAGACTGTGAGCTCTGTTAGCTGAAAAGATCCTACATGGAATGAGTTTGGGTAGTCACACCTCAGTTCTGAATGGGTGTGGGTTCATGGCACAAAATTGCCCTAATTTGGCATTAAGTTGGCAGTTTCACTTAGATGCCATAAAGAACGGCGGGTTGGAATAATCTTCTGCACCAAACCTGTGCCAATATCTGGATTGAGATTGTTCAAAGTTGACACAGGATGCAAAAAAAATTAAAAGAGCAAATGCTGTATTCCCCAGAAGTCAGATCCCTTACTTTGATGAGCATAAAAAAAAAATCCCAAAGGATTTAAGTTAAAACTGAACAGCTATCAGATAGTCTTACCCACTTTCCTTTCGGTCAAAGTGTTAGAAATATCCCAACCTATTTTAAATCACACATCAAAATTGTTGTGAACAGTTAGGATTTAACGATAGCATACTGAAATTATGATGATTCAAGGAGCACTTTTCCCCTTTATGTTCTGTGAAAGGAAAATGTCTCTTATGCAAACTTCTTAAGCATTTAATATACGGAAGTGTTCTCTCATATGGTGCTCTGCTGTCAAACAAGCAGCTGTATCTGTCGTCCTGAATCTTTCTGTCTTTCTGTCTCAGAGTCTTGAAGAAATTTATAAGATTCATTGGAGGAACATGAAATATGTGTTGGCAAATTACCCAATTGATTGATAATCAGATATACAAACCAGCAAGATGCAACTTTGACACTTGGGCAGTGCAGAGATGGCTGTTTTCAGGCAAGTGGCAGTTGCAGCATCACAGTTTGCCTCAGCCTGTGATGTCGGGGAGAATCGTCCAAGGTTTTTGATTCTGATCCAGTTCCACTGACCCCTGCTGCTGCTGGTTCTGCTACTATTGGGTGAGTGCAGGCTCAGTCTCTGCTGTAGTGCCCTGCCACCATGGTTGATTGGTCTGCTGACATTCAGATTCTAGGGTGACGTGCAAAGAATGACCTTAGGCAAGGTACTGAAGTGTGGATGATAATAATGTAGATGTGCATCAGCAAGAGAAAGAGGGGAGAAAATTGGAGGCAGGAAACCTAGATGGAAAGAAAAAAAGAAAGGCTTGCATTTTCACAACCTTGGGATATCCCCAAAATGTTGTACAGCTAGTTAAGTACATTTGAAGTGTAGTCACTGTTATTGTGTCAGAAATGAGAAACCTGAATTGGTCACAGTTCTCATAAAGAGCAATGTCATAATTACCAGATAATCTGTTTTGGTAATGTTGGTTAAGGGATAATTATTGGCCAAGAAACTCCTCAGAATTCCCCAGCTCTTTGAAATAGAGGTGTGAAATCAGTCAAATCCACCTGTTAGGGCGGGCGGTGCCTCAGTTTCACGCCTCATTCAGAAGTCGGCACCTCCAACAGAGCAACACTCCCTCAGTACTGCTGAATTCTCTGGAGTGGGACTTGAACAAAGATGGTGGCAGACAGGTTCTGAAGCAATTTCTTACCTCCACACCTCCACCCCCAACCCTCCCAGCCAATGGGCCGAGAAAGGTGTTTTTATTTTATTTAGGTTATAGAAAAAAATGTAATGGCAGAATTTATGTACACAGACATCACTTTGCAACAAGTCTTTATCCACAAAGTCATCAGCAGTGCTGGAGGGAGGCAGTTTTGTTCTTTGCAAGGAGGTTTGTGAATCAGCCTGCAGGACAGAATTTCCAGGTGTCTAAACCTTACAAATCAAAAAAAGCATGAGCAAATGTGAAATTGGAACCCTAAAGCCTAAAACAGGACTGACTTTCCCTGCTGGGCAAGGTCGTTGTAGGCTGTCTGGATACTTAAGGTTAACAGAAAGTAATTGTGCACGCTCTATGGGAAAATAAATGCGATCACATCCACTGAGGAAATTGTGACATAAACTGTGGAAATTGTCTAACAGTGAATGAGATATCCACAGAGCCAATAGACTGAGGTCTCAATGGCATTTGTATTTACAGATAGAGGCTGTGAATTTATGGTCTTGGAGATCAGACTTCGATAGCTCTTAAAATAGTTTCTCTCTTCCATGGATGTGAATGGCTTGATGCTTTAATAAAAGGTCTTTTAAAAACAATGACTTGAAGTTGGTTTTGCATTTAACTCTAAGTAATCTCCAATCAGATGCTGCTGTTTCATAGCTCAGAGGGCCTCTTTCTCAGAGTGATGAGATCTGGAGGATTGCCTCTCCTCCCACCCCCACCTTCACCTAAAAGTTTTAAAGCAACTCTTGATTCCCTTTCCCCACTCCCCAAATCTAGTGAGCAGTGAGAATTTGCTCAGTTTCCTCTATTTTTCTTGCAGCATCTGGCTCACCCAGTTTGAGGCCTGGAGGATCTTTCTCTCTTTCTCTGGTGGAGATTTAGTATGAGATAATATTTTCAGACTTTTGACCACTTCCACCATTGAAATTTACACCACAGGCTCTTTGCTTTAATAATCCCGAACTATTTCCACTTCCCTCCTCTCTCCTCGCTTTGTAACTTCCTTTCTTTTGGATGCGTTTCTACTCTATAAAGGAAGAACTCTCCCTCTTTTTCCCTGCGGTAAATCATTCCATGCTCTAATAATCTCTTTGTAAATAAATTTCTTCTAACCCCTCTCCTTGCTTGCTTCGTGACAATTTTAAATTGCTGATGTCCCAAAGAGGAAATAGTCTCCTCCCTATTTACATAATCAAAATACTTAGAATTTTGAACATATCTATTGAATCTTCTCTTATTTTCACTGGAGCAGAGAAGACGAGTTCCTGTACCTCAAGTCGCTCTTCATAACTATAGTATCCAATCCCTGGCATCATCCTGTCAAATCTATGCTGAGAAAACTGTTCGTTGTTGAAATGTCCTTTCAATGATAGGGTGCCCAAAACAGCCCACAGTGCACTATTTGTGGTCTTTTAATGCCCCATACAGCTATTTCACCATCTTTTCTATTTTATTCTCCCAGTATTAAGAGCCAATGGCAGACTCTGGCAATCATAAAGCAGCTTCACAAACACAGATCTCCCAAGTTGAATAACATTTTTAATTTTAAAATGTGACAGTTCATTTAACACACGGGATGATGTTTTCTGAGAACCCAATGTCATTACAGGTGCCTAACTCGTAACAGGCTTTATATTGGTAGTTTGTCTACAATTTTATGATCAAATACCTGCTGCGTATGTGGCCTCAGAAAAATTTGCCTGTAGAGCAGTGTTTATTTTTACGAGCGAGATGCATCAATATAGGTCAGATTTTTTTTAACCAAAGTGAATGAGAGTTGACAAGTCTGGAAACATTTAGTTGAAGTGCCTTTAATTCTCCAAATAAAAGACCCACAATAGGATTGTCTGAGAAATAAAGTAAATAGATGTTTCACACATGACCATCAAACTTGGGGGCTGGACTAGGAAGAACACAGAACATGATTGCTCACAGCTCTTGGAACCAATGGTTCAAGAAAAAGGTTGATAACATGGTGTCAAAATTTCAGTGATGAAACAGGGCTCTAAAAATAAATAGAATGAGAAATTCATCAAAGTGGTAGAAATGGGTCAGCAACGTGTCCGTACACGGACACCAGTGTCCATGGTTAAAAATTTTGCAGTCCGTGGTAATTTTAAATTCAGGGATGAGAAATTTTGCCAAATGGCGGATTTCCAACTTTGGGGTTTCGAAAATCTGTCGTTGGCTTCTTCCTTTACCTGCTGAGTATTTTTTTGGATTTCCAGCAGTTTGCTTTTGTTCTAGTTAGAGACATCAGCTGAGGACTGACAGCCAGCATTAAAGAAGGTGAAAGCAGTTCTAAACATTGGCTGATCCCGGTTTGCTAGCACTAAAGATGGTTCCCTCCGTGACACCCTGGTCCACTCCTCCATTACTCCCGCCACCTCGTCCCCTTCCCATGGCACCTTCCCCTGCAATCGCAGGAGGTGTAATACCTGCCCATTTATCTCCTCACTATCCCTGGCCCCAAACACTCCTTTCAGGTGAAGCAGCGATTTACTTGTACTTCTTTCAATGTAATATACTGTATTTGCTGCTCACAATGTGGTCTCCTCTACATTGGGGAGACCAAACGCAGACTGGGTGACCGCTTTGCGGAACACCTCTGCTCAGTCCGCAAGCAGGACCCCGAGCTTCCGGTTGCTTGCCATTTCAACAGTCCCCCCTGCTCTCATGCTCACATCTCTGTCCTGGGATTGCTGCAGTGTTCCAGTGAACACCAGCACAAGCTCGAGGAACAGCATCTCATTTACCAATTAGGCACACTACAGCCTGCCGGACTGAACATTGAGTTCAATAATTTCAGAGCATGATGGGCCCCCCTATTTTACATTTATTTTTAGTTATTTTTTTTCTATTTTTTTGTGTTTATTTTATTTTATTTCATCTTAGTTTGTTCACCCACTGTTTTTTTTCATGTTTGTACTTGCGGCTGTTCAATGTTCAGTCCGTTAACACCCTATCTGTACTAATGCTTTGTCTTTCAACGCACCATTAACATATTGTTGCCTTTGCTCCATGACCTTCTGGTCAGCTATTCTGTGACCTTGTCCTATCTACACCTTCTCCTTTGTTATTTATTTATTTTATTTAGAGATACAGCACTGAAACAGGCCCTTTGGCCCACCAAGTCTGTGCCGACCAACAACCACCCATTTATACTGACCCTACAGTAATCCCATATTCCCTACCACCTACCTACACTAGGGGCAATTTACAATGGCCAATTTACCTATCAACCTGCAAGTCTTTGGCTGTGGGAGGAAACCGGAGCACCCGGCGAAAACCCACGTGGTCACAGGGAGAACTTGCAAACTCCGCACAGGCAGTACCCAGAATCGAACCCGGGTCCCTGGAGCTGTGAGGCTACGGTGCTAACCGCTGCGCCACTGTGCCGCCCACGTTATCTCTTGCCCCACCCCCGCTTTACTTGCTTATAACCTTTTACATTTCTAATATTTGCCAGGTGTGAAGAACGGTCACTGACCTGAAACGTTAGCTCTGCTTCTCTCTCCACAGATGCTGCCAGACCTGCTGAGTATTTCCAGCACTTCTTGTTTTTATTTCAAATTTCCAGCAGCCGCAGTATTTTGCTTTTACTAAAGATGGTGGTGTTTGGTATAAGCGTTGGCTAAAGGTGCTCTGCAGTATTGAAAATGGCAGTGGTTATAAGCATTATATAAGCATTATGCCAATATTAAAGATGGCAGTGGGCATTCGTTTAGCAACTGTGTGAAAGCGTTTCTGTTTACCCGCTGAGGTCAGTAAATGGGAGTGGGGGGCGGGTGGTGGGGGCAGAGAGTGGGGGTACGTATGGGGGGGGGAACACATAGAGGGAGAGAGAGAAAGAGGGGAGAGAAAGAGATGAAGATCACTCCTGACAGGTGACCATCTATCTAAATTATCTGCATCGCTACATCAAGTGTGCAGGCAGACATTGAATACTTGTGCAAGCAAAAACTTTTTTTTCTCCAAAATAAACTTTATTCATAAAAATCTGTAAAAAAAATTACATTGTAAAGCAGTTCAAAACAGTACCCAGTCAACAATACAAAGAGTACAAAGGAGATCAGTTTCCTTCAATACAAGCAAAAACAATGCCAGGTATCTCATTAAATAGGGAGAGATGTGTTTTAAAGTGGACTGGGTTTTGATGGCGTTAGCTTGGCTATACACTTTATATGCAGATTAACATTTGTTAATACACATCTCCATGGCTCAGTCAATAATTTTGTCAAATGTCCATGATGCAACATATTGGTACCTATCACTGGGTGGAAGCAAATGCAATAGTAATCGTCAAAAAAGAATTGGATGTATAAATTTGCATGCTTTGGGGAAAGAGTGGGGGAGTAAGATTAATGAGATAGCTCTTTCAAAGATCATGCAGACATAATGAGCTGAATGGTCTCCTTGTGTGCTGTGTCATTCTATAATGAGTTTAAGAGTTTTTTAACTTCCTAACTCATTGCTACCATTTGCAACAAAACATCAGTTTGTTCACGGGCAAAATTCTGCTGGCTGAATTCTTAAAGCCTGTTGCTTCATTAAGTGCAAACAACCACCATGCAAGAGCTCTCTCTGCACTGCCCCACCGAGAACTCCAAAATCAAGTGTGGAAGCGATTACACACACTATGATGCACAATAGTACCAGAGGACTGGTGGATCGATAATGTGATGCCTTGATTTAAAGAGGGAGATAGAACAAGCCCAGGGAACCAAAGCCCAATTAGCTTAACATTAGAGGTAGGAAAGATAATGCAATCCTTACTCGAAGATGTAATAGAAAAAAACATCTAGAAACTAAAAATATACTAAGAGATCAGCACAGATTTCAAAATGGGATGCCATGCTTGACCAATCTTAATGCAGTAGACATAATATATAATATATTTGAATTTCCAAAAGACCTTTGATAAGGTTCCACATTGTACACCCCTGACTAAGATCAGAACATGCAGAGCCTGGAGACAAGTAGCAGAATGGGTAGCAAGCTGGCTTCAAAATAGAAAACAGGGAGTAGGGTTAAAGGTAGTTATTCAGACTGGTGAAATATACTGGAACCACTGTTGTTCACCATTGACATAAACAATTAAGAATCGGAAGCACAATTTCAAAATTTGGGAGAACACTAAATTGGGGGCTGTAATTAATACAGAGGTGGACTGCGACAAAACACAAGAACACACTAATGAACTTCAATATAGATAAGTGTGAGGTGATACATTTTGGCAGAAAGAATAAGGAGGCTTCATATTCCTTGAAAAATAAGTGTCTAGATGTAATCGAGGAACTGAGGGATCTGGCGTATAAAAATATAAATCGCTAAAAGTACCCACAGATTAATAAGGCCATAAAAAAGCAAACTGGGGGCCCATTTCTAGAGAAATAGAATTCACAAACAGAGAAATTACGTTAAGCTTGTATAGAACCTTGGTTAGACCACACTTGGAGTACAGTGAACAGTTTTGGTTTCTATATTATAAAAAGGATACAGAGGCACAGAGAAGGTGCAAAAGACATTTACTAGAATGAGACCAGAACCGAGAGTCAATACTTATCAGGAAAGATTGAATAGTCGGGGGCTCTTTTCTCTAGAAAAGAGAAGACTGAAGAGTCTTAAAGGTAATGAAAGGGTTTGACAGGGTAGACATGGAGAAGATGTTTTTACTTGCAGGGAAGACCAGGACATTTTTTGCAAGGGCCACAAAAATAAGATAGTCACTAATAAATTAAATGGGGAATCCCGGAGAAACTTCTTTACCCAGAGAGTGGTTAGAATCTGGAACCCGCCACCACATGGAGTAGTCAAGTTGACTAGCATTGATACATTTAAGGTCAAGTTAGATAAACACATGAAGGAGAAAGGAATAAATGGATAAAATAATCGGATTAGATGAAAATGAGTGGGAGAGGGGTCCATGTGAAGCATATATGGTGCCAAATGGCCTGCTTCAATGCCATAAATACTATGTAATACTATTGCAGTTTAGATACAGGGTGAATCTCCCTCGAAATTGAGCACTCCTAGGTTATGTACAATTAGATGCGAAGTAAAGCTGTCCCTACACCACCTCATCAATCATTCTCAGGTCAGGAATAGTCTGGGTTAGATGCAGTGTTCAGCTACCACCACTCTGGCCCATAATGCACTCCCAAGTCAGAAATAGCACTATTTAGAATGAGATGAAAGCTCCCAGTACATTTTTTTATTTAGTCTCAACACTTTTAACTTGTGCTCACAACCAAAAGGTGTTATGCATAAGCAAACGGGGTCTCTTATGAACCAAATAACATGTCAATTTAGCAATGTCTTGAGTTGTAAAAGATGCCATGGGATTAATAACCATCCTCTAATTGTGTATTAAGAATATAAGAAATAGGAGCAAGAGTAGGCCATTCAGCCCCTCAAACCTGCTCCACCATTCAATAAGATCACGGCTGATTCTGAACCTCGACTCCACTTTCCCATCTGATCCCCATAACCCTTAATTCCCTTATAGTCCAAAAATCTATACATCTCATGACTGAGCATCCACAACCCTCAGGGGTAGAGAATTCCAAAGATTCACAACCCTCTGAATGAAGAAATTTCTCCTCAGTTCAAAGTGGCTGTCCCCTTATCCTGAGACTGTGGCCCCTAGTTTTAGACTCTCCAGCCTAGGGAAACAGCCTCTCAGCATCTGCCCTACCAAGGCCTCTCAGAATCGTAAATAAAAACAGAAAGTGCTGGAATTACTCAGTCGGTCAGGCAGCATCTGTGGAGAGAGAAGCAGAGTTAATGTTTCAGGTCTGTGACCTTTCATCAGAACTGGCAAAGGTTGGAAAAGAATTAGGTTTTAATCAAGTGAAGGGGAGGGGGTGGGGGAGAGAACAAACGGAAAGGGGTTTGATAGGGCAGAGGGCAGGAGAGATTAAATAACAAAACTGTCCTGGGACAAAGGCAAAGAGTGTGTAAATGCATTAGTCCAGAGAGAGTGTTAATAGCAGAATAATGAGCAGCTCTGACTCCATGAAAAGCAGGCACATGGTTAAAAAATAAAATATAAAAAAAAGGCCTGTCATGCTCTGAAATTATTGAATTCAATGTTCAGTCTGCAAAGCTGTAGAATGCCTAATCGAAAGATCAGGTGCTGTTCCTCCAGCTTGCGTTGATGTTCACTGGAACACTGGAGCAGGTCAAAGACATATGTTGGCATGAGAGTAGGGGGGAGTGTTGAAATGGCAAGTGACCTGAAGCTCGGGGTCATGTTTTCGGACTGAGTGGAGGTGTTTCACAAAGTGGTCACTCAATCTCCGTTTGGTCTCTCCAATGTAGAATCCCCAATGCAGAATCATATATTTTTCCAAGAGATCACCTCTCATTCTTCTTAACTCCAGAGAGTATAAGCCCATTCTATTGAATCTCTCTTCTTTGTACACCATTCTCATTCCAGGAATCAATCTAGTGAACATTCGTTGCACCCCCTCCAAGGCAGGTATATCCTTCCTTAGTTATGGAAAAGAAAACTGTGCATAGTACTCCAGCTATGATCTCGCCAAAACCCTCCATATTTACAGCAAGACTTGCTTACTCTTGTATTCCAACCCCCTTGCAATAAAGACCAAGATAATATTTGGTTCCTAATTGTATGCTGTACCTGCATGTTAACTTTGTGGTTCTTGCACAAGGACATCCCAATTCCTCTGAAAACCAATATTTAACAGTTTCTCACCATTTAAAAAAAATCAGTTTTTCTATTCTTCCAAACAATGTGACTCACCTCTCATTTCCTCACATTATACTCCATCTGTCGTTTTTCTGTCCACTCATTTAACTTGCATGGATCGCTTTGCAGACTGTTTGGGCAGAATTCTCCTGGCCTCAGGGTGGTGGGAGTGGAGGCGGTGGGGCCGGGAAAATAGCGAGCAGCCAATCTGCATATTTAAGGCACAAATAGCGGGCCATTTAGAGTAAAATGCTGGCAGCAGAGTGGTCCCCTGCTGCGTGAGATGGTCTCCCTGCCGCAGTCCAGGAGGCCATTGGAGCCAGAGGCTCCATCTCTTAAAGAGGGGGGCCGCCGGCAGGGAAGGTCACACCCGCGTCCCAAACTATGCCACCAGAGGTGTATCCATCTGATCAGAGGGGCCTGTCTGCTTGAACCCTCTAAAAAACATATTAATTTTCACCCCTCCGAAGATGGCTCTATTTTGAGGCGCCCTCACATTCTCCTTGCTGCCTTAGCAGCGCCCACCTCCCTCTGATTGGGTCAGCAGCATCGGGAGCCTGCCTGCCATCCTTAATTGGATGGTAAGCTCGGAGGTGGCCAATTAGGAGGCTGCCTCTGGGAAAATAGCTTCCCCCGTCTAGCTCCCGGCAACTGTGGGCTCAAGAACCACCCCCCCCCCCCATTGGTGGTCCCACACTGGGGTCCCGAAGCCTATGGGAAAATCCTGCCTTTTGTGTCCTCAGCTTACTTTCCCACCTAGCTTTGTATCATTAGCAAATTTGGATAAATTGCCCTTGGCCCCTTCTTCTATGTCATTAATGTAGATTGTAAATAGCTGAGGCTCAGCATTGATCCTTGCAGTACTCCACTAGTAACAGCCTGCCAACCTGAAAATGATCCATATATTCCTACTCTGTTTCTTGTTTTTTTTTTACCAGTCCTCTATCCATGCTAGTATATTACTCCCAATCCCATGAGCACTTATCTTTTGCAACAACCTTCCATGTTGCTTCTTCAATGCCTTTTGAAAGTCCAAACATCCTACATCCACTGATTTACCTTTATCTAACCTACTAGTTACGTCCTCAAAAAATTCTAATAGATTTGTTAAACACCATTTCCCTTTCATAAAACTATGTTGACTCTGCTAAATCATATTTTGATTTTCTAAGGCCCGAATTTAGTCATGCCGGCAGGGCTCCTGGTATCAGGCCGAAAAGGCAAGGGGAATCCTGCATCAGCCTTTTGAAGCCCCCAAGCGCGATTCAACAGCACTCAAGTACTTCAGTTCCCGGTGCCGGGATCTCCGTCCCGTTAAGGACAGGGGTCCCACCTCCAAGAGCTGCTGGCCAATCACAGAGCCGGCAGCTCAGTTGTATCGGCAGCACCACCCAGAGTGGTGGCCACTTCTGGTATTACAGGAGCCCTGGGACTAGGCCCAGTGCTGGAGCCCCAGACCAGAGATTAGTGAGGCAGGGTTGCCAGGGACAGTCCAGCAGGCCCCGGTGATGGTGGGGGGATTGGGGGTCTGGGGTGTGTTGTTATTGGAGGTGTGGATTTTGCAGCCAGGGGCCCTCCATTGACCACAGATTGCCCATGGAGAAGGCCCTCCTCACACCCAAGCCCGCAGGGAGGCTGCCTTATTTTATAGGGCGACCACCCAGTGTGGCGGAGTCCCCCACTGGCTTAATTTCAGTGGCAGCAGAAGAGGTTCTTGAGTGGCTGCTGATTGGCCACTTAAGGGCTTCAATTGGCCTCTGGGCAGGCAGGCTGTCTTCAGCCTTTCCCAGCCCCGATTTAATTGCGGTGTGACGGGCCCTCTGCCTCCCGCCTTCCGTCGCAGTACTATAGTAAAGTGTTTCCCTGGTTGGGGAGTCTAGAACCAGGGAATACAATTTCAAAATAAGGGGGAAGCATCATACCTTTTAACCTAATTTCCCAATCTAGCTTAGCCAACTCATCCCCTCATATCTATGTAATTGGCTTTATTTAAGTTCAATTATCTGGGTCTAGACTAATACACATAACTCACAGACTCAACGTGAAATCCATCATAGTATGATCACTATTTCCCAGAGGATTCCTTACTATGAGATTGCTAATTAACCCTTGTCTCATTGCACAAAACAATGGTTGGTTCCACAATGTACTGTTCTAGGCAACTGTCTCAAAAGCATTCCGTGAAACTTGTCCACAATGCTGTTCAATAGGCACTAACTAACTACTGCTCTTGTCTCATCAAATTTACCTTAATTAATTCTGTTCTCTCCCCTTTTGTTCATTCTCTATGTATTTACTTATTAATCCTTGAATGAGCTCCATCACTTTGACAAATTCGTGTTTCCTGGCTTCTATTGTTTGCTCTTCACAGGAATTTCTCCTGTACCTGCTTTCAGCCTTAAAGATAATCTCTATTTTAACCTTAATCGTGCATCTGCCAGATTCCACCTACCAACAGCCTTCTTTGCTTTCCTGACATTGTGCTCAATAATGGCCGAAGCAGGAATTTTCTGCAACATATCAGAACACTTGAAAGAAGAATCATGTCTAAACCTGACTGTAAAGCTCCCTTTTAACTTGTTACTCGGTATTGCAATTATTCTTTCTGAGTTGCTCTGATCCTTGAAAGTGAAGTGATATGATAGTAACCAGAATGGCATTCGAGTCTTATGAAGGATTTCCAATGTTTTTTTTTCATTTTTTGATTCAATAACATTGTCACTGAACAGAGGAGCATGATTGAAACTTGATTGAAAAACGGTTGATGTGAAAAAAATTCACAGAAGCAGAACAAAAGCACTTTGTGAGCAGATAGAATTAAACATTGATTTTACATTAAAAAGGCCTATTTTAGAATGAGAATGGAAATGGCCCATTACCAGCTGAGCCATATAAAAGTGACGACACTAACAATAGCACTAACTGCTAATAACATTTCACCCCAACTATGTAAATAATGCACTTGAAATACCGAAAAATGCTGAGAGAGGACTTCTTCAATGATTAGTCAACAAATGTAGTGTCATTTGTACTGTAATCTGAGACCTTGCCTCTTTAAAATGCTGACACTCTTTTGGAGCCCAACACTGTTTTAATGTGTTTCATTAATAATACTTTCAAGTGTATTTAAGAAATTGTGTGTCTAAACAGACTCTTAGCTCAGGCCTGACACGTTGCATTTGTTCAGTTTTTCTTATGCAACAGCGCAGTTCCACAGCTGGTTCTGTGAGTTCTGTAGTACGTTGACCCTTCTTTATGAATATAGACTGTGGGTATCGAAAGGCTGTTTTGCTAAGGACATCACAATCAAGCCTATCTGCCCTCATCCAATATCCAAACAGGCATGCTTTCAAGCAGGGGTGACTGAATAGGGATCAAGAGTAAGGATCCTGGCTGATTCACCCACTCGTTATCCTAAGGAAAGTGAAACTCTTTGGACTGCCACTTACATCCCAACATCTCAACAGAGATCAAGTAAGTCAGCATAGATCAGAGATTGTTCCTGGAGTAATCCTGGTCTGGATGGCTCCGTACAATGCTGTAACCTACAAGGCTATGGTCAAAGAGCTAGAAAGTGGGATTAGGCTGGATAACTCTATTGCAGCTGGCACGGACAAAATGGGCCGAATGTAATTCTCCCATGCCATAGGTTTTCTATGTTTCTATGCTGCACAGTGCATATTTCCATTGAGTCTTGGAGAGTCTAGTAGATTTTTAATTGAGGAATAAATAAGTTCATTTTTACAAGAATGAGCAATTTCTAATAAGCCCATTGCACTTGTAGTGTATAACATCTGAGTTTTATTTCTGCAGAGTAGGTAGTTCAGTGCACTTCTTAAACTTGGGCCAGAATTTTACAGCTCCCCCCCCCCCCCCCCACTGCCCCCATGGGAGTTGCCTGAAGGCGGGTAGGGGGACCATAAAATTGAGTGGGGTGGTGGGGGTGGGGCGAAGTTCCCTTCACCTTTGCGCCCCACTGCAATTTCTGCGAGTGATGGCAGCGGTGACTAATAGCCTGCCCGCCCCAGGCCAGTTGAGGCCCTTAAGTGGCCAATTAATTGCCACTTAAGGGCCTCCTCCCGCCACCGCTGGGATATTACCAGCAGTGGATGGGAGGCTCAGCACCTCAGGAGGCTGCCCAGTAAAACCTAGTGGCCTCCTCACGGGCTGGGGGTGGGCCCTCTCGATTGGGCACCCTGCGTGGCTCCCAGGCCCGGCGGGGGAAGTGGGGGGATGGGGGTGCTCACCCAGACCTTTTGGGCAGTGGGCAGGGTCTCAGCTGGCACATAAAATTCCGGTCTTGGAGTTTGAGTCCAGTTCAGTTAGTTGAGGTAAAACTCTATTTGCAAAGGTCCTATGCAATATGAATTTGATCAAATCCATTTAGTTTAAGAAGGGAGAGTCATGTATTCATGCATACATACCTATAGTGCAACAGAAAGTAGTACGAATTGACAATCTTATACAAACCATCAAACTGTTCGATTGTAAAATACGATTGCACAGAGAGCTTGTGCAAGATTCTCAACATCAATTAAGGGCTTGAGAGGTGGTATACAAAGAGGGGAATTGGCTTCCTGAGAATAGGGTGGTAAAGAGGATATACATACACATTTACACAGTATACCCTTCAATTGAATCATTTTGAGCTTCAGCTGCCCTAAAACATGGTAACTTTTTGAAAGGTATTCAAATCAAAGGGTGGTGCAATAAATTAGCATACTAGTTCTTCACTCCTTCAATCTGTGTTCAAATCCAGCACAGAAGGGATGAAAGTATCCTTTGTTACTGTAAGGACCCTAAGTGTAATGAGGCTAGGGGAGTCTCGGTCTAGTTCCTAGTGTGGCTCCAGCTTAAAAAACTGACAGTAATTAGCAAACTCATTCATGAGGCCACCAAAGACGTTGGTGTGGGAGTTGTAAATATTATACTGGCACAGTTAAGGGTTCATTTTGTGAATTTTGTAATTACCCAGGCTATCCCATCCCCCCTTTTTGAACAACGGTACAATGTTAGCAGTCTCCCAGTCCTCCAGCCTGTAGCCAGACAGGATTGGGAAATGATGGTCAGAGCCTCCACTACTTCTTCCCTTGTTTCTCTTAACTGTCTGGGATGAATTTCACTCAGGCCTGGCAGTTTGTCCACTTTCAAGGATGCTAAACCCCTTCATATTTCCTTTCTCATTATGCTTATCCTATCTAATATTTCACACTCCTCCTTCTTAACTACAATGCCTGCATTATTCCCCTCTTTTGTGTAAACAAATACAAAGTATTCATTAAGAACTATACCCATGTCTTCCTCCTCCACACGTAAGTTACCTTTTTGGTCTCGAATCGGCCTACTGTTTCCTTAGTTATCCTCTTGCTGTTGATGTACTTATAACATATGGGTTTTCCTTGATTTTACTAGCCAATATTTTTTCATGCCCTCTCGTTTTTAATTTCACCCCTCCACTTTCTATACTCCTCCAGGCTTTCTGCAGTGTTCAGCTCCCAGTATCTGATATAAGGTTTCTTTTTCACCTTATCATGCTCTGTGTGCTTGTTGACATCCAGGGTTCTAGATTTGGGAGTGTCACCCTTTATCTTTGTGGGAAAATATTTGTTCTGAACCCTTTCTATTTGCTCCTTGAATGCCTGCACCCCTCTGACACTGATTTGCTCTCAAGTAGCTGTTTCTTGCCCACTTTTGCCAAATCACACCTCAGCTTAATAAAATTGGTCTTTCCCCAATTTAGAACATTTATTCTTGGTCTATCTTTGTCTTTTCCATAACTACACGAAATCTGACTGAACTATGATCACTACCACCAAAATGCTCTCCACTATAACCCCTTCCACCTGCCCAGCTGTCCCTAAAACGAAGTCCAGAACTGTCCCTTCTCTTGTTGGGTTTGCTGTGTACTAGCTAAAAAAAGTTCTCCTGGATGCATTGTAAGAATTCTGCGCCTATTCTGTATATTTAGATCCACTCTGAATCCCCTTTAATTATCAGGGTTTAGGAATTCACAGTTGACTGCAGCTTGCTTACTCTTAGAATAGGGCACCATTGCAAGAATCACAAGCTGCTGTTAATCAACGATTTGTGAACCTTTAGTTATGCATACATGGCTGACTACTAGTCATATAGATATATCATCTCTTGTTACTACCTGTACTTCAGTAGTTATTTGCCCTCTCACTTATTTTAGGAAGTTACTTTGCTTTAAATGGCCCAAGACAAAAGTTGAGACATTTCAGCCTTAAAAGGGAGGAATAAGGTGCATAGTGTCTTAAACTGCTTTCAAATTTCACTTGTACCATCCTGATCTGCATCATACAATAAATGCATGTGATACATATTCAATCCTTTCATACGAGTGAACACATCAGATGTTATAAGCATGAGAGAGTGATTTCCTCTGAGTTCTAAGTGTAATGAAAACTTGTTTTGAGAAGGAATGGGTTTGTAATTTTGCTACACATATAAGATTCTGCAATCTTTTCCTGTGATGCATTGCCAAATGCCCGCTACATTAGATCAGATTAGAAAAGTGCAGTGCAGTTGATGTCATATGTTTTATAGTTTCAAATGAATTTGACATAGGACACAGGAGTATAAGTCATGCTTGGGGTTATGGCATTAGAGGAGGATTCTTTAAACAGTAAGAGGCTGGGTGGCAAGATTTATTTTTAACTGCTGCTTTTCAAAATTGATCTTGATGACCTGAATGATTGGATTACATTCATGATTTGTGAGGGATAACAAGCCACAAAGGTGTTGTGGAATTTAACTGACCACTCTTGAGTCCATGGGTTTAAAGCAAGTAAAGACATTTATTCAAGTATATGCAAGGGAGAAGCTTCTGGTAACCCAAAAGAACATCTCAGCAATACAGAGTTTGCAGCACATATTTATAGTTCTTAACTTCTTAGTTTACTATCTATTCCAAGACAGCCATCAATCATTAGTTACTTTAATTCATTACATGCATCATGTGGTTAGTAACCTGATCAATGGACAATATCAGCCGAGCAGATGCCCCTGCTGTCTTAGTTTCTTCTGTTCCCAGCCTTGAATCTGCTAGTTACATGGTGATTACTGTCTGGCCTTCACGTTCCCTTCATCTCGTTCCAAATGATTAACATGTTTACACAGGCTTTTGTTATCATGTTGCTGAATTTTTTCAATCCCAGGACTGACACTGGTCAAGTATCCCATCATGTCTAACTTCATTACAGTACTTGTTTTAAGACTATTAGTACACTCTACCACTAGTCCTATCCAAGACTAATCCCTTTTGTCCCACTACAAAGGGAACTGGAATATGCTTTTAAGTTAGATGAAACAAGAAAATGAGGACAAAATGAATATGCCTAAAGCTTGAGATCCTTCCCCTCAAGAGTAGATTCAGACAATAAAATCAGAACACAGTGAGGTGTGGGAGTGACAAGATGGAGATGTAGCCTGGTTTTGGGTGTTGTGGAGTCCGGTGTGGGGGAGATAAGATTAGTTGAAACTGGGTTGTAGTTCAAAGTGTGAAGGTTAGGATATGAAGATATTGAGGTTAGGCATTTTAGACCTCCCTAAATATCTTTCAGATACTTATAGTGGTAACAGTTGTCTTTGGATTGAAATAATTGGAAATAAATTGTTTTTATTAAGGCACTGGAATTTATTCCTGATGCAGCTGGTGAAAAAGTTAAGAGTAGGATATAGAGTTTCGTATTCAGGTAAAGACAGTTTGGAATTCATTTTTTAAGAACAATTTCAAACTTTCTCATAGCACCCAATAATTCTGGATGAAAACAATTGTGATGAATAATTTCCTATCTAAGATTCTTAAAAATGATTGCAGTGTTCAGTTCATTGAAGTATCAATGTCATGCCCAGTGCTAATACAATAAACGTAAAACATGTATTCATGAGATGACATGGAAAGGCTAGGCACATACTTGTAGAACTAGTAAATGGTGGAACAGGCTCGAGGGGCCTTTAGCTTACTCCTGCTCCTATTTCTTATATTTTTATTTAAGGCTGTCATTCCACATCTGCAAAGTGTTAATTTTTAATAGGAGAGCTTCACTGGGAGTGGGACCACCCAGGGCAGGAAAAGAGTGGCAGCAATCATACAAACTTAGCATTTGAATCATGTAGTGTAGTGTTATATACCTGGGGAGGGGAGGGGAGGGAAATGGGCATAAAGAAGTGGTAGAAGTAATGAAGATAAAAGAGGAGAAGATAATGACAATAAAGTCAGAAAACACTGGAAATGTACAGAAACTGTAACGTGAAAAGAGAGGTTCCTGTGTCTATTCTCCCATCAGAGCCAAAAAAAAAAATGCTGAGCAAGCATTCTGGCAAGACTAGAGAGATAAAAGAGGAGGGGGAGGAAATCAACGGATACTCCCAGTCTGTGGAGAGAGTTAGTTAGTGGGTGAAATGACCTGCAAACTGCTTAATAGAAAATTGGTAAATGAAGATCAGTGAGATGATCGAAAGACATCAAAAAGGTGTCAAAAACATGCTTGAGTCAAACGCCAACTAAACGTAAAATAAAAGGTTGAGGGGCGGGGGGGAGGGGGGTGTGTGGGGTGTGTGGGGAAGGCTATTAGAGAAAGAACAAAAAAATCTTGCCAAAGCAGAAGCTCTGAAATTAAAACAAAAAATATTGAGATATCACAGTGGCCCCAGAAATACACGGACTTCTGGCAGCTCCCAATTGCACTGGGACAGTGGGCGCCTGTGCAACAATGGGTGCACCTTTACTGCCACAATGCGTGCACCTTTGGTACCACCTGGTCCATGCGCTCGGAAAAGCTCCCTTTGGCTCTCTGTGTAAGGCAGCAACCCAATTCTATCAATATCTTACACAACTTCCCTGGTTTGAACCTTCAGGTGCAGTCCATTTGCATCATTCTGATAGCTGGTACACTTTGGCCGGAATTTTACGGCCCCCAAAGAGCGGGCTGGTGGCTGGGGGTGGGGAGGGGGTGGGTGGGTGGTGCGTAAAATGGAGTGGGAGGCTTGCGGAGCCCTTCCCAACCCGCTCCCACCTCTGCTGCCATTTTATGCGGGGCGGCAGGGGTGAGAAATGGCCCGCCTGCCCCAGGCCAATTATGGCCCTTAAGTGGTCAATTACGACCACTTAAGGGCCTCTGCCTGCCGCCACAGGGATTTTACGGTTGGCAGGCGGGCGGCCTGGGCTTCACAAAAGCCACCTGATAAAAGTAGGCAGCCTTCTGATAGCCTCAAGGGGAGCCCTCCTGATCGGGCACCTTGGCGGAGAGCCACCCCTGATGCCCCAACCACCCCTAACATCCAACACGCCACTCACCACCAGCCCCCCCCTCCCCCCAATCAACCCCCCTTGTCTCACTGGGGCCCCAGGCAAAGCCCAAAACTTACCCGTCTTCGGGGCTCCCCGACATCTTCCGTCTTCGGCTGGGGTCTGGCTTACTGTCCAATTAAGGACGGTGGGTGGACTCTCGAAGCTGGAGGGCCAATAGGAGATGTTCCATCTTGGAACTAGCAGCAGGATGCCATGACCCCAAAATGAGGCGCACTCTCCAGCATTTTTAAATCTTAAATTTTATAAAAAGCCTTAGCAGCCGAGTCCATAGTGGGAGGGCGGAGGGAAGGGAATGGTGGTGCAACCCCCGCAAAATTGTCCTGTGGCTGCAGCTGAAGCCAGGAAGACAGGGAGGGCCTTTAAGCCTGCCTGGAGCACTGGACCCCAGTATGCTGGCAGGAGGCCACCTCCAGCAGCTGCCATGTGCCCCCCACCCATCACCGCCTCCGGGGACCTGGAGGCTGGCTCCCAAAAATATTGGGAGAGATGATTTAGGGGAAGGAGCTTGAGTTCAGGTTGGAATTACAAGGCAAGGATTTTTGTTCTGATAGGGGGGCGAGAATGGAAGTGAGCGTGGGCTAATTTTCACCGCCGGCTAGTCTGCTGGTTTGCCAGCACCATCCTGACCCCGAGCTATTTTCCTGGAAGCCAGTTCAGGGATGAAACAGCTACCCACCCACAAGGAACTTTCTAGTCTGTCTTTGGGCTCACCCCCACCTCGTCAAGAGCAGAGCAGCTGCCTTGAGGCTTCCTCCCAGCAGCATACCGGGAGGGGCCAGCACTCCAAGATGCCTTTGAGGCCCCCCTTCCTCACCTACATGGCCACTGTGGGTGTCCCCTCCACGATGGTAGCCTGGCAGCTGTAGTCATTTTGTATTTCGAATTTCTTTAAGTTGCTGAGTGGGTCCCTCAAGACGAGGGCGACCCCTCTCTTCCTTAACCTGCAATGGCAGGCTGCAGCTCTTTCCATGCTGGAGGCCCGTCCACCATCCTTAATTGGACAGCGGGCGTGCCATCTGGCCACTAATTAGCTATTCCAGCAAATATCGATCTTGGATGACTTCCATCGACATGCTGCGGGGACAGAACCCACATTTGATGCTGATGTCAGGGTTCCAACCCAAAACTGGAAGACCTACCCCTGGACTCTGAAAGAGAAATAAGCCTGAGATAGCAAAATTGTTCAAAATGATCAATTTGATGTGTAATGGCTGATTTTATAGGCATGTTCAATGATTTGTGCAGAATTGTCTTTGTAACGTGTATTACAGATTTAATTTTAGAATCATGCGGCTTAACAGAGACATTGACAACCTTTCAGAATTTGTTCCAGCGAAGTTTCAGTGGTTGCTGGTTGCTCGTTGGTTATACAATGCTGAATGTAACTTTTTCATGAAGACATTGTATGATTTTTCTTTTTGTAGTAGATTTTGAGTCAGAGATATTTTAGCCAATCAGCATGTTTTACTTCATAAGCAGTGGTTTGTGACTTGTTTTTGTGAATGGGTCACTCAAGCCAATCAGCAAGAAATATTCCCATAGTTTTATGGACATTTTCCTTCCTACAACTGCATATTTGACATGAAGGGTACTTAGAATACAAGAACAGCTGATTGGAAAAGACATTAAATGTAGATAAATGTCGGGGACTAATTGGATCAGGGGGTTATCACACTCTGCTTTCTCATCTGAGATCTGGGGGCTTGAAACCACCCTAGATCTTAGCATTGTAAGCTTGGTGAAGCACAGAAATAATATACAACACTTTGTCAGCTCTTCATGTACCTTCCCAGTGCAAGGCATGCTCATGTTTTACCACAGCATTTTGCTTGTCTGCCATTTCATCTTCACTTATGGTAGCATTCTTGAGCCAGAGGATTGTGGGTCCAAGCTCAACACTGGCCTTGGGCACATATGGCACCAGTGCAAAAATGGAGTGCTGCACTGTCTGAAGAGTCATCTTTAAAAGGAGATGTTAAACTAGTGGTTCCACCTGGCTCTGATGCTTTATATTCTGCAGTGGCTTTCCTCCCATGCCTGAAAGTTACCTCAGGTGTAGCTGAGGGCTTCATCCTTCCTTCCTTTCTCTTCATTGCCAATATAATGCCTTGGATAGCCTGATCTGGAAACATGGGAACTGGTTCCACATGTAACCTGGTTATATATGTATGTTGATGACATCCAGCTTTACATTTATCATACATGACCTCTGAAATTCCCTCCAAAAATCCAGTGCATTTTGTTGCAGTCCCGTACAGGACTGTTAGCTTTTAAAAAGAGAAAGGCAAATTCCCAGTTATTACTGGAAGGATTGTACCACAAGATTTCTCATGTTTTAAACAAAAAACATGTTTAACATGACGAATGTAACACTGCAATTTGGAAACATTTATATTTTAAACTTAAAATTTTAACAGAACATGAAGATAAATACTTTAGATTCTAAATCTCAACAGAACACCCTTGTTTGACTGCTACTTCCACCCCAAGAATTTTCCCTATACATTACAGGATCTTGGCAGTTTGTTCACTTCTCCTGGGACCAATCCAAAGTGTACCACAGCTCTGAGGAATTCACTTTGATTTCCTTAATTTCTCAGCTGTCTTTGGAGGTATGCATTCACCTCCCAAATCTGGACTTCACAGCTTGAGCATGAGCCTGCCTCAAAACAGAAGCACCCCTATTTCCCAATAGCCTCTTTGCTCCTGAGTCCTGCTGCTTTCAACGCCAACAGCTTTCCAGCAGCCAACTTGCTTTTCCAAATGCCAACTCTTTGTTTGAAGCCACCAGCTTTCCAAAAACCCACTGACTGACTGTCTCCGCAAGCACCCAAAAAGAAACACCTGACCCCAAAAGGCATCTCTCTAGCAACATTTCTCCCCACAGCAATGTGGTACATATGGGATATCCCAGATAGCAGTTTAAACTAATTATTTCCAACTCCCAAGTCTTCTCTTTGATTCAAGATACCCACTTGCATAATAATATTACTAACAATGACAGAGCAATTTCTTCTAAACCTTCTGGTTCCAACTGCCCAACTAAAGGAGGCCACCTGTAGTTTTATGGATTTCAGCTCTCTAACTCTGTCTCAGTAAGCACTTCATGGAGAGATTTTTGAACTTTAAATATTCTCTGTTTTGGGAAATTATATGAATAATTTAAACCACTGACAGAGATAGCTGCGGACACACCATCTCCATCAAGAAGTTAAGCAGGGTTCCCATTGTGTAGAGTCTTTACACTTCCCAATATGACCTTATTAAATAAACATGGGCTCCCCTTTGATTTGTAACCGCCCAGGATTTGTTTACCAGCTTCTCAAACCTGGTGTTTTCATCTGTCGTATTAAAAAAAATCAATTCCCAAATTTAAAGTTACCTTCAGGAAATTAATACGAACCATGAACCAGATGATCATAACACTTTCCTCCTTCTCTTCCTGTTTTCAAAAGCCTGTCAAAGACTTTTCTTTCAGCCCTACCCCCTAGTTGCATTCTAGCTATTTCCTTCTGTCCACTTCCTTTTCCTCTTTGTAGTGTGAAAAACACACCATAAGCTCATGGCATTGTTGCCAATATTAAGTCTGGGCCTTCCTACAGGTTGCAAGTCCAAAACACTAGACTAGCTATTAGTCAATATAAAATGGCAGTTTCACTCAGAAATGTTATAAGGGTGGGTTTCGATTAGAAAAGGAGCAATTCACTTTGGTACAAAAGGATATGTGTTTCAGAGGATGGGTTAAGATGTTTCTTTCTGATATCCTTCCTCCTGTTCAGCACAAAATTCATCGATAAGATATACAATGAAAATAAAGTGAGTGAGGTCAGTGGGTCGTATACCCAGTATTTGGGCTTTCAAGCTCTTTTCCTAGACTTAATGAAATGTTGTACTATAATCCAGTCAAGTCTTGTAAAACACTGCTTGTATACTATATCCTTCATTATACTGTGATTGACATTCGGATTTGAATTCAGGAAGATAGCAGGGAAAGCAGAAGTCCTGGTGAAAGTCCTGGTAAATGTCCTTTGAACAACATCAGGATCAAGAAATGTTGTTCATAAGACATCAGTTGATCACCTCCTAATATTGAACAGATATCTGAGTGAAATTAATCCAGGCTGCAAAGTCTGCCGTGTCTGAGCCATGTACGCTTTCTTTTTTGTTTCATCGCATTCTTGTGACGGTAATATTACTTGTTCATTTGGTATGTAAACTATTGTAAGAATCACAGGACTGCAAGTAATATCTAAAGAACACGTGGATTTTTATTATAACTTAACATATATACATGCAGCTACTACACGAGCACATCTACACACATCTCTCACTGTCGGGCTACACCCACAACTCCGTGGTTGTGTGTGATACAACATCACTTCCTCTGGTGATCTTCACTTACAGCCTCTTAAGGTGGTCCCCTATTTACCAAAGATAAAAACATATGTACAATATACAATGACGTTGCGGTTTGGACTAACTATACATGATTAAAACAAAATGTTAGATATAAGTAAGCAAGTTTAACATGCTCTAAAATGTAGAGGAGGTTTGCTTATTCACCCTAATCATGTCTTCATAAACCTCTTCCCAGAGCTGAGCTTGTCTTGATGACTCCTCTGAGATTCTGGTGACTCAGAATGCTGGTTAGCATTTTCTTCCTCTGTGCTCATAGCCTCTGTACGTTCATATTCAGACTTTGTCTTTGACTGTGTCTGTGATGCCATAGGGTTGGCACAATGTAGTCTTGTCATACAGTTCTCTGAGTTGACTTTGCTTGGGAAATAGGGGTGCTTCTGTTTTGAGGCAGGCTCATGCTCAAGCTGTGAAGTCCAGATTTGGGAGGTGAATGCATACCCCCAAAGACAGCTAAGAAATTAAGGAAATCAAAGTGAATTCCTCAGAACTGTGATACACTTTGGATTGGTCCCAGGAGAAGTGAACAAACTGCCAAGATCCTGTAATGTATAGGGAAAATTCTTGGGGTGGAAGTAGCAGTCAAACAAGGGTGTTCTGTTGAGATTTAGAGTCTTGGAAGGTTCTTCCTGCATATTATGGCCCATTATCAGATAATTTCTTCTGGCACACCAAATAGACTGAACAGAGTACTGACTGTATTAGCAACCATTGAATTTGATGTATCCGCCGGATGGTCGGAAACTGGGTGAAGTAATCCGTAACAAGGAGGAAATCATCACCTTGAAAGTGAAATAAATCTGTGCCAATCTTCACCCATGTGAAGGTGTTTCATGTGGAATCAAGGGTTTTGTCTGTTGATTTGGCTGACAACTTTGACATGTCTCCCAGGATGTCACAACCATCTCAACATCACTGCTGAGTCCTGGCCAGGAGACTGTTTCTCTGGAAAGGCGTCTGGTACATTTTATTCCTAAATGCCCTTGATGCAGTCAGATTACAATATCAGAACACAGAGCTTCAGCTATCATGACTTGTTTCCCTTTGAAAATCACCCCTTGTGATATACCGAGCACATCTCGATATGGTCAGGAACAGTGTAGACATTCGGTTACTTCCTGTATACTGTCAGGCCATCGTTCCACAATCACCTTCCACAACAATAGGGTAGGGTCCCATGCCATCTTATCTCTTAGTTACTCTCATTTGTGTGGCACAAAACTCATGAGGTCAACAAGACAGCTTCAATCTCTGTAGCCACGTTGTGGACATGCAAATCTAGCAAGATATCTGCATCTTTATTCAGGGTATGCAACCAACTCAGGATGTCCTATGTGACGATTTTGCTTCCCGGTTTATATTAAATGTCACAATCGTTGCCCTGGACCTTCACCAAAAGTCTCTGCAACCGCGGAGGAGCACTTGTGAGTGGTATATGCCGTACGATTTCAAGTGGCTTGTGGTCAGTCTCCATGGCAAAGTGTCTTCCGAAAAGTAGATGTGAAACCGAGCAATACCAAAAACCAGAGCTAAGATTCAGATTTGTTGTTAGAGTAATTGGATTGGGTTTGCAACAAACTCTTCGACGCGGAGGTGATTGGCTTCCTTTTCTGCAGGATGCAGGCGCCTAATCCCTTTTGGCATTAACCTCTAGTATGGTCTCTTTGTCAGGTCATAATACTGTAGCACACTGTCTTGACTTGACAGAGCTAACTTTAAGGACTCAAACACTTGCTGATGGTCCTCCTGCCACAAGTAAGGGGTATCTTTACGCAGCAATTCCCTAAGTGCTGCTCAGTGAAATTGGGGATGTACGGGGCCAAAATGTTGAACAGCCCTAGACACCTTTGTAGGTCTTCCTGAGGAGTTGGCATGGCTTTGATATCTTCGATCTTATCTGGGTCTGGACGTATTCCTGTGGCGGAATATATCGACCCAAAGCAGTTAGTGTGCCCAACGCTGACCTAGCATTTCTTGCTATTAAACAGAAGGCCCTCATGACGAGCTGCCAGCATCAGCAAATGCAAGTTTCGGTCATGCTCTGCCCTTGCTCTGCCCCATCACCTATTATCATCAGCTATACAGGTACAGCCTGGAACATTTTCTGTTATCCTGTTCACGTATTGTTGGAAAATGTCCCGGCTGATGCACAGATCAAACGGTAACCGTCTGAACCATTATCTCCTGAATGGCATTCCAAATGTTGCGAGTAGCTGGGACTTCTTCGCTATGTGGCCAGACCAGTAGCCATGCTTCGCATCGAGCTTTGAAAAACACTTAGCACCAGTAAACCTAGGATTGAACTCCTCCAGGGTCGGGATTTTATGCTGGCATCTCTTGAGGGCCGAATTCAGTCATCCTGGGTCTTAATCAAATCCTGAGATTGCCATCTTTCTTCAGCATGCAGATATGGAGCTGCACAATCGGGAATGCTGGTGCAGATGGCGGATGACTCCATTGTGTTCCATCTCATCCAGCTCCACTTTAAGCTTCTCTTGAATGCACACGCTACACTTCCTTGGTGCATCAAAAGTAGAATCCGCATCCTTCCTCACTTGCAATGTGACATCACCTTTGATCAACTCAGTGCGCTCTGTGTTGCAACCTTCTGTACCTTCGGTGTAGTGCTGACCTCATATTGTGATGATTTGTAAATCCTGGCATACTGGAAGTCTTGTGACAGCTGGTCCAGTTGGTGTCTACAATATAAAACATTTGTAATAGCCATTCAGAGCTCCCATAGCTCTGCAAGGTTATCATTCTAATGCATTTGATTGGAGAACCATTGTAGGCAGTCAGCCTAGCTGTGGTTGGTCGTACCATAGATTCCCAGTTCTTTAAATACAAGTCCTTCAGTGTACTGATGGGCAGAATATTTGCACTTGCTCCAGTGTCACTTTTTACTCTGAGTTTATGCTTGCCATTCTTCTGTGAACATATAATCCCAATCATGGCAAATGCCTCAGATTGCGTAATAGCATTGACATGTTGATCCAAATTAACTATGTGAAATGCTTTCTTGCGGTTCATATGTGTGCATTCTTCATCTGTGTCCTCCTGACAATCTGTCTCTCTGCTGACCTGATGTACCTGCTTGGGGTTTTGTTGTGTGTCGGTATACCTTTTGTTGCATTTGTCATCCTGTCTTGCAGACATTCTCTCTGCATGTAATCTGCCACCATTCCTGTGTGCAGTATCTGAGCTCAACCTTCTGCACTGCCTTGCCCAATGTCCTTACATGCCACAAGCTTTGCACTGGTCCTGGTATGATGGACAACTGCGAATTCGATGAGTCAGGCCACATTTGCCACAAGACTTAGCAGACTTCTGACCCTTGGTTACCATACCAATTGTCATAACCATCCCCAATGCCTATAACTGTTTGTGCCTAGCCATGATGGCTTCAAATTTCCTTCCATCATTTAGTAGTGCATCTATGGTATGTCCTTGCTTCTTTTCTAGCTGGTCTTTTTGAAAAGCCTCTATTGGGGTAGACATGATTACTAGCTCCATAATCCATTCCGCCAATTCAATATCTACGAAGTCGCATTCCTGCTTTGTCTCAGCACTTGCAACAAACTAGTCAATGGACTCATCTTGCCTTTGTTGGTAAGTCATAAGCTCAAGCCTATGTACTCAGAAATTGACCTTTACCTTGACTTGATCTTCCGGGAATGCCCATAGCTTGCTAGGGTCCTTCTGATCCTCAGCTGCCAATCCTGATGTGTTGATCTATTGCAGGCCCCCATTGCTCAGAGTGATCTTGATTTTTACAGCTTGTTTCTCTGGTTCACTCACTTCTTGATCCAGGAAACACAGTTCCATCTGCTGGTGGAACAGCTTAAACTGTGACGCTGTGTCAGATGCCTTGCAATGCATAACTGGATGCTTGAATGCCATTTTCTGGATGATCCTGCTTTTTCACAGGTTTTCTTTTTACCTGGTTGAATTCTTTTATAGGCTCTCTACTTTACAGGTTTTCTGACTCTCAGGTACAACGTTCTGTTTCCGTTTTTGACAAGTTCATTTTTGCAGGCCTGCCTCTTTTAAGAGTGAGAGACAAAAGCTTTCTTTGTTTAGACAGCTTGTCTTTTTTTAACACAGGCTTTTTTTGAAACTGAGAGAGCAGTTTTTTTATGCAGAGAGCTACCGCTTGCAATGCAGGCAGCTGCCACAGCCAGCCTTTTACTTTGTGCTGAACCTCCACTGGCACTGTTGAGCTCTTCCTGTTCTTTTCCACTTAGGCCCTGCACACTAACCTCCAATCCCCTGGCAAATTGCCTACTGTACTCATAAAGTTTCAACACTCCCCAGCATCCTAGCTTGCTGTACTGTTGTGTGGTCTTCTGCCAACTGCACTCCTGGGCCTGAATTTTATAAGCCTGCCGCCGAAATCAGTGGTGGGCAAAAATAATATGCCAAAGAGCCACCGCGATTCCAAGCACGGCGGCTCATTTTAAAAGCCAGGGCGGGCTACCACCAACCCCCCCCCACCCCCCGATCACATGGAGGGGGTGGGCTGTACATCCCTGGCAATGGCATTAGCTGCCTGTGCGCTGGCACTGACACTGTTTTTAAAGGGCTGTTAGCCCTACCGGTAAATTAAAATATTTAAAGAAACATTAAATGAAAGAAAATAAATACATTTCTTTTGTGCCTTCCCCCCCCACCCCACAAATCAATTAAATTAATTATTTGCCCTTTCCGCATCAAAACATTCACAATCTGACCTGCACCCCCAAACTGCACAAACTTTCAACTATAACCCTTAACACCATCCACTACACCCGTGGCATTCATTTGACCCCATCCACCCCTCTTCTGCACTGATAAAACCTACCTCCTGTCCCCTCCCCAACAGTGTTGCGCCTCGTTTCCCCAGACGGGGATCCGAAGGCGTGGCAGTGCCAGCCGCCTGGATGAACATCGCAACAGCACTTCAGGAGGCGAATAGAAAGTCATTAATGCAGGTAAGCAAATTTATTTGAATATTTAAAATTATGGTCCCATCGCCGAGCGGTGGGGTGCCACCATGAGGCCTCGCCACTGCCAGCAATATCGGGACGGGCCCTGCCGGTCCATGACGGGCCTCATCCAGGGCATTCTTCATGCTCCCTCCCTGCCACAGATCCCAACAGTATGTCCTCTATAAAATCCAGCCCCCGGTAAGCAACCTGCTGTTCCTGTTCTCTCTTGGTTTATTCTTCAGAAAAAAATCACATGCCATGTTATAATATTTGGTGGTCTTCTGGAAAATATATCCCAAATGTTGCCACAATATTATATGACTTGTTCCTTTGATATGTGAACTATTGTAAGATTCACAGGACTGCAAGTGATAACCAAAGAATATGTTGGTTTTTATTACAACTTAACAAGAATATATATACACAAACATATCTACACACATCTCTCACTGTCGAGCCACACCCACAACTCTCTGGTCATGTGTGACACAACATCACCTCTTCTGGTGATTTTCACTTACAGCCTCTTAAGGTGGTCGCAAAACAGTGACTTTCTATGATTCTGATTAATCTAATGGCTGCATTTAAATTTTCATGGCACCTCACTGTTTATTCACCATTGACTAACTTCATTTGTCAACACCTCCAGGTTAACTGCAGTGAACATTTGGCCTTTAATATCCTGAGTGACCAGTAAGGCGTATGAATGGATGTGCATGCTGGCATGCTATCCTGCAATTAATCAGTAGGCATTCCTGAAGAGAACAACTAGAGTAGGCAAGCTTTTTATTTATTTATTTTATTTAGAGATACAGCACTGAAACAGGCCCTTCGGCCCACCGAGTCTGTGCCGACCATCAACCACCCATTTTATACTAATCCTACATTAATCCCATATTCCCTACGACATCATCACAATTCTCCTACCACCTACCTACACTAGGGGCAATTTACAATGGCCAATTTACTTATCAACATGCAAGTCTTTGGCAATAGATTACTTGACATCAAGGATAGCTGCGGCATGATTGCTTGGGAATAAAAGCAGTTGGAGCTCCTTCCCTAATCATCACACATCTTATCAGAGACCAATGACATTAGTTAAACAAAGGGCCTAAGGAAGAACAATAAACAAGGAGCAAACTAACACACATTAACCCGACTGACAGAATCCCTAAAAGCCGCATTAGCTCCAGAGCAACTAATTCTGTCACAGGGAATTGCAGTGCACCAAAACAAAAATGGGCAGCACAGTGGCGCAGTGGTTAGCACCGCAGCCTCACAGCTTCAGCGACCCGGGTTCAATTCCGGGTACTGCCTGTGTGGAGTTTGCAAGTTCTTCCTGTGTCTGCGTGGGTTTCCTCCGGGTGCTCCGGTTTCCTCCCACACGCCAAAAGACTTGCAGGTTGATAGGTAAATTGGCCATTATAAATTGCCCCTAGTATAGGTAGGTGGTAGGGAAATATAGGGACAGGTGGGGATGTGGTAGGAATATGGGATTAGTGTAGGATTAGTATAAATGGGTGGTTGATGGTCGGCACAGACTCGGTGGGCCGAAGGGCCTGTTTCAGTGCTGTATCTCTAAAACTAAAACTAAAAACTAAAAAAATGATTTGTTGAACTTCGGAAGTTAAGATTTCTAGAGATATAAATGTTTACTTTAAAAACAAAAACATGGAAACAAATCACTCTAGTTTCAGTAAGAGAGCTTAAAATCCCAGTCAGTGTCTGGCTTTGAATCCATCTTGACTGTGTTATGGACAGTGGTGAGATATAGGCGTTTCCCTCTTTTCACCTCCCAACTGACCGCAATTGTGTTTTGTTCAAAATGATGAGTTAACCCCTGTGTGTTTTACTTGCCAAATAAATAGAAAGTGATGGGTTTTCTTGTAGGTTTCAACGAGAAGATTAGCTATTTATTGAAAGAATATTCATTCCCTGAAATGTCTTCAATACCACTCACACAAGCATTCATTCTCACATGTACTCTCAAGAGAAGATAGATAGAAGGCAAAGGATAGGTGTTCATAGATTATGGTAAAAATCTGTTGAATCTTCTAAGTAGAACAGTCTCTTTTAAAGATGCAGGCCTGTGTTGTTTGTAGTCTTGACTTGTTGAGGTGTAGATTTCTGGTGGTTAAGATTTCAGATTGGAGGCAGTGGTCACTTTCAGCTCTCTGATGCACCAAGTTTATTTTATTTAGAGATACAGCACTGAAACAGGCCCTTCGGCCCACCGAGTATGTGCCGACCAACAAACACCCATTTATACTAACCCGACAGTAATCCCGTATTCCCGATCACCTCCCTACACTAGGGGAAATTTACAACGGCCAATTTACTTATCACCTGCAAGTCTTTGGATGTGGGAGGAAACCGGAGCACCCGGCGAAAACCCACTCAGACACAGGGAGAACTTGCAAACTCCGCACAGGCAGTACCAAGAATCGAACCCGAGTTTCTGGAGCTGTGAGGCTGCGGTGCTAACCACTGCGCCACTGTGCCGCCCATAAGTTGAAGTGCAAAATTAGCAGCAGGGCTTTTTCTTCCTCTTCAGGCTGTGTCTTTCCACAGCCCTTGGCTGTACTCCTTCTGTGAGGTTGTTGTGATCTCTGTCTCTGTCTCTGTCTCTGTCTCTGTGTCTCTCTCTCTCTCAGGTTGCCTGTTAAGATCAAAATCCATCAAATTAGAATCTTTGTTAGTAGACACATGGCCCTCTCTCCTTGTGTGACCACACAATGGACCAGGATGTTGAATCCATGGCCATCCATTACTTCTGGATGAGTATAATCCTGTTATGATACGGATACTTCATACCTTCTTTGTTTCAGAAGACCCATTCAATTCAGGAATGTCTCAATGGTTTCAGGATGGGTATAATTGACACCTCTTAGCCTGGAATGTATCCTTTTGTCCTTAACAGACAGTGAAACAGTGTTCGAATACACAGGCCAGGTCGTTTGACCTTTGATGGCCATCTTTTGCAGCATTGCCCACCTTCTTATAAAAGGTAAAGTCAATTTTAAACAGTCCACCTTGAATAAAATTCATATCTTAAAAGTAGGAATATGAATTGTCTTTACTGGGCATGGCAACTGACATGAAGCATAGACAAGTTTTATTAGTTCTTGTCAAGCCAATAGATAGGTCAATTAATAGTGATGGAGTGGAGTCTATCATCCGAGGAAGACTGGTTATTGGTAGATAGCTTTTCTGACTCACAAAATGCGGCTTTTGCCATTCGATATGCCGAGCCTTAAAAGCAAAATACAAAACGGAGAACTGCCTAGTGAGATGATCTTTCTTTTGACTAGACAAGGTCAAGATAAAGTGGAGTAATGTAGAGATCATATGTGTTTTTTCACAAGGGAATAATACTTGTCATCTTGACATACCATGGTTTGAAGTCTTCTCTACCCTGGTAGAATTTTAATCAAACTTCAAAGTACAATTTCTTTCCTGAAGCTTGGGGATGAGAAGCAGGAAAACTAAGTTTCCCAACTAATCCTTACCTCACCATATCTTTGCCGGCCCATGTTAAGTATGTTTACCTTTTTTTTCTCTTCAAGGGTGGCTGGTGTGAGAAAGAGAAAGTAAACAGACTGGTGAAGTATTTTAAAATATTTGGTCTTGTGATTCAGCATCACTGGCAAGGCCAGCATTTATTGCCCATTACTAATTGCCCTTGATAAGGTGCTGGTGAGCCGCCGCCTTGAACTGCTGCAGTCCATGTGGTGTAGGTACACCCGCAGTGATGTTAGGGAGGGAGTTCCAGGATTTTTGACCCAGCGACAGTGAAGGAAGGGTGATATATATTTCCAAGTCAGTATGATATGTGTCTTGGAGGGGGACTTGCAGGTGGTGGTGTTCACATGCATCTAACGTCCTTTTTCTTCTAGGTGGTACATGTCGTGGGTTTGGAAGGTGCTGTTGATGGAGGCCTGGCAAGTTGCTCCAGTGCATGTTGTAGATGGTACACACTGCGGCCACAGTGCGCACGGAGGTGGAGGCCGTGAATATTTAAGGTGGATGGGGTGCCAATCAAGCGGGCTTCTCTTTCTTGGATATTGTTGAGCTGAGTAAGTGCTGCTTGATAGCACTGTTGACAGCAGCTTCAATCACTTTACTGATGATTGAGAATAGATGGAGATTGGCATGGAGATAGGTATTCTCAGGCAGGGCTAACGCACATCAGTACTTCGGCCTCATTGTCACGAGAGACAATGGGTAAGCGCCTAGAGGTGGTCAGTGGTTTGTGGAGCAGCGCCTGGAGTGGCTATAAAGGCCAATACTAGAGTGACAGACGCTTCTACAGGTGCTGCAGATAAAATTGGTTGTCAGGGCTGTTACACGGTTGGCTCTCTCCTTACACTTCTGTCTCTTTTCCTGCCAACTGCTAAGTCTCTTCGACTCGCCTCTCTTTAGCCCTGCCTTTATAGCTGTCCGCCAGCTCTGGAAATCGCTGGCAACTGACTCCCATGACTTGTGGTCGCAGGACTTCATGTCGCATTTACAGATGTCTTTAAAGCGGAGACATGGACGGCTGGTGGGTCTGATACCAGTGGCGTGCTCGCTGTACAATGCGTCCTTGGGGATCCTGCCATCTTCCATGTGGCTCACATGGCCAAGCCATCTCAAGCGCCGCTGGCTCAGTAGGACGTATATGCTGGGGATCTTGTCCACCTCGAGGACTTCTGCGTTGGAGATACGGTCCTGCTGCCTGATGCCAAGGATTCTCCGGAGACAGTGAAGATGGAATGCATTGGGACGTCGCTCTTTGCTGACATACGTTGTCCAGGCCTCATTGCCATAGAGCTAGGTACTGAGGACACAGGCTTGAAACACTCGGACTTTTGTGTTCCGTGTCAGTGTGCCATTTTCCCACACCCTCTTGGCCAGTCTGGACATAGCAGCGGACGCTTTTTCCATACGCTTGTTGATTTTTGCATCGAGAGACAGGTTACTGGTGATAGTTGAGCCTAGGTAGGTAGGTGAACTCTTGAACCATTTCCAGAGTGTGTTCGCCGATATTGATGGATGGAGCATTTCTGACGTGTCCCATGATATTCGTTTTCTTGAGGCTGATGGTTAGGTCAAATTTGTTGTAGGCAGCCGAAATCCTGTCGATGAGTCTCTGCAGACACTTTTCCGTGTGGGATGTTAATGCAGCATCGTCAGCAAAGAGGAGTTCCCTGATGAGGACCTTCTGTACTTTGGTCTTCACTCTAAGATGGGCAAGGTTGAACAACCTGCCATCTGATCTTGTGTAGTGGAAAATTCCTTCTTCTGAAGACTTGAACGCATGTAAGAGCAGCAGAGAGAAGAAGATCCCAAACCGTGTAGGTGCGAGAACACAGCCCTGTTTCATTCAGGATAGGAAAGGGGTCTGATGAGGCACCGCTATGCTGAATTGTGCCTTTCATATTGTCATGGAATAAGGTAATGATACTTAGTAGCTTTGGTAGACATCCGATCTTTGCTAGTAGTCTGAAGAGACCACGTCTGCTGACGAGGTCAAAGGCTTTGGCGAGATCTATGAAGGCAACGTAAAGAGGCATCCATTGTTCGTGGCATTTCTCCCGTAGCTGGCGAAGGAAGAACAGCATGTCAACGGTGGATCTCTCTGCTCGAAAGCCACACTGTGCCTCAGGGTAGACACACACAGCCAGCTTCTGGAGTCTGTTTAAAACAACTCGAGCGAAGGCTTTCCCCACTAGGGAGATTTCACGGTAGTTGTTGCAGTTACTGCGGTCACCCTTGTTCTTATAGAGGTTGATGATATTGGCATCGCGCGTGTCCTGTGGTACTGCTCCCTCATCCCAGCACAGGCAAAGCAGTTCATGGAGTGCTGAGAGTATAGCACGCTTGGCACTCTTGATTATTTCAGGGGTATTGCCATCCTATCCAGGGGCATTTCCACTGGCTAGAGAATTGATGGCATTACTGAGTTCCGATTTTGTTGGCTGTACGTCCAGCTCATCCATGCAGAGACTGGGCTGCATTGAGGGTGGCATCAGTGACATCATTTTCCCTGGAGTACAGTTCTAGGTAGTGCTCCACCCAGCGGTCCATTTGCTTGCGTTGGTCAGTGATTGTTTTCCCTGATTTAGACTTGAGGGGGGTGATCTTCTTGATTTTTGGCCCAAAAGCTCTCTTAATGCCATCATACTGATGTTTCCGGTGTCGGAAGCCAGCTGAATACGGCTGCATAGGTGTTACCAGTCGTCATTTGCACAGCACCTGGCTGTTCTTTGCATGGTGCTTCTGGCAGCTTTAAGTGCTAAGGATGTTAACTCGCTGGGGGCTTTCTTGTAGTTCAGCAGTGTAATGCGCTTAGCGGCTATGACTGGTTCCAGCTCTTCAGAGTGAGATTAAAACCAGTCTGCATTCTGCTTCTCACGTTTGCCAAAGGTGGTCATTGCTGAGTCAAAGATGGCGTCTCTGATGTGGGCCCACTTGGTCTCTGCATCCCCTGCAGGAGTGTTTTGAAGAGCTTTTTCAAGTGAATTAAGAAACTTTTGTGACAGCTGTGGGTAAGAAATTCTCTTAGTGTTGATGCGTGGGTGGCCCTTCTGCTTGGAGTGATGTAGCTTCTTTGATTTGAGTCTAATCTTGCTGCACATCAGGGACTGGTCAGTGTTGCAGTCCGCATTGTGGAAGCTGCATGCGATTTGACCACTGTTTATAGAGGCTCGCCTTGTGACGATGAGGTCCATCTGGTGCCAATGACGTGATCTTGGGTGCCTCCATGAAACCTAGTGACAGGGTTTAGTTTGAAAGAACGAGTTGGTGATGCAGAGGTTGTGATAGGTACACGACTCCAGCAGTCTCTGTCTATTCTCATTCATCCTTGCAATGCCATCGCGCTGAGGCTGGTGGGCCATGAGTCATGGTCGGCCCCAAACCTGGTGTTAAAGTCCCCCAGCAGGAACAAATGTTCGGTATTAGGAATGCTACTAATGATATTATGGAGTTCCTTGTAGAACTGGTCTTTAGCTTCAGGTGGGGAGCAGAGTGTTGGAGAATAGATGCTGAGTAGGTGTACCGGACCAGAGGCGGTGAGCAGTCGGATGGACAGTCTGCGTTCTGAGCCATTTGTAGGTGGCTCTATCATGCTGAGCAAAGAATTTCTGATGGCAAAGCTGACTCCATGCTGTCTTGGTTCTTCTGGATCCCCAGTAGAAGAAAGTAAAGCAGTGAGAAACAAGTGAAGGCAAGGATTATTATTCTCTATTTTAGGGAGCTTTAACATACATCTAAAGGAGGGATCATCCATTTCAGGGCAGAATTCCAGCTCTGGAAGCTTCCAGCCACACCTCCATACCTGCCTCAGCCCTGGTCCATTTTCTAGGATTGGCATCATTGTGCATACATGGTGGGATCCTGGCAGGATTCCTGGCCATCTGGAGAGAGCTGGCTAGTACGGGCAAGGTGAACTCTGGCGGTGTGGTGCTGCAGCAGGGATACTATTGCAGCACCAGAGGTGGTGACCTTAAGGGAACAGATCTGCCTTGAAGGTTAGAAGAATGGATCTTTCTGAAGGCCTTGGCCAAGACCAAAGCCTTCAGCTGGTAAGTGTCTGGGGCACACACAGATACACACATGTGCTCCTGCACATTTTCAGCAGATGTGGCTGGATTGCCATCAGCATTTTGTTTTCATCCTAGATTAAGGGTGTTGAATCCAATACTTCTTGATCTGTATGGCACAGTACCACAGCATGCTACTGGGGAGATTGATATCAGGTTTGTTATTTACCAGACTGAGATACCTTTCTATACTGGGAACAATATGATTCATTTTAGCATTTTTGTTTTCTTTTAAACTGGACGCTTTCACAGACTTTGAACTATCTGATAGATTAAAGTGCATATTACAGTGTGTCAGCGCAGTGTTATATCACCTATATTGTTGAAAATGTTCTGTTTTTCAATTGGGAGCCATGATTGAGGTTTGTAATTAGGTTCATAACCTTCCTTTAGGCTCTGAGGTAATAGTTTTAGCAACTTCCTTTCTTCAATTCAGTTTTATTTAGGCCTGAGGCTTTACAAGAAGGCTTAATGAGCTGTCAGACTGCTGGTAGTAAAATAATGGCACATTAAGGCAAACCACACGAAGAGACTGCCTCATTATCACATCATTCCATAAAGCACCAGGATTTATGATTTATTCTTACGAGCATTTTTACAGAAACATATGCTGGAAACTAAAAGGGAAGAGAGACTGAGAAATTAACAAAACAAAGGCAGTTGGAGGCTAAAGATATATCAACTGGTACCGTGGAGGAAATGGGTCATTTGACCTTTGCATGGAAATGAGGATGAAAGCAATTCAATAGCACATGCCATGCGACTGACATTAAAATATACGCCACAGACCTCCTTCATAACACTACCTGTAGGAACCATACAAGCTGCCTGGTGTAAGGAATGTTACATTAATAGATGCAGTACTGTGTTGAGGAAAGAGGATGTGCCATCACTGTGAAGTGCTTTACTCCTTTATGTGTCGCACAGAATTTTGTGATTAATCAGTTGAAATCTTTCAGTAGAAATAGGCATTTCATTCAGTGAAGCACATCTGCTTTATTTCATTAAGTATATCATTAGCTCTAGTTGCATAGCTTACTCCAGCTATTCCCCTGGCTCAGCAGTAAATGTTAAGTTTAAATATTAAAATGTACTGCTACTGGCATCCCTCATTTCAGGTGTCGGAACACTTTGCATTTTGCACCCAGTCTACCTTGCAGAAAGTGGCTCCTGATGATATAAATGAATAAATGTCCCTTTGAAGGGTCTAGAACTGGTGGCCATTGTGCCGGGACAAGGGGTCAGTCATTTGGGACTGAGGTGAGGAGAAATTTCTTCACTCCGAGGGTTGTGAATCTTCATTGTTGGGTATATTCAAGACTGAGATCAAAAGATTTTTTGGTCACTAAGGGAATCACGAGATATAGGGATAGTGCGGGAAAGTAGAGTTGAAATAAAGGATCAGCAATGATCTTATTGAATCGTGGAGCAGGCTGGAGAGGCTGTAAGGCCTAGTCTGCTCCTATTTCTTATCCTTAAAAAATCAATATGCAACTTTCTATTTTTTACCATATGTATTTGAAGAGGTTTATTTTTAATTCCTGTAAATAAAAACAAGTCCTAAAGTAGAACACCTGTAAACACTTTCATTGTGGAACAGCTTGAGTCAAGTTGTTACTGACTGTGTATATTTATTTATTTTATTTAGAGATACAGCACTGAAACAGGCCCTTCGGCCCAATGAGTCTCTGCCGACCAACAACCACCCATTTATACTAACCCTACAGTAATCCCATATTCTCTACCACCTACCTACACTACCTACATTACAATGGCCAATTTACCTATCACCTGCAAGTCTTCGGCTGTGGGAGGAAACCGGAGCACCCGGCTAAAACCCACGCGGTCACAGGGAGAACTTGCAAACTCCGCACAGGCTGTACCCGGAATCGAACCCGGGTCCCTGGAGCTGTGAGGCTGTGGTGCTAGCCACTGTGCCGCCCCACCACTGCGCCACTGTGCCGCCCCATCACTGCGCCACTGTGCCGCCCCATTAACTAACATGGCCTCCTTTCTCCTCACTAACTGACGGAGAAACAAAATTGACAGTGCGCAGCTATTTTCCAATGCAGCTTATACTGTAATCCAAGTATTAGATTGGAATGAGTTGGAATAAGTTCAAGGGCCAGGAATTTTTCTTTCATTTGTTGATTGATTGGGTGCATTGTTGGCCAGGCCAGCACTTCTTGCCTATTCCTCCTGGCACTCAAGAAGGTGGTGGTAAGCTGCCTTCTTGAACCGTTGAAGTCCATGTGGTATAGGTACACCTACAGTGCTGTTAGGAAGGGAGTTCTTGACCCAGCGATAGTGAAGGAATGGTGATATAGTTCCAAGTCAGGATGGTATGTGACTTGCCACTTATCAGCCCAAGCCTGAATATTATCCAGGTCTTGCTGCATGTGGGCAGACTGCTTCATTATCTGAAATGTGACTGGATCTAAACACATCACTGAAAATCCCCACTTCCGACATTATGTTGGAGGGAAGGTCACTGATGAAGCAGCTGAAGATGGTTGTGTCTCTGACACTGCCCTGAGAAACTCCTGCAGTGATGTCCAGGGGCTGAGATTATTGGTTTCCAACAACCACAACCAACTTCATTTTTGCTAGGTATCACTCCAGTCAGTGGAGATTTTCCCCCTGATTCCCACTGACTTCAGTCTGACTCGGGCTCTTTGATGCCATACTCAGTCAAATGCTGCCTTGATGTCAAAGGCAGTCACTCTCATCTCCCCTCTGGAGTTCAGCTGTTTTGTCCATGTTTGGACCAAGGCTGTAATGAAATCTGGAGCTGAGTGGCCCTGGTGGAACCCAAACCGAGCATCAATGTACAGGTTATTGCTGAGCAAGAGCTGCTGATAGCACTGTCGATGATACCTTCCATCACTTTGCTGACGTTTGAGAGTAGACTGATGGCACGGTAATTTGCCAGATTGGATTTGTCCTGCTTTTTGTGGACAGGACATCCCTGAGCAATTCTCTACTTTGTCAGGTAGATGCTGGTGTTGTAGCTGTACTGGAGCAGCTTTGCTAGAGGTTATGGCTACTTCTGGAGCACATGTCTTCAGCACTACAGCCGGGATGTTGTCAGGGCTCATAGCATTTGCTGTATCCAGTGCCTTCAGTCATTTCTTGATATCACATGGAGTGATTTGAATTGGTTGAAGACTGGTATCCATGATACTGGGGACTGGATATAGCAGGACTGCCGAACTTTGATCTGATCCATTGGTTGTGGAATTACTTAGATATATCTATAGCATGCTACTTCCGCTTTTTAGCATGCATATAGTCCATGATGGAGCTTTATCGGGTTGACAGTTCATTTTTAGGTATGCCAGCTGCTGCTTCTGGCCTGCTGTCCTACATTCCTTATTGAACCAGGGTTGGTTCCCTGGCTGATGATAATGGTAGAGTGAGGGATATGCCAGACTATGTCCAGATTGTGTTGGGATACAGTTCTGCTCCTGCTGATGGCCTGCAGAGCCTCATTGATGCCCAGTTTTGAAATGTCATGTTCTGAATCTATCCCATTTAGTACAATGGTAGTACCACAGAACACAGCCCACAAGGACTGTGCGGTGGTCACTCCTACCAGTATTGTCATGGACATATGCATCTGTGACAGGTAGATTGGTGAGGACGAGGTCAAGAAGGTGTTTCCCTAAATTGGTTCTCTCACTACCTGCCACAGGCCCAGCCTAGCAGTTATGTCCTTCAGGGCTCAACCAGCTTGGTCAGTGGTGAAAATACCAAGTCATTCTTGGTGATGGAATTTGAAGTCCCCCATTCAGAGTATAATCAGTGTCCTTGCTACCCTCAGTGCTTCTCTCAAGTGGTGCTGAACATGGAGGAGTATTGATTCATCAGCTGTGGAGGTGGTAATCCACAGGAGGTTTCCTTGCCCATGTTTGCGATATATATTAATATATATTCACATTAATATAGTTAGATTAATATAGATTGACATGGTTAGGCAATCATAGATGCAAGAGTAAAGCAGGCTGGATTAGATGGAGGGTAAAGGTGGAGCCTATTTTATCTCTGGCTTTAGAGTTAGGAGAAGGCTCGAGAGCTGGTGGTCACATTAAGTTGTAAGGCAGTGTTAGATTAAAAGGTATAGGTTTCTGTAATGAACTGAAGTATTGGGGAATTGGAACAGAATCAGGGCCTTAGTAGTCTTGTTTTATATTGAAGTGTGAAGAAATCTACATAAATGGAAGGTTAATGGTGTTTTTAGTTGTCTGAGGTATGAAGAAGATAATTTTACACCAGGAGCTGAGGTGCCTGTAACAAATTTGGGAGTGTGATAAAGGATTGGTTGTACTCAATCAAACATATTACATTAAGGGATAAAGGAATTTTCATTACCATCATGTTAACAATTTGCCTTCCATCTCTGCAGCATCTTTGAGCTCTGCCCTAACTTCACCACCATCACCAATAAAATCCTTACCTATAGTTTCACTATTATTAGTCTTAAATCGTCACAAGCCCTGCTCACCAACCTTCCAACTACTCCCTTCCCTTCCACAACATAAACTCCAACTCATCAGTGCATGTCCTATCCCAAATTAAGTCTCATTCACCTATCACTTCGATCATCACCAACCTTCATTAACTCTGTGTCCCTCAGCATATTGAATTCACATTCTCCTTTCTCATTTATAAATCCACCCATTGTCTCGCTGCACTCTGGCTTTGAAACTTTCTCCAACTCTACATCCCAACTCCCTTCAATTCACCAGCATTTTGGGTAAGTCTAGTCAGCTGAAACATAAGTTGAACCTTTAAAACACTGACTACTGGCTTGAAGCATTGACACTTGACATGTGTGGAAAGGATTTATGAATTGTTAATCTGGCCAGTTTTAGTTTCAAAGAAAAGGGAACCTGTCACAGACTGAGGAATGAGGAAGTCTGTACTTACTCAAATGTTTGAAAACCTGTTTTAAATTTAAGATTAATAGCCCCTAACTGGACTGAGGCTAAGTATTATATTACGATCCAAGTTTCCGTATGGCAGATTGAGGGATATGGGCTCTGTCTCTAATTAGTAAAAAAAATTGTATTTAATTGAGAGGCGGGTCAGCTTAGGGCAACCTGCATTATGGGGAAAATATCTGACTTAGTTTTGTTTATCAGAAGAGAAAATGTTAACTATAACTCCACTTTTCAAATAGTGATAGTGAGGAATTATTGCAGTATTTGTTGCTGAAGATTTCTTCATCATTGTAATTATTCATGGAGTAGTTGTGACTCTCAGATTTCTGAGGCTGAAATGAGAAGCATCACAAAGAAGTTCAGAACAAATGCCCCTTTGTATCTCACTGAGCTGAAATTAAAAGGTAATGTAGGAATGATGTATGTATGGAAAGAAAACTGTAGAACTCAACATATTTTTGATGGAAATGTTGAATTTCTGTCTGAGTAGTTTGTAGTTATAAAGACACTTATCTTCCTGTTTAATTGGAACAAACCTTGATATTAATTCCCCAACTCCTAGTGAAGATAAAACTGGAGACCTTATTAAAGTTATTCCGAGAAAGTCCTCTCTCAGGGTTTACACTAAGGTTGAAGAACTCTAATGATATCATTGATCAACAGCAAAGTGGGCATCTCAAGTCTGAATTTCTTCCCCTGCCTCTTTAGCCAGGCACATCCCAGGTGGCACACACCCATGGGCGATTTCCAGGTTCAGATCATTTGCAGTACCCAGCTGCACATTTGGGATGTGTTGCATTTCTTCCTGCTCTGGTTTGTGAAATGCCAAGACTCCTTCCTTGTTGTGAAGGTAGTTTGGATTTTGCTTGCTATGGAACAGCTTAAACCTGTAGTGTTGCTGGTGATGATGGTCACTGTCGTCTAATTGATGCCTGCAGTGGTGCTGATGACATTGGTGTTTCCTCAGATGCAGGTGGAATTCCAGGTGGTCTTGGATTGCCTGTGGAGTTGGGGGGCACATTCAATAACTATACTATAGTTGTCGTATAACAGTCTTCGTTATAATTATTAAAACTGATGTAAATTTATGTTGAACATTTATTGAGTAAAATGCTTTGTTATTTGTGCATTTATGCAAACATTCAGGTACAATCTAGGATCAATAGTGATGTCATTATTCTGGCAGCTATCATCTTACTCCCTTCAAAGTTACAATGGGGTAGATTTTAATCTTCAACACTGAAGAAAAAGTGGGCGAGTTGTGTAACGGGCAGCTGATCCATTCTATCAGTTATCCACCCAGTGGTAGAAGTTAACGTCTACCCCAATGGAAAAATAAGCTGCCATTCTCTCCTCTGCAGGCATTTGGAATCTCCAGGTGTAATGTGTCTTTGTCTCATGTCTCAGAAAATGGTTGCACATTGGATATTTTGATCTTGCTAGTTTTTTTTCTGACATGCCTGCCAGATGACTTTATATTAAGGACACGTGCAACCTCTCAGTTCCCTGTTCCCAACACTTTTTTTTTGGCAGCTTCTGGGATTTAGAAGTTTGGTGATACTCCTAAAGACAGATAGGCTGATTTTAACTCCCGGGATTTGGCAGAAATCAGGTGGCGGCAGAATTAAAATTGTAGTGGTGGACCAACCCACCCCGCTTCCCATCCACCATCATCCTCCTTCCTCTGTTTCCATGGAGGGCTGAATTACCCATCAGACTCAGGAAGGACCCTCATGATTTCATATTTATTGGGGTCCCTTGGCATGCACAGGACCCCAGTGGCAGTTTAACAACTTACTGGGCAGAGTGCCCACCATGGATTCTCCATGCAGCAAAACCTGTTGGGAAAGCAGAAGAAGCTCTTTGAGGTAAGTACTAAAATTATTTTTGTGCAGCCAGGTGGATCAAGAGTGTACCTCAGGCCTCTGCAAGAATAAAATGGGCCGCTATCATGCCAGGCCCCCACCCCCACCTGGTGATTCCAAATCCCTCCCCACCTCGACCTATCTTGTTCCCGGTAGGGTTAGTCACCAGGTCATCCGGATAATGCGCCAGCCAGATGGAGGAATGCGGCAGGTTTCTGAGGCCCAGCCTGCTAAATGGACTGGGCCTCCCGCCCTCTGGCTGTCAACAAGTTAAAATCCATCCTCGAGGTTTTCTTACCAACCACTTAATCGATTTTATCCAGGGTTTTCACCTCTGGTTGGAGGTGTCATCACGCGACCTGCTGCCTCCAACCACCCCACCCCCCCACGCCTGCCATTGGTCACCTGACATGTCCATTTTCACAATGCCCTGCCTCCCACCTCCCCCTCAATTGAAAGCAAACAGACTGCTGATTACCCAATTGGAAGATTCTGACTGTCAGTCAGACAGCCTTTTATTTTCCCTGTATCTAATATTTCTATAACTATATTTAGTAAGCAATACTGTTCAAATTTTTAAAAAAGACACAATTTTTATTGCTACAATGATTTTTCCAACAAGCTGCTCGCATCATTGCCTGAGAGATTAGTCTTCAATCCTGGAGGGTTGGCAACTCTAATTCTACCTCTTACTCTAAATTTTGACTTTCAGGACTTGGGTAAAGCAATGATTTCATGCAGTGTTTTTGTTACAAGTTTAATTGCACAGTAACCTAAAAATATCAAGGGCCTAATTTCCGGCGAGTTAATCTTCTTAATCCAATTGTTAAGAAAATGTTTTCATTTAGTGGCATAATTTAGCTATTTTAATGGCTCTATGGTAACTATGTGTAATTACCATGCAGCTATCATTAAAATGGTTATGACGTCAACTGACAGGATGATTCCTGCCTGTATCCTTCCCGATATTAATTCAGCTCCCTCACAGTAATTTAACCAAATAATACCACCAGCATTTAATGCTCAAAACTATTTAAAAAGATACAATGAAACAAAAATGGTAAGGATCCTTACGGTTAATTATATTCTTTTCTGAGTGATGTTTAGAAAGGCGCTGGCACTCAATTCTCTAAGTAGAATGTTCTTGCTCACAGAACAGTAATATTGGAAAGCCTAATTGATAAGTTTGATATATTAGGCTAATAAGATTGTTTTATTCAGTTGCTGCTATCATTAATGGTGCTGAGGTGTTTGCTCAGGCTGGTAATAGGATCATCAGAGTTGGTAATGACCACAATATCCAAATGGATTGAGTTTATTAATACTATTATTCATCTCAGTGTTGTATTTTCATTGCTCTATGCTAATTTTTTTCTGTTATTTATACCTATGGCTGTACTAAACTCTGTTGAAATCCATAATCTGGAAGAATAGGCACTGACAAATATACAACTGGATATTAATAAATATATTGGATGTCATGGTTATGGGGTTTTGTTGTATATATTTTCATTGGTTCAGGACCATTGGTCCCTTCCTTAAGTCGATCTTGTGTTCCCTACAGTCCGAAGTGCACTTATTTGGCCCAATATCTAGATAAACAATAACATGACTCAAGAATTTTAACAGAGAATCCTTGCTCTATTACAAATATATCATATGTGCTACATCACATGCATTCTCTCTTATGGAAGGGAAATTGAAAGGCACTCAAGGGAATGGTGGTCTAGTGGTAATGTAACTGGACTAGTAGTCCAGAGGCCTGGACTAATGCTCCAGAGAGACGAGTTCAAATCTCAACATGACAGCTGGTGGAATTTAAATTGAATTTATTAATAAATCTGAAATAAAAAATCTTGTCTCAGTAATGAAACTACCGGATTGTCATTAAAAACCCATCTGGTTCATTAATACCCTTTATGGAAGTATATCTGCCGTCCTTACCCAGTCTGGTCTATATGTGACTCCAAACCCACAGCAATGTGGTTGACTCTTAACTGCCCTCTGAGATGGCCTAGTAAGCCATTCAGTTGTACATAACCACTACAGAGAGTTAAATAAGGATAAAACTAGATGGACCACCTAGCATCAGTTTAGGCATTGGAAACGACAAAGGCAAAACCTGCCCAGTTGAACCTTCAAAATCCTCCTCACTAACATCTGGAGACTTGTGCCACAGACAAGTCAAGCAACAGCGTGACGCTCACTGAATCATACTTTAGTGCCAATGTCCTCCATCACTATTCCTGGTTATTACCTGTCCCACCAGCAGGACAGACCTACCAGAGGTGACGGCACAGTGGTACACAGTCAGGAGGGTGTGGCCAAGGAGTCCTCAACATAAACTCTGGACCCCATTAAGTCTCATGGCATCAGGTCAAATATGGGCAAGGAAACCTCCTGCTGATTACCACCTACCACCCTCCCTCAGCTGATGAATCAGTACTCCTCCATGTTGGACACCACTTCGAAGAGGCACTGAGTGTAGGAAGAGCACAGAATGTACTCTATGTTGGGGGCCTTTCCAAGAGTAGCTTTGTAGCACCACTACTGACTGTGCTGGTTGAAGCCTGAAGGGCATAGTTGCCAGACTGGGTCTGCGGCAGGTTGTAGGACAACCAACAAGAGGGAAGAACCTACTTGACTTCACCCTCACCGACCTACCTGTCGCAGATGCATCTGTCCATGACAGTATCGGAAGGAGTGATCACCGCGCAGACCTTGTGAAGATGAAGTCTCGTCTTCACACCAAGGATACCATCCATTATGGTGTGTGGCATTATCACCATGCTAAATGGGATAGATTCAGATAAGGTCCATCAGCTCAAAACTGGGCATCATTTTTTTATTTATTTTTTATGTTAGAGATACAGCACTGAAACAGGCCCTTGGGCCCACCGAGTCTGTGCTGACCATCAACCACCCATTTATACTAATCCTACATTAATCCCATATTCCCTACCACATCCCCTCAATTCTCCTACCACCTACCTACACTAGGGGCAATTTACAATGGCCAATTTACCTATCAACTTGCAAGTCTTTGGCTGTGGGAGGAAACCAGAGCACCCTGCGGAAACCCACATGGTCACAGGGAGAACTTGCAAACTGCACACAGGTAGTACCAAGAATTGAACCCGGGTCGCTGGAGCTGTGAGGCTGCGGTGTTAACCACTGCGCCACTGTGCTGCATGAGGTGCTGTGGGCCATCAACAGCAGAATTGTATTCAGCCACAATCTGTAACTTCATGGACTGGCATATCCCTCACTCTACCATTAACATCAAGCCAGGGGACCAAACACAAGTTCAATGAGGAGGTTAGGTGAGCATGCCACATCACAGGGCTGCATGCATGCCAAACAGCAGAAGTAGCACGAGATACACAGAACTAAGCGACCTCACAGCCAACGGATCAGTTCAAAGCTCTGAGGTCCTGTCACATCTAGTTGTGAATGTTGCTGGACAATTAAACAACTAACCAGAGGAGGAGGAGGCTCCACAAACGTCTTCATCTTCAATGATCGGGGAGCCCAGCATATGATTGCAAAAGACAAGGCTGAAACATTTGCAACCATCTTCAGCCAAAAGTGCCAAGCGGATGACCTATTTCGGGCTCTGCCTGAGGTCCCCAGCATTACAGATGCCGGTCTTTAGCCAATTCAATTCACTCCACATGATATCAAGGAACAGCTAAAGGCACTAGATACAGCCCTGATAACACTCTAGCTGTAGTACTGAAGGTTTGTGTTCCAGAACTAGCTGTGCCACTTGCCAAGCTGTCCCAGTACAGTTACAGCACTGGCATCTACTCGACAACGTGGAAAATTGCCCAGGTATGTCCTGTTCACAAAAAGCAGGACAAATCCAACCCGACCAATTACCGCCCCATCAGTGTGTACCATCTACAATGTTCATTGCAGCAACTCACCAAGGCTCCTTAGACAGCCCCTTCCAAAATTCGCGACCTCTACCACCTAGAAGGACAAGGCCAGCAATTCTGTGGGAACACCACCCACTGGAACTTCTCATCCAAGCCACACATCATCCTCGCTTGAAACTATTTCACCATTCCTTCGCTGTTGCTGGGTAAAAAAAAACCTGGCACTCCCTTCTTAACAGTACTATGGGTGTACCTATGACATATGGACTACAACGGTTCAAGAAGTCAGCTCACCAGCACCTTCTCAATGGCAGTTAAAGATGGACAGCATATGCTGGCCTTACCAATGACGCTCACATAAAGAACTAGATGTCTCAAAGCGCTTTACAGCCAAAGAATTACCTTTTTAAGTGTAATCACTGCTGTAATGTAGGAAGCACAGCATCCAACTTGCACACAGCAAACTCCCACAAACAGCAATGTGACAATGACCAGACAATCTATTCTTTGTGATGTTGATTGAGGGATAAATATTGGCCGGGACACCAGGGACAGCTCCCTTGCTCATCTTCGAAATAATACCATGGGATCTTTTACATCCATCCAAGCAGGCAGATGTGGTGTCAGTTTAACATCTCATCTGAAAGGCAGCACCTCCAACAGTGCCGCACTCCCTCAGTACTGCACTGGTGTGTCAGCCTTGATTTTTGTGCTCAATCCCTACGATGGGATTTAAACCTGGTACTTTGTGATTTACAGTTATGAATGCTACCAACTGAGCTGCAGCCTCAGTTGATATCGGTACAGGTTCAAACCAGTAGCTGGTTTATTTTAGATAAAATACATGAACAGACATACAGTTTTTATGATGAGAAATAAATTTTCTGGTGCACCTCAGTTAAGAAAAATAACAAAGATGCAGCTTATCAACTGTTACAATCGTGATGCCAGTTTGACCTTTCAAAGCTACTGGGCTGAATTTTACCAGCCCCTCGACGCCATGGGTTGTGGCGGGGAGGCCCGTAAAATGCTAGTGGGAGCGGCCCACCACAACCCACGACACCGAGAAGGCCACACTGGATACTCCCCTGAGTGGAACTCCTAATCTTTGAGGTATGAACACAAGACATTCACATTTCATCTTAGCTAAATCTCCATTCTGTGAATGGAATGAAATGGAGTTATAGATTCATTATGGCATGAAAATCTGTACTGGTTCTCTGCGTAGCAATCCTGTCAGTCCCAGTGCCCGTTTCAATCCCCATAGCGCTGCATGTTTATTTCTTTCAAGTGCCCATCCAATTTCCTTTTGAAATCTTTCGTTGGGCTGGATTTTATAGACCCCCCTGAAACGGGGTCAGAGGGGGTGGCCCATAGAATTAAGAAGGGAGGTGGTTGGCAGATGGCCTATCGCCTCCTTGTCGCCAAGTGATCTTGTTGGGGGCGGGATAGTCCACGATGACCTTCCCACCCAGAGGCCAATTGAGGCCCTTAAGTGGCCCATTAACAGCCACTTAAGGGCCTCTTGCCCTGGCTGTTGGGATCTAATCAGCAGCAGGGGATGCCTCTGCCATTTGGGGAGATAGCCCAGTAATATGAGGCCTGCTGCCTGGGGCCTGTCCCTGTGGACAATCCGTGGCCCATGGAGGACCCCCAGTGGAAAAAAATTCCAACTCCCTGGAAACCTGTCCCCTGCACTACATGCCCACCCTCCCACCAAATCCTGCTCCACCCCACCCCCGTCAGGTCCATCCCAACTGGCACCGACGACCCTGCCACACTTACCTCACTAGGCCTGGGTCCAAGGCTTCTGTAGCACCAGCAGTGGCCACCACTCTCGGTGGCGATGCTAATACTGCTGAGCTGTTGGCTCTGTGATTGGCCGGCAGCTCGTGTAGGCGGGATCCCCATCTTTAAAGGGGCGGGCATCCCGGAACCAGCCACTTGAGGGCTGGTACAATGCAAGATCGCATCGAGGGGGCTCAGAAAATGTAAGGTGGGGTTCCGCCCACTTTTCCAGCCCAGCATCGGGAGCTCTGGCGGCTCCACTGAATCCAAACCATTGTTTCTGCTTCCACCACCCTCAGAGGCAGTGAGTTCCAAGCCATTACCACTTGTTGTGTAAAAACCTTGTTCCTTACATCCCCCCTGCATCGCTTGCCCAAGACATTAAATCTGTGTTGCCTATTCCATGTACTATCAGCTAATGGGAACAGCTTTTCTTTGTCTACCTTATCTAAACCTGTTATAATCTTAAATACCTCCATCAAATCTCCCTTCAATCTCCTTTGCTCCAAGGAGAACAACCCCAGCTTCTCCAACCTAACCTTGCAGCTAAAATCCCCCATCCCTGGAAACATTCTGGTAAATCTCCTCTGCGCCCTGTCAAAGACCCTCACATCCTTCCTACAGTGTAGTGACCAGAACTGGACACAGTACTCTTAGTGGCCTAACCAGGCCACTAAGGGACAGGCCCCAGGCAGGTTATACAGGTTCAGGATAACTTTCCTGTTTTTGTACTCAACACGTCTATTTATGAAGCCCAAGATCTCATTTGCTTTGCTTACTAGTTTCTCAATATGTCCTGTCACATTCAAAGATCTATACCAATGAACCCCCTCCTTCCATGTACACACTTTAGAACTGTGCCATTTAGTCTATATTGCCTGTCCTTATCCATTCTGCCAAAATGCATCACCTCACACTTCTCTGTATTAAATTCCAGCTGCCACTTGTCTGCCCATTTTGTTAGCCTATCTATGGCCTATGTCCAGTCAATTAGTATCATCCTCACTGTCTGCCACACCTCCAAGTTTGGTATCTTCAGAAAATGTTGAAATATTCCTCGGCATTCGAATATCCAAGTCATTTAAGTATCTCAGAAAAGGCAGCTGTCCTAGCGCTGACCCTTGGGGAACACCACTATCTACCATCCTCCAGTCTGAAAAACAGCCATTTATCACAACTCACTGTTTTCTGTCTTGAAGTCAGTTTTTTTTATCCAAGCTGATGCAGACCCTCCTATTCCATGAGCCACAGTTTTGTTAACCAGCCTTTTATGTGATACTTTGTCAAATGCATTCTTAAAATCCATATAGACAACACCCATTGCATTCCCTCACCAACCTTCTCTGTTACTTGATCAAAAAGTTCAATGAGAAAAGTGAAGGACGATCTACCTTTTACAAATCTGTGCTGGCTCTACTTAATTAACTCACACCTCTCCAAATGCCTGTGAATTTTTTTTCCATAATTACTGTTTCTAAAACCTTACCTACCACTGGTGTTAAACTAATTGTCTTGAAGTTGCTAGGACTGTCTTTACATCTTTTCTTGAAAAAGGGTGTCACCTTTGCCACTCTCCAATCCTCTAGCACCTCCCCCATATCTGGAGAAAATTTGGAAGATTTTGGCAAACCCTTCCGCTATCTCCACTCTCACTTCCTTTGGCAACCTGGATGCAAGCCATCCGGACAAGGTGACTTATCCACTCTAAGCATAGCCAACATTTCCAGTACATACTTCCTATCCATTTTCACCCAGTCCATTACCTCTACCATCTCTGCTTCTACCAATATTTTGTCTGCATCCTCTTCCTTAGTAAACACCGATGCAAAGTACTCATTAAATATTCTAGCCTTGCCCTGCACCTCTAAGCATATATCACCTGCTTCGTCCCTAATAGGTCCCACCCCACCTCTTATTACCCACTTACTATTTACATTTCAGTAGAAGTTATTGGGGATCCCTTTTATCTTAACTGCCATTCTATACTCATATCCTCTCTTTGCCAGTCTTGTTTACTTCTTCTACCTTCTATTTACCTCTTCTATCTTCTCAACTTATTGTGTTTGGCCTGGTTCACCCTTGAAGAATTCGGCTGACATGCATCATACCTTCTTATTTCTTTTTATCATATTTATCTATCTCCCTCATCATCCAAGGAGCACTGGCTTTGGTTCCCCTACATTTCGATCTTGTGGGAAAGTACCTAGCCTGTACCTGATACATCTCTTCCTTAGAGACCAGCCATTATTCCTTTACTGTTTTTTCTTTCAATTTTTGGTTCCATTTTACCCTGGCTAGATCCCTTCTCATCACGTTGAAATTAGCCCTCTTCCAATTTACAAGTTCTGCTTTAGATTTTTCCTTGCTCTTCTCCATTGCTAATCTACACCTTATGATGCAATTATCACTCTTACCCAAGTGTTTTCCCAGACACACTTGGTCCACTCGGCCCACCTCATTCCCCAGAACCAGATCCAGCAATGCTTCCTTCCTAGTTGAATTGAGAACATACTGGTCAAGGAAGTTCTCCTGAACACAATTCAGAAATTCCTCCTCCTCTTTTCCCTTTACTCTAACATTATCTCAATCAATGTTTGGGTAATTGAAGTTCCCCAATATCACCACTTTATAGTTCTTTCTCATCTCTATGATTTCCCTGCAGATTTGCTTCCCTATCTCTCTCCCTATTTAGAGGCCTATAGAATACCCCCAGTGGTGTGATTATATCCTTTTTGCTTCTCAAGTCTAACCGAATGGATTCTGTCTTTGCCCCCTCAAGGACATCCTCCCTTTCCAACACTTGCTACCCCACCTCCCTTTTTTCCTTCCCTATCTTTTCTGAACAATTTGTACCCTTGAATATTAAGCACCCAGTTATGACCATTTTTAAGTCATGTTTCCTTTATTGCCACTACATCATATTTCCACACGGCTATTTCTGGCTTGTAGCTCATCAATCTTAACTGGAGTTGAGCTTCTTGAGTGTTGTTGGAGCTGCACTATCCAGGCAAGTGGAGAGTATTCCATCACACCCCTGACTTGTGCCTTGTAGATGATGGACAGGCTTTGGGGAGTCAGGAGGTGAGTTCTGCAGAATTCCAGCCTCTGACCTGCTCTTGCAGCCATGGTATTTATATGGCTGTTCCCAGGATGTTAGTGGTGAGAGTCAGCTATGGTTGTGCTGTTGAATATCAAGGGCAGATGGTTAGATTATCTCTTGTTGGAGATGGACATTGCCTTGGCACTTGAGTGGCGTGAATGCTACTTGTAACTTAACAGCCCAAGCCTGAATGTTGTCCAGGTCTTGCTGAATGAGGGCACAACTGCTTCAGTATCTGAGGAGTCGTGAATGGTGTTGAACATTGTACAATCATCAGCGAACACCCCACTTCTGACCTTATGATGGAGGGCGGGTCATTAATGAAGCAGCTGAAGATGGTTGGGCCTAGGACACTACCCTGAGGAAATTCTGCAGCCATGTCCTGGGGCTGAGATGATTGGCATCCAATATGCACAACCACAACCACAAGCATCTTCCTTTGTGCCAAATATAACTCCAGCCAGTGGAGAGTTTTCCCCGATTCCCATTGACTTCAATTTTGCGAGGGCTCCTGATGCCACACTCGGTCAAATGCTGCCTTGATGTCAAGAACAATCGCCATCACTCAGATTTGGACCAAGGCTGTAAATGGGGTCTGGAGCAGAGTTGCCCTGGTGGAACCCAGACTGAGCATCAGTGAGCAGGTTGTTGCTGAGTAAGTGCTGCTTCATAGCACAGTCAATAACACCTTCCATCACTTTGTTATTGATTGAGATTGGACTGATGGGACATTAATTGGCTGAATTGGATTTGTCCTGCTTTTTGTGGACAGGATATACCTGGGAAATTTTTTACATTGTCACGTAGACGCCAGCGTTATAGCTGTACTGGAACAGCTTGGTTCAGGGTTTTGGTTAGTTCTGGAGCACAAGTCTTCAGTACTACAGCTGGGATGTTTTCAGAGCCCATATTCAGTGCCTTCAGCCATTTCTTGTTATCATGTGGAGTGAATCGAATTGGCGTGTGACTGGCTTCTGTGTTGCTGGGGACTTCAGGAGGAGGCCGAGATGGATCATCCACTCGGTACTTCCGACTGATGATGGTTACAAATGTTTCAGCCTTGTCTTTTAGACTGACATGCTGAGCTCCCCCATCATTGAGGATGGGTACGTTCGTGGAACCTCCTCCTCCTGTTAGTTGTGTAATTGTCCACCACCATTCACGACTGCATGTGGCAGGACTGCAGATCTTTGATCTGCTCCGTGGTTGTTGAATGGCTTATCTCTGTCTATAGCATTATTGTACCTCACATCATTATACTACCAAGAAAAGCAAGAAACTGAAAAAGTGCAGAATTGTAGGCACAAATGGGAAACTGTTTTGGAAAGAAAGCATATATAGCACCCTACAGATATTTCGTCATAAATAGTCTTTTGCACTACAGTTATATGCACAATGTTTTTGGCTGGGTATAGGAAGCTCTTTTGATAATGCATCATAAATGGTGCACGTTGACTTGTTCATAATAGTTAGAGTTTGTGTATTAATGAATTAGTAGGTTTGTGCCAGCTCTCTGAAGGAGCAAGAAAGGAGTCCCATTTCCCTGCTCTTTCCCCATAGTCTGTCAGGAAGAGCAAGTGGAACCAGCAGCAAGAAGAAGGGCAGGCTAGGCACATGCGTGCAGCTTATGTGGGACTGGTAGAGTCATATCTTAATGGGACTGCAAACAGATGTGAAATGATGGCTGACCCTCTCAGATGAGTTTTTCACTGTAGCACACAATATTTAAGATCACACACAAATTTAGTTCTCGTTGCTAGTTTATTGTAGAGGAAATAATGGTCCATGTATCCATGGGAGTTGGCCTTTTTTAAGCTGAATCCCACATTACAGAAATATTAGACATGTAAACAGCAAAAGCAACACAGGTAAAATTCAAATTGCTGCAAGCGTACAATTGGGAATAAATGCATTGAATTAGAAATGGTCGACCATAATTATTAGTATAAATGGGTGGTTGATGATTGGCACAGACTCGGTGGGCCGAAGGGCCTGTTTCAGTGCTGTATCTCTAATAAATAAATAATTGGGTATAGCTAGGCAATGTTACGTTTAATCAATTACAAATTTTAAATGAGTTGCAAAGTTCATTTTTTAAGAAAGAAAATAACATAAATATAAACAACATATAATAACCTCAAGTAAATATTTTTGATTTTGACCATTTTTATTTCAGTAGACACTAAGCTTTGACTTCCATCTGGAGCCATTCTGGTAACATGTGTTATAGGGACAACCTGCTTGCGTCTTGGTGCCTCTGTTAACTCTTTATAGGACCTGGAAAGGTTAACTATCCAATTGCAAGCCTGAAATTGCCCAACCAGAAGAAGCCCTGTGGATGCTGAATTTAGACTAGTAATTAGCTACTTATTTCTATTCCAAGATCATGCAACATCAGTTCAGCTTTCAGGCCTGTCTGATGCTTGGCCTATCTGGGAGCTCAGTGTGCCAAAAGCTATACCATACAGGAGTCCTACCTTCAACTGCACCAGCAAGATAATACTTATACATGAGCCCTATTATCAAATACCAAGTCACACTTCATACAGGAGCTCTGTTATCAAATATCAGGTTGCACTATATGCATAAGCCCTCCTATTAAGTGCTGTCACAACTGAATACATGAGCCCTACCTTCAACTATTCAGTAGCACCATCCAGTACATGAGCCCTAACTTCAGCTATCAAGTAACACTACAATACTTGACCCTCAGCTTGAACTGTCCAGTAACAATATAGCTGAGGCAACACCAATATTTCTGTACATGAAGAGTACCTTCAACTGCCCACCAATGCTGATGTGCACATGAACCGTATCTTCAGCTGCACTAACAACATACTGTATACCAATTCTACCTTTGTTTGCAACTTGGAGTTTTGCCCTCTGCAGTAAATGTGTTTATGGCTGTCTCTCTTTCTTAAAGCATGTATTATTTTTTGTTTCAGCGTTCAGCCATGCTATTCATTCTTTGGATGGAGCCACATTGAGGAGTGACTTTGCATCTGTGCTGGAGGAGTTTGGCAATCACTATATCCAGGAGGCACTCTACGGTTTTGAGGAGACTTGCTCCATTTGGTTTTCGAATCGTTCAGTTCAGAGGCAGCTATGGATGGAATACCAAGATATTAACAAAGGTTAGTCTTGGGATCTGTAATCCAAATGGATGATTTGAGGTCAAAGAAATGTTTGGCATAAGGTTATCAGGGTCATATGAATTCCCAGTAGTTTGCTTAACACTTTGGGTTATACCAGCTGTTCCACCAAATGCATGTCTTTTTATAACATGTGCAAATCTGTGATCTAAGGATAATCGAGCTATTTCTAGTGATTTCATATCAAATGCAATGTAATTTATATACGCACGATCAAACAAATTGTTGTGTCAGCATCCATGGGAAATTGACTACAGAAAGTTTTGTGTTACAATATGATCTTCTGGTTGGATAGAACCTTGTGAACAAAGTTAACTTCTGAGAGTATTAGACTGTATGTGATATTGTAGCTATTTGCACAGAGCACAATGTGATAGCACAGTAGGACTATGGAAATCCCTGTGTGGTGGTGGAGCTATTTGCAGTAGGAACTATTTGATGGTACCATGGGACTGTGGAGAGCCCTGGTGTGGTTGTGAAACTTTTGCACTGAGCACAATGTGGTGTTATAATGGGACTGTATGATCACCTCATCCTGCTGTGATCGCTAAGATATTGTGACCATATGCACTGAGAACTGCATGGCGGAATGATGTTTGTGAGAGGGTCTTTTGTGACAATGGTCTTGATAGAAAAAAAACTATGAATGCATGTTTCAATAACAAGTTAAAGTCATAGAGTCATTGTGGCATATAAGGAAGCCATTCGGCCAATCGAATCCATGATGCTCTCTGCAGAGCAATCCAGTCAGTCCCATTCCCCTGCTCTATCCCCCTAGTCCTGCAAGTTTATTTCTCTCAAATGCCCAAACAATTTCCTTTTGAAATTATTAATTGCCTCTGCTTCCAACACCCTCGGAGGCAATGAGTTCCAAGTCATTACCACTCGCTGCGTAAAAATACTCATCCTCACAAAACCCCTGCACCTCTTGCCCAAAACCTTAAATCTGTGACCCCTTGTCCTGTACCATCAGCTAATGGGAACAGCTTTTCTTTGTCTAACTTATCTAAACCTCTCATAATCTTGTACACCTCTATCAAATCTCCCCTCAATCTCCTTTGCTCCATGGAGAACAACCCCAGCTTCTCCAATCTAATCTTGTAGCTAAAATCCCTCATCCCTGGAATCATTCTGGTAAATCTCCTCTGCAACCTTTCAAGGACCCTCACATCTTCCGAACTCGTGGTGACCAGAACTGGATACGATTTAATTGTGGCCTAACCAGAGCTTTATAAAGGTTCAGCCAACTTCCCTATTTTTGTACTCAATACCTCTATTTATGAAGCCCAAGATCCCATACGCTATGCAAGTTTTTTTGTAATGATCATTCATATAACATCAGAGCTACAAACTATGACACTTAGTTTCTATATAGCAATGTTTCTCTGAGAAATTCCAATATAAAAAGTCCATTGAAAAATGAGGAAATACTGTAATTGCAGGTTTGCTACCTGTGATAAGATATGGTAGCAGATCTAGGACATAAGGCCATTCTATCATGGGGTACATAACTATTTCATTGAGTGTCGTATAATGTAGACCTTTTTTCCTCACTGTGCCTGGGAAATATTCAGTTTATAGGTGTAGCAAAGAAGAAAGACAGAAGCCTGTTAATTCAGGTCTCCATCTGTGCACTGTGTTAAACCAAGATTTCTGGGGGGTTCTGAAAAAATACCTTATAGGGACTGTATCTGCAGTGACAGCAGGCCCAGAATTAGTGGCTGCAGACATGGGATTAGTGTCTGTAGAGGGTGGAACTAGGCCCAGGATCAGTGGCTGCAGGCCCAGGATTTGCGTCTATAGTGGATGCAGACCCAGGATTAGCATCTGCAGTGGGTGCAGGCCCAGGATTAGTGTCTGCGGTGGCTGGGCAGCCCAGCATTAGACTTTGAAGTGGGTGCAGGCCCAGGATTAGTGTCTGTAATGGTTGCAGGCCCAGGATTAGTGTCTGTAATGGCTGCAGACGCAGGATTAGCCTTTCCATGTCACAAAAACAGAAAATACTGGAAATATTTGGGAGGCCTGGCAGCATCTGTGGACAGAGAAACAGAAGTAATGGGCTGTATTTTATGGGACCCCTCGGGATGGTACAGAGACGGGGTGGGGGGGGCAGGCGGAGAGACATCAAATTGTGCGCAAGTTGGGGCCGCTGTGCCTTTTGCTTTCCTGATGTTTTCTAATTAAGTCTGGGCTGGGTAGGCCACTTAAGGGCCTCTTCCTGCCTCCGCCTCAATTTAATGGAGGATGGAGGGGCCCGTGGCAAGGCACCGCCAGGTAAAACCTGGCAGCCTCCTAGCAAGGTTGGGGATGATCCCTTCTTTGGGTGCAATCTAGGGGCCCCAGAGGGCTCATGCCGTGGCGATCACCGCCCCCCTGCTCCCCCCAGGAAGACACTCCCACCCTCACTAACCCCATGCCCTCATCGGGGCCTGCCTGAATGGCCCCGGCGACCCCAGTCCCACTCACCCGTCCTGGCGTCTCCAGACTCTTCGGTCATGCAGGACCTCGTGCAGTACCAGCAGTCACCACTGCTCCCTGTGGCACTGCCGGTACTGCAGAGCTGTTGGTCTTCTGATTGGCTCACAGCTCCAGAGTCAGGCACTTGTCCCTTAAAAGGACTGAATCCCCAACAATTAATTGCCGTGTAATTGCAACAGGGGTTCCAATAGAGAGCCGAGGGGGGGGCTCCCCCCCCCCCCCCCCACCATCCCCCAACGTTCCGGCCAGCCACGTATTCATCCGATATATCCTGCTATTTCTACTCTGACTCACACGTGACACTGGTAGTAATCCTGAGAACACTACCCTAGAGGTCGTACTTTTCAACTTACTTCCTAACTCCCTATATTCTACTTTTAGGACATCATCCTTTTTTTTTTACCTACGTCATTTGTACTAATGTATACCATGACCACTGGCACAATCAGAACTGGGAAATGTTGTAAATGTAACAGGTGTTAGGTAGGTCAAATGAAGGTGGGTGGTAAAGGAACAGAAGGGAAGGTCTGTGAGGAGGTGCAAGATGGAAGGCATTAAATGACAGAAGACTTGGGGCTGGATTCTGTTACGCCAGTGGGGCTCCCGGTGCCAGGCCGAAAAGGCAGGGGGATCCCGTCTCAGCCTTTCTGAACACCGCTCCCCTCCCCCCCCCCCCACCCCACAAGCACGATCTTATCTTGTTCCGACACTGAAGTGGCTAGTGGTGCAATTCCCCGTCCCTGTAAAGACGGGGATCCCACCTCCAAGAGCTACTGGCCAATCACAGGGCCGGCAGCTTAGCAGTATCAGCAGTACCAAGAGCGATGGCCACAGCCGGTACTCGTAGGCCTTGGACCCAGGCCCAGTGCTGGAGACCCAATCTCAGGAAAGTGAGGCAGGGTTGCTGGGCCCAGTCCAGAAGGCCCTGGCAAAGGCAGCTGGGAGGGTGGGCATTAAGTGCAGGAAGAGAGGGGGTCCAGGGAAGTGGTTTTTTTTCCACTGGGGTCCTCAGTGGGCCACAGAGTGCCCACAGAGGCGGGACCCCCCCACCCCAAGCCCACAGAGAGGGTGCCTCATATTACTGGGTGACCTCCCCGTGTGGCGGAGGCATCCCTATCACTGGTTAAATCCCAGCGGTGGCAGGAAGAGGCCCTTAAGTGGTCATTAATAGGCTAGTTAAGGGCCTCAATTGGCCTCTGTGTGGAAGGTCGTCATTGGCCAATCCCACCTGTGACAATATCACTTGCCAACGGGGAGGCGACAGGCCCTCCGCCCCATGCCTCCCATCGCAACTCTATGGGCCCTGCAGCCTCTGATCCCATCTCAGTGGGGCCCATAAAATCCAGCCCCAATGGTGGAGCAGAGCCAAAGGGAGTAATAATGGGACAAATAAAGAATCAAAAGACGTGACCTGAGGAGGTGTGAATGGCAGAATAACGAAAAACTGCTGTCCAAAAGCAAAACAATAGAAAACAAGATTAAGAGCAAAACGTGCAAAGAAAGGGAAACAAAATAGGGGCAGAGATTATGTTCTGAAATTGTTGAACTCGATGTCGAGTCCAGAAGGCTGTAAAATACCTAATCGAAAGATGAGGTGCTGTTCCTCGAGCTTTCATTAAGCCCTTCCATGTATTCTGCTCAGCTTTTCTCTTTGTAAAAGTTTTAGTACAGAATTCAACTGCTCCAAGCAACAACAGCTGTCACTTATGAGAACACTTAACTGTAAAAAATCCAAAGCTGCTTCATGAGGAGGGGGTGAATAGATAAGTCGGAACAACTGACTACACACACTGAACAATGCGTCTGACAAATGCTTATCAAGAATTTGGATTTATTCCTCCTTAAAACAGAAAATTAGAAACCATTATTTTGTTCAGACCACAATGTGATGTGTCAACCAGTACTTGTGAGTATTTCATAACCCATTTGCTCACAGAATTTACAGCAAAGAAGGGAGCCATTCAGCCCATTGTAGTAGTGTTGGTGCTAGCTCTTCAATTGGAGCTAACTTCTCCAATCCTATTTCCCATCCTTTTCATTTCTTTTTGTATTCTTCCCTTTCAAGTTCATATCCAATTCCATTTTCAATGAGGTTATAGTCTCTGTGTCAATGGCTACCTGTAGTAAAGCATTCCTGACTGAATTTACATCCTGTTTTCTGGTGCAATAGGGAGGTTAGTCAGGCAGGTCTTCTCCCTGCTTTCACCAATCCAGGTTGATAGCAGACACTGGGGGAGGCGGTGATGTAGTGTCAATGTCACGAGACTAGTAATCCACAGCCCTGGTGATGTTTTGGGGACATGGGTTCAAATCCTGCCCCAGTAGATAGTGAAATTGGAATTCAATTAATAATTCTGGAATTAAAAAGTTAGTCTAATGGTGACCATGAAAGCATTGTCGATTGTTGTAAAAAAAAACATCTGGTTCACTAATGTCCTTTAGGGAAGGAAATCCGCCATCCTTACCTGGTCTGGCCTACATGTGATTTCAGATACCACAGCAATGTGGTTGACTTTTAAAATGCCTTCTGAAATGGCCTAGCAAGCCATTCAGTTCAAGGGTAATTAGAGATGGGTAATAAATGCTGGCCTAGCCAGTGACACCCACATCCCACAAACGAATAAATAAAAATGACAATGCCTGTACATTCAGATTGGAACTGTTGTGGTATTACTTTAAGGGGTGTATCAAAAATGGCTGTCCATCACCAGGATATGATATACAGACCCATGTTATCTCGAGGCAGTTGTTGGAAGCAGCTACAGAAACAAGACGTGTTACTCTACCTTCCCAGTATTGCTATATATAAGTTAGTATCTTCAACAGAAGAACCCACCTTTTAGATTCACCGATCTTGTCTGTTTGATTGGTGTGTTTGCATCAAGAAAGAGGAAACGTGACAGGAACATAGGAATGTTGGAACAAGGATAGGCCATTTGGCCCTTCGAAAAGGTTCTGCAATTCTGTTAGATCATGGCTGATCTGAATTCTAGCTCCGTCTACCCGCCATGGTACCATAACTCATCATACCATTGCTAACAGAACTTTATCTCTGTTTTGAACATTTCTATTGACTGAGCCTTAATAGTTTTTTGGGTAGGATACAGACAGCAAGGATGAGCTGAGCTGAGGTTTCTGGAGGCTGGTGGAAGTGAGGCCAACCAGGGTATCATTGTAATAGTCAAAATCTAGCTCGAGGTATCTAACTCCAAATGGATAGCTCTTTCAAAGAGCTGGCGCAGTCACAATGGGACAAATAGCCTCCCACTGTGCTGCAAGATTCTATGATTTTATAAACCCAGGAACAGGGGTAGGCCATTCAGCCCCTTAGATCATGACTGATCTGTATTTCAACTCATTTACCCATCTTGGATCCATAATCTTTTAATACCCTTACCTAACAAAAATATATCAATTTAAGTTTTGGAATTTCCAATTTTCCTCGTCTCAACAGCTTCTTGCAGGAGAGCACTTCAGAATTCCACTACCCTTTGTGTGAAGAAGTGTTTCCTGACATCATCCTTGAACTTTAATGAAGAAATATGCTATCTGACCCTCTTCAATACCTCAGCAATGGCAAATATTGGGAATGTCATTGCCTTCCACCTCCACCATTGTTAAGGAGATGAGGGAGGGGTATCAATGGCTTACAAGCAGACTGAAATCACCATATTAAAATTCCCCCCAAGTTAAAATTCCTGCCCACCCCAGGCCAATTGAAATCTTTAAGTGGCCAATTAATTTCCAATTGAGGGCCTCCTCCCACCACCGCTGATATCTTCAGCACCCAAGGAGGCTGTCCAGTAATACCTGAAAGCCTCCTTGTGGCTGGGAAGGGCCCTCCTGAATGGGCCCTCTGTGCCCCACAGAGGGCCCCCACAGCAGCACGGGCCACCCCTGCTAAAACTAACTCCCTGCCCTACAGTCTGACCTCCAACTCCTCGCCGGGACCCAACCAATTGTCCCCAGTGAGGCCCGATCCCCACTTACCTTCCTGAAGGGCAGCGTCCATCATCCTGTTCTGGCTGGGTGCAATGGCCACACTTCTCAGTGGGGCCATTGGGACTGAGGAGCTGCCGGCCCTCTGATTGGCTGGCAGCTCTTGGAGGTGGAACTTACTGCCTCAGAGGGGTGGAAGTCCCGACCGAGGCCAATTAAGGGCCTGGACCATGTAAAGTTGCAGCTTGGCTTCCATGCCTGGCGGAGGTGGGCTCTCCCCCGACATTTTAGCTGGTCGGTAGGGCCGCTGCCTCAATGTAAAATTCTGCCCAAGGACTCTTGCAGGTGCCATTTAAGCAGCCAACCACGCCCTGCAGCTGCACGTGCCCGAGGACTTCAGCAGCAATTATCCTCTCCCCTCAGCCCCTTTAGACGGGGACTCCCAGAAATCTTACTGAAAGTTCACCCAACAATATTTAATTTAGCTGACCCAAGAAAATCCAGTGTTGGCAACCACAAGCAAGCATAAAGAAGTTACTGCTGTCAGAGAAAATTCCAGGACAGATGGCCTATCATGGTTTTAGTCTCTTTTACTTGTATCAAGTATAGATGGCATATGATTTCTGTGATGCAAGCTTTTTTTTTATCTACTATAGCAGAATTAAAGGAGCCCATGCTATCCTAGATCTTTATGTTCCAGACAACTAAGTCCAATGCAATGTCCCAGGCTTAATGCAGCTGGGGCTTTTCCAAAGGAGGTTATGAGGCTGCCCTCTCCTCCAGAGTAATCTAACAGGTCTGTGTAGGCCCTTGCCCACCTTCCTGGCTAATCCATATTTTGCCTGAAATTCACCTCACAGATGGATCTCACATGTGGAATGGCAGAAGCTCATTCTTTGAACACCGTGGGATACTAACTTGTGATGAAGAAATATCTGGAAGCATGTCCTGTACATATATATTATGGAAAGAGCTGAAGAGAGCAGAAAAATGTAACCATTTCCATGTTCTAATCACAGACAGTTTTGGGGCTGTAGATCCTCACCTTGAGTTGAGCTGTTTCATTTCAGTTATGATTTTGAGTGACCGAGGTCACTATGAGATTTAAAGCCCAGATCAATTTTCTGCCAAATTCTTCTTCAATCTCACATCCCTTTATGTGTTTAGAATCACCAAGCTATGAGTTCTCTGTGTGCAGGCTGATGCACAAATGGAAGTTACAGAAAACAACTATAAGTTTGTACAGTCTACTGAAAGAAAATATGCGGATTTAGGGTCCAAGCTACAAGTTTCATCCAACTCTACTGGATGCAGCTCAAATTCAGGACATGCCAGCAGTGGGTCACATACAAAAAGAGAAAGGGACACCCAGGAGCACTGTTGGCCCAAGTACTTTCCCAATTTATAGAAAAAAATAATAAACACAATTTCAATCACTTCGCAAAAATTGTCAAGTTTTTGACCAGTTTGAGAAACCTCAGGTGCAGCCTACCTGCCTTCAAGCCACTCTAGATATGTCACTAATGGATCGCCCAGTCATGTGAGTTGGAATGGCTGTATAGATAACTGTGGAGGTGGTGACATGAAACCAACCTTAATGGTCCTCGGATTAACTCTTCATTGATCTCATTGCTCTTTGTTCAATCTTTCTGTGTGCAAACGAGTTGATATGTTTGCTAACCCATGAACAGTCCTTGCACTCCAAAAAGTAATTCTTTGTACATGAAGCAGGTTGGAATATTTTTCAGAGACACAATAAAACAAAGTATAAATGCAAGTCTTTCTGTTTGAGATCTGCTCGGAAAAGTCTGAGAATGCAGTTTCCCCAAAATATCAGAAACAAATCCTGCTTTATTATTTCCTTCTATAAAATGAAAGATTGCTGTGAACGAAAAATAATTCCTTAGATCATACTTTCCTTTTAACATGCTGAGCTCCTGGATGACCTAAAAGGTCACGTGTGGTTAACAACTAGGGTCACTAACTCTGGCTAGATGTATTGCTGGAGTATTCATCACATAACTTCCTGCCATCAACCGTCCCCTCCCACCCCAGTCAAAGAGATTATTTCTCAGCATTGCCAAAATTTTTATGAATAATAACCAAAAATGTTAAAGAAAATTTTAAAAACTTGTTTTAAGTACCCTATGATTTTTCTCACAGCAATATCCAGGACATTAATCTTTGATTCCTGGAGACTCTGTGACAATCCTGGAGGGTTAAAACTGAAATGTAGCAATGGTACATGCTGGAACTGACATAAAGAATCAATAACAAGGGGATAAAAACACTTTATGTGGAATAATGTTTATTAAAAAAATCAACTTCTCTATTATTTCAAAATGGTTATCAGACTTGACTTTCTTCTTGACTTAACCCTCCTGTTTCACCCATAGCCCTGCGTCAGTGTGGCTTTGTTGGGAGCACTCTCGCCTCTGAGTCACAAGGTTGTGGGTTTGAGTCTCACTCAAGGACTCGAGTGCAATAGTCTAAGCTAACCCTCCAGTGCAGTACTGAGGGAGTGCTGTGCTGTCAGAGATGTAGTCTTTCAGATGAGATTTTAAACCAAGGCACTGTCTGCCCTTTCAGGTAGACATAAAAGATCCCAAGGCACTATTTCAAAGAAGAGCAGGGGATTTATCCCTGGTCAACGTTTATCTTTAATCAACATCACAAAAACAGATTATCTGGTCATTATCACATTGCTGTTTGTGGGAGTTTGCTGTGCATAAATTGGCTGTCACATTTCCGACATTACAACAGTGACTTCACTTCAAAAGTACTGCATTGGCTGTAAAGTGCTTTGGGATGTCCAGTGGTCGTGAAAGGTGCTACTGAAATGCATGTCTTTCTTTCACATAATTCCAGTCCCCAGTCTGTGCCAAGACCTCTTGCTAAAAGCACTGAATAAGTGCAGGGATAAACTTTAACTCTATGCCCTTCCCACCTCCTCTAGCTTTGCCCCGCTCTGTTAGTATGCCAGTGAACTATACTGCTCAGTCACCATGGAAACTATATATTACTAATCAGATAGTGTTACGACCAGGTGAGAAAGAGGTCTAGGGTTCCCTTTCAGCCTTCACCTGGTCTTACTATAACAGGGTTTAAACACAGCATGTTTTTAGCTCCCCCTTGGTGAATCCTTGTTCACTGCTTTCCAATTATAAGGCAAAGAAACCAGCACAAACAGGCTTTTTTAGGTTTAAAGAAGAAAAGTTGAAATTTATTAAACTTCAACTCTAATTTAGTTAACGCCTATGGATACAAGCCGCACCCCACGCTAGCAAGCATACGTGATACACACAGGCAAATAGAGACAGAAAAGAGCAGAAGAAAAATAAAGTGGGAAGGTTTGAGGCAATATCTGAAGAGTTTTTGTTACGGTTCTTTGAGCTCACTGTAGAGTCCTTGATTGTAGGTAGATCTTGCTTTTCGTTGGGGATTCTTCTTAAACCTTGTTCACTGTAGGAGACTTTTCTCTTTTGGGGTTCATGTGCCTTCAGTGGATTCAGAGGCTTGTGAGAAAGAGATGGGAGCAGACAGGAGACAGATCTTAGTCCAGGAGCAAACAGCTTTCTGACCAAACTATTTATACAAATTCAAAAAACTCCGGGTTTTTTTAATTCATTTATGGGATGTGGGCTTTGCTGGCTAGGCCAGCATTTATTGCCCATCCCTAATTGCCCTCGAGAAGGTGGTGGTGAGCTGCCTTCTTGAACTGCTGCAGTCTATGTGAGGTAGGTACACCCACAGTGCTGTTAGGAGGGGAGTTCCAGGATTTTGACCCAGCGACAGTGAGGGAACGGCGATATAGTTCCAAGTCAGGATGGTGTGTGACTTGGAGGGGAACTTGCAGGTGGTGGTGTTCCCATGCATTTGCTGCCCTTGTCCTTCTAGTTGGTAGAGGTCGTGGGTTTGGAAGGTGCTGTCTAAGGAGCCTTGGTGCGGTGCTGCAGTGCATCTTGTAGATGGTACACACTGCTGCCACTGTGCGTCGGTGGTGGAGGGAGTGAATGTTTGTGGATGGGGTGCCAATCAAGGTTGCCCATCATGTTAGTCATGTGACTAGCTGGTTTGACCATGTCTGTTTGTGTATTTGTCCATCTTAGCAGTCAACCTGGAATAAGAGCTCCCCCACCTTCAATGTCTGGTGATCAAAAGTCCATTTTGGGTTGAATGTCAGGGAATGGCTGCTTTGTCCTTCCAAACACCATCTGCGAATATGCAAATGTCTTTTCCAGCCACAGCTGATCTGTTCAACAAGTCCTCCCATCACTCCAGTAACTGTTTAAAATCAATGTTCATGACAAAATTAATGTGCCTTGTTCTTGGCAGATGGGGGCCTAGCATGACAATAGTAATTTTACCATCTTATTCGACCATTCCCCATCACCCTGGCTGAGCAGTTACAATAAGGCTCGCTCAGAAACTGACATTACTGACTTTCAGTTCGCAGTTGAAGTTGACATGCAAAGTAGCTGATATAATTGGGGATTTATAAAATAATCTCAATTCAGTGTGAAGTGAAAAATCTTTTATATAAAAATATATACACATATAAACACATCTACATGCATAACAGAGAGTGAGGAACATATTATTAATCACAGTAAAGGAAGCACAAATAACTAACTGCCTTTTTAAGTCAGCTTTCCAACAGTGCTTTTTTTGTTTGAAAGCACTTGTGGATTATAACAATTTAAAAATAAATCTGGAATAGGTAGGCTCGGCAGGTAGTTGTCTGTCTCCCCCACAGTGTCTGGTATTGTGTGTGAGGTGCCCTTCGAACACACTAACGACCTTCCTTGTTGATCTTTTGTCTCCTTAGACTTTAAATAACAAAAGAAAGCAACAGTTTATACTAAACTACATTACTCAGAGAGTGCTCCAATGGCTGGTTCACTGTACAATCCATCAAGCAGCCCTGCAGTTATATAACTGTAATTTATTTGGTGAGAGTGCAGCTTTCTAAGTAGGGTTTGAGGGAAAGGGGCACTTGTTCAGTGATTGCTGCCAGGCACTCTGTTTGATTCCATTCATCTTAAGCCTATAACGTATTTATTGTGACATTTAATATACTTTCAAGGATACATTACACATAATAGATTTTTAAGTTAAAATATGAGCCTGTGCATGTCAGACATAAATATTTCTACCTTTTATTGGCTCTTGAGCATCACTTATACTTGGTAAGAAGAAAATTCAAATAAAGAATGTCCCCTGTCTTGCCTGGGAGATCTGAGAAGATTCAGGCTAGGTCTGTGCCTGCCTGTATATACCTGGGGCCAAAAATTCCCACAGGAAGAGGCATCTTGGCTGGGAACTTCCACTGGCACTCGTCAAGCTTTCTGGAGTTGGAGGGAGGCTCATCACTTTAAATCCCCCTAGCAGGCACCCAGGCCGCAGCGAGCACATCTTTGGCACTTGCTTTCTGAAAAGACTGTAAACTGTGTTGTCAGGATGTCAGAAATGCTCCATCCATCAATATTGGCGACCACGCTCTGGAAGTGGTTCAAAAGTTCACCTACCTAGGCTCAACTATCACCAGTAACCTATCTCTAGATGCAGAAATCAACAAGCGCATGGGTAAGGCTTCCACTGCTATGTCCAGACTGGCCAAGAGAGTGTGGGAAAATGGCGCACTGACACGGAACACAAAAGTCCGAGTGTATCAGGCCTGTGTCCTCAGTACCTTGCTCTACGGCAGCGAGGCCTGGACAACGTATGCCAGCCAAGAGCGACGTCTCAATTCATTCCATCTTCGCTGCCTTCGGAGAATACTTGGCATCAGGTGGCAGGACTATATCTCCAACACAGAAGTCCTTGAAGCGGCCAACACCCCCAGCTTATACACACTACTGAGTCAGCGGTGCTTGAGATGGCTTGGCCATGTGAGCCGCATGGAAGATGGCAGGATCCCCAAAGACACATTGTACAGCGAGCTCGCCACTGGTATCAGACCCACCGGCCGTCCATGTCTCCGTTATAAAGACGTCTGCAAACGTGACATGAAATCGTGTGACATTGATCACAAGTCGTGGGAGTCAGTTGCCAGCATTCGCCAGAGCTGGCGGGCAGCCATAAAGACAGGGCTAAATTGTGGCGAGTCGAAGAGACTTAGTAGTTGGCAGGAAAAAAGACAGAGGCGCAAGGGGAGAGCCAACTGTGCAACAGCCCCAACAAACAAATTTCTCTGCAGCACCTGTGGAAGAGCCTGTCACTCCAGAATTGGCCTTTATAGCCACTCCAGGCGCTGCTTCACAAACCACTGACCACCTCCAGGCGCGTATCCATTGTCTCTCGAGATAAGGAGGCCCAAAAGAAAAGAAAGAAAGAAGTGCTGGGTGGTGTGTTGTGGTGGTAATGGTGAGGGAAAGGTGGGGAGGGGTAATCCAGATGGTGAAAGAATTGTCCCCCATGGGCAATCCTTTTTCCTTAACTCGTAAGGAGACTGCATTTTTTTTTCAAAAAAAGGTAACTTATCTGTCTTCAGGGGCCAGGTTGGGACCATGGCCTGTCCATTCCCACCACCCCAAGCCCCCACCCCTGACCAAGGCCAGGCCAATAACTGCCCTTTGGACAGTGTGGTATTTTCACTGGTACACCCACTGACTGAGAAGCTGGAGATATGGGAACGCCCAGCATACAAATTTCTTAACCCCTTCCCCACCCGTTTCCCTTCCACTGGAGACTGTTAAAGGCTTTGCCTCTTATAAGACCCCGCAGAAATCCTGATGTAAAGCCAGGGCTCAGCGTCTCCAGGTATGGGACCTCCCTATGCATCCCCATTGGAGTCATGGTGGCAATCTGCTGGAAAGGCTGGAGGTTTTTGAACCCACTGTGCCTACAAATAGTGGTGCCTGTGAGTACAGGTTGTAAACTAACCTTGTCTATTAATGCATTGCGATGTCTGTAATCACAAGCCAAAAAAATCAATCCCTACAGAACTGCCTCTGTGGTGGGGTAGGAATAATGGCTGCTGTTCATCTGATAGTTAACTAGTGGCGGTGGTTCTAGCAGCATGTGTCCATCTTTGTTAGGGATGCCCCTCTGTGAGTACAACAATTGGGCTTTTAGTCTTTGTGCCCATCGTGTCCCGAGTTCCAATGAGTAGCAAATCAAATTAATAAGGAACGAGAGAAGTTAGAGAAGAACACAAGAGCACAAGAAATAGGAGCAGGGGTAGACCATATGGCCCATCGAGCCTGCTCCATCATTCAAAACGATCATGGCTGATCTTAGGATTCAACTCCACTATCCCACCCACTCGCCATACCCCTTGATTCCCTGAGAGACCTAAAATCTATCTATCCCAGCCTTGAATGTATTCAACGATGGAGTATCCACAACCCTCTGTGGTAGAGAGTTCCAAAGATTCACAACCCTTTGAGTGAAGTGATTTCTCCTCATCTCGTCCTAAATGATCGGCCCCTTATCCTGAGACTGTGCCCTGTGTTTTAGATTCCCTGACCAGTAGAAATAATCTCTGTGTCTACCCTATCCAACCCCTTTAGAGGTGAGTGCTGTGACTTAGTAGATAAAGCACCTGCTTCGTAAACAGATGACCCAGCATTCAAAGCCCAGTGGCGCCTTTATAGAGAAAGTGTGGCGAATGTGACCAATTGAATCACACTTCTAAGGAGCCTGTACAGGCATGATAGGAAGAATGGCCTCCTTCTGTGCTGTAAGATTCTCAAATGGACTGCAAGAGGAAAAAGGTCATGAGACAAAGATCTAGGCAGTTAGACAGAGAATGCATAAGAATAGCTATTATTATGCTGCTTGAGTTCTTGACACCAGGATGCATAAACCAGCTGTAAATTCATAGACTGTAAAAAAAAAGGAGCAATTTTCATCTCGAATGCAATCTGAAATGTAATGCAGATGACTCACAAGAGCATTAAATTAGCAATAGTTAGTCCTGTCTGATTTGTACCTATTTTGCCACAGTCAGGTCTGGAGTGAGCAGCAGAAGCTACCATTCAAAGCAGATTTATTAAAATATGCAAAAGCATTCGTAAAAGGCTTCTCTGTGATTTTCCATGCAGATTCCCACACCTAGGGATTGAACCTGGTGTCCAGGATTGCTGGGGTGAACTTCTGAATGCATTTATAAGAAAGTGATTTTATGCCACTACGGGGCCATTTTTCTCTTCGTTTCGCTGTTTTATTTCATGAGCTCTGTGCCATTTAAGCCTAATTATTAGCTTTTGCCCCAGCATTACTGCTAGCAGTAATGGGAGCCCTCCAAGCAGATGTATTCTTGGCAAAAGGACACCAGGCATGTCAGACTGACCGAAAAGTGCTCCATGGCATCCCACTAAATTCTGGACACCCACACGTGCAGGGAGAGGTGAAATTACCTCACTTTAGCAGATGTAATGCTGGTTAATGCTCCTGTTCCGAAAAGCTGCACCAACAGATCCCTAATTGCATTGGTATGATATGCAAAAGCCCTACTAACTCAGACTATTCTTCAGAGACATCCACACCACGAAACGTCATGTTCTATATAGTGCCACAAGAAAGAGGTGATCAAGAGCCAAGACTTGCCACTGTCCATTTCTGTAGGCTGTGGCACACCCACCTGTCAATGACCTGTCTTCTCGGGGTCTGAGTCAACAGAGGGGCAGGTGCCTAGTTGAGCCCTCTGCTGCAAGGACACCCTCAGCTATTGTGGAACTTAGAGCTGGAATGTCCAGTGACGGTAACTGTCAGCTGTGGTCTGAAATTGACTGCACCTTGCTAGTTGTCCCCATTTCTTTAAACTTGAGTCAGACCCAGTTTTCCCCTCTCACTACTCATGTTGCTTCTGGAGACTGCACCTGGTGTTTTGATTAATTCCATAAATCAGCTAACTGAGCGCTGTGTGTCGTTGATCTTTGAGGAAGGATTTTCACCAGTTCTTAACTACTTAGAACAGACTTAGACACATAAATGTAATCATCGCTACAAGGTCTACGAGTTTACTGCTGGGATAAGGAAGTGGGATTAAATCATGTAGACAATACGAGCTGGTTTGTCTCAGAATCATAATTGCTTATAGAAACAGAAAGTGAGAGAGATACAATGAGCCAGACAAAGACAGGTAATAAGACAGAGACAATGACAGATAGTAAGTTGAAGACATTGAGATTGCCACAGAAACAGATGAATGCAAAAGAAACAAGACAGTGACAGATAGAGTAAAAGAGTCATATGTAAAGACAGCAGGAAAGAGAGGCATAAACATAAAGTGGGAAAGAGATATAGAAAGAATATGAGGCAACCAGTCTTAGAGGAATTAATGAAGTTAACTCCTATCCAGTGTCTTTTATCTGTATTTTGATGAGATGCTTGTATTGCCCCACATGTTGGCTTGTATAAAACTATTTTATCCGTTATAATCTCTTATGGATAAACTGCTTAAAATAGCCAAGCAGTGGTGCGCATCCTATACACACATTTTATCTCAGATAGGATTATATTACAACATTTCACTGTACATGGTGCCTCAGTCGAACAGCAATAAAACTTCTAAATAATGCATTGTAACTGAAGCTGAAATGCATTTATCAGTAAAATGACACAACTTCAAATCATTGTGTGTATCTAAGAAGTATTATTTTCCCCTCAAGTGCATACAGATACTTTTATTTTTGTGGCCCATGTACTAGCCATCACCAAAATCAGAGTTCAAATGGATATTTAGGTGTAATATACTGAGCTTCAATAACATTTTAGCTGGAAAAAAATTGAATGTGAATGTGGAAGAGCATATTGGCAGCCTTGTACATAACAGAACAAAAACTTTCAGTAAATGTTTCACCTGATAAATGCTATTATTTGACAATATTGTAAATTGTGCCCAGAGGTCAAACAGGATAAATTGTCCAGTGTGTGAAATATTTATAAATAGAACCACTACTGTAATTCATTCGATACACAGCAATCCATGGGTATTTCAGGACCATTTTCTATTTGGTCACATTTTAATTATTGCATATTTACCATTCAGTTTCATTATTCAGAGATCTTCTTGCACCTCAGTTTCATATTGCTATTGTAAAATTTGAATCCAGTCCTATTGACTGGTCCTACTGTTTGTGAAAACAAAACCTTCTATCATTGCAGCCCATGTGCACTCTAATTTACATATCTGTGGGAGAGTATTGCTGCCTTTAGTGAAAAGTTGCATACAGGGCAGGTCTGGGTACTGAATATTCCTCGATATAAGGTGTTCAGGAAAGATAGGGAATGAAAGAAAGGAGGAGGGGTATCAGTATTGATTAAGGTGAATATTACAGTTCTGGAGAGAGAGGATGTCCCAGTGGGGTCAAGGACAGAATCTATTTGGTTAGAGCTAAGAAACAACAGATGTACAATTACATTGCTGGGTGTACTCTGTAGGCCATCAACTAGCGGGAAAGATATAGAGGAACAACTTAGCAAGGAAATTACAGAAAGGTGCAAGCATTATAGAGTAGTTATAATGGGGGACTTTAATTGTCCTAATATAGACTGGGATAATAATAGTGCAAGAGCTTCTGGAGTGTGTTCAGGAGAATTTTCTCCATCTGTATGTTTCCAGTCCAACGATGCAGGAGGCATCGTTGGATCTGGTTCTGGGGAATGAGGTGGGTCAAGTAGATCAAGTGTCAGTTGGGGGAATATTTAGGGAACAGTGATCATAGCATCACAAGATTTAGGTTAGCTATGGAAAGGACAAGGAGCAATACAAAGTAAAAATAATTAATAGGGGGAAGGCCAACGTCAATGGGATGGAAATGGATCTGACCCGTTAAATTGGAATCAAAGATTGGCAGAAAAAACTGTACCTGAACCATGAGCTGCCTTTAAAGAGGAGATAGTTTTGGTACAGTCAAGGTACATTCCCACGAGGGGGAAAGATAGGACAAACAAAACCAGAGCTCCCTGTATGATGAAAGAGGTAGAGCAGATGAAGCAGAAAAAAGGTGCATATGACAGATGTCAGGTTGATAATACAATTGAGAACCAAGCTGAATATAGAAAGTTCAGAGATGAAGTGATAAAATAAATAAGAGAAGCAAAATGACAGTATGAGAACAGTCTGGCAGCTAATGTAAAAGGGAATCCAAAAGTCTTCAATAGGCATATAAATAGTATAAAAGTGGTGAAAGAAGGAGCGGGGCCAATTAGGAACCTAAATTGGGCTTTGCACATGAAGGCATGGGGCATGCTGAGGTACTAACTGAGTATTTTGAATCTGTCTTTACCAAGGAAGAAGATGCTGCCCAAGTCATAGTGAAAGGTGAGGTAGTTGAGATGTTGGATGGGCTAAAAATTGATAAAGAGGAAGCATTAGATAGGCTGGCTGTACTTAAAATTGCTAAGTATTTATCAACAAGATAACAACAAATATTACTTATCAGTACTTGATAAGTCTCACCAAGACTGAATGAGATGCATCCAAGGATACTGATTGAAGTCGGGGTGGAAATTGTGGAGGCACTGGCCATAATCTTCCAGTCCTCCTTAGATACAGGGGTGGTGCCAGAGGACTCAAGAATTGCCAATGTTACACCCGTGTTCAAAAAGGGGTGTAAGGATAAGCTCAGCAACTACCGGCCAGTCAGTTTAACCTCAGTGATGGGAAAACTTTTAGAAATGATAATTCAGGACAAAATTAACAATAACTTGGACAATTATGGATGACTGAAGTAAAGTCAGCATGGATTTGTTAAGGGCAAATCATGTTTAACTAACTTGATTGAGTTTTTTGATGAGGTAACAGAGAGGGTTGATGAGGGTAATATGATTGATGTGGAGTACATGGACTTCAGAAAGGTATTTGATAAAGTGCCATGTAACAGACTTTTCAGCAATGTTCGAGTCCATGGAATAAATGGGACAGTCGCAGCATGAATGTGAAATTGTCTGAGAGACAGGAAACAGAGTACAGTTATGAGCAGTTGTTTTTTCAAACTGGAGGAAGATATATATTGGGGTTCCCCGGGGTCAGTGTTGGGACACCTGCTTTCCTTCTTATATAATAATAACCTAGACTTGGGTGTACAGGACACAATTTCAAAATTTATGAATGACACAAAACTTGGAAGTATTGTGAACTGTGAGGAGGATAGTGATAGACTTCAAGAGGATATAGAGAGGATGGTGAAATGGGTGGACAATTGGCAGATGAAATTTAATGCAGAGAAGTGTGAAGTGATTCATTTTGGTGGGAACAATGAAAATATAAAATAAAGGATACAATTCTAAAGGGGGTGCAGGAGCAGAGGGACCTTGGGATGTGTGTGCACAAATCATTGAAGGTGGCAGGGCAGGTTGAGAAAGCATTTAATAAAGGATGCGGGATCCTGGGCTTTATAAATAGGGTCATAGAGTACAAAAGCAAGGAAGTTATGATAAACCTGTATAAAACACAAGTTCGGCCTCAACTGGAGTATTTTGTCCCATTCTGGGCACCACACTTTAGGAAGGATGTGAAAGCATTAGAAAGGGTGAAGAAAAGATTCACAAGAATAGTTCCAGGGATGAGGAACTTCAGTTACTTGGATAGATTGGAGAAGCTGGGTCTGTTCTCTGTGACAAAGAGAAGATTAAGAAGAGATTTAATAGAGGTGTTCCGAGGGGTCTGGACAGAGAAGATAGGGAGAAGCTGCTCTCATTGGTGGAAGGATCCAGAACCAGAGGACACCAATTTAAGGTGATTGGTAAAAGAAGCAATGGCAATATGCGGAAAAACTTTTTTACATAGAACAGTACAGCACAGTACAGGCCCTTCGGCACACGATGTTGTGCCGAACCTTTAACCTACTCTGAGATCAAACTAACTACCTACCCTTCATTCTACTATCATCCATGTACCTATCCAAGAGTCGCTTAAATGCCCCTAATGTATCTGCTTCTACTACCACCGCTGGCAGCGCATTCCACGCACCCACCACTCTCTATGTACAGAACCTCTGACATCTCCCCGAAACCTTCCTCCAATCACCTTAAAATTATACCCCCTGGTGATAGTCCTTTCCACCCTGGGAAAAAGTCTCTGACTATCCACTCTATCTATGCCTTTCATCATCTTGTACCCCTCTATCAAGTCACCTCTCATCCTTCTTTGCTCCAATGAGAAAAGCCCCAGCTCCCTCAATCTTTCTTCGTAGGACATGCCCTCCAGTCCAGGCAGCATCCTGGTAAATCTCCTCTGCACCCTCTCTAAAGCTTCCACATCCTTCCTATAATGAGGCGACCAGAACTGAACACAATATTCCAAGTGTGGTCGAACCAGGGCCATATAGAGCTGCAGCATAACCTCGCGGCTCTTAAACTCAATCCCCCTGTTAATGAAAGCCAACACACCATATGCCTTCTTAACAACCCTATCAACTTGGGTGGCAACTTTGAGCGATCTATGGACATGGACCCCAAGATCCCTCTGTTCCTCTACACTACCAAGAATCCTGTCTTTAAGCCTGTATTCCGCATTCAAATTCGACCTTCCAAAATGAATCACGTCACACTTTTCCAGGTTGAACTCCATCTGCAACTTCTCAGCCCAGCTCTGCATCCTGTCAATGTCCCGTTGCAACCGACAACAGCCTTCCACACTATCCACAACTCCAGCAACCTTTGTGTCATCGGCAAACTTGCTAACCCAGCCTTCCACTTCCTCATCCAAGTCATTTATAAAAATCACAAAGAGCAGAGGTCCCAGAACAGATCCTTGTGGAACACCACTGGTCACTGAGCTCCATGCTGAATACTTTCCATCTACTACTACCCTCTGACGTCTATGGGCCAGCCAATTTTGTATCCAGACAGCCAACTTTCCCTGTATCCCATGCCTCCTTACTTTCTGAATGAGCCTAAGATGGGGAACCTTATCAAACGCCTTGCTAAAATCCATATACACCACATCCACTGCTCTTCCTTCATCAATGTGTTTTGTCACATCTTCAAAGAATTCAATAAGGCTTGTGAGGCATGACCTGCCCCTCACAAAGCCATGCTGACTGTCTCTAAACAAACCATGCTTTTCCAAATAATCATAAAACCTGTCTCTCAGAATCCTCTCCAATAATTTGCCCACTACTGACGTAAGACTGACTGGTCTATAATTCCCAGGGTTATCCCTATTCCCTTTCTTGAACAAGGGAACAACATTTGCCACCCTCCAATCATCCGGTACTACTCCAGTGGACAGTGAAGACGCAAAGATCATTGACAAAGGCGCAGCAATCTCTTCCCTCGCTTCCCGTAATATCCTTGGGTATATCCCATCTGGTCCTGGGGACTTATCTGTCCTCGTATCATTCAAAATTTCCAGCACATCCTCCCTCTTAACCTCAACCTGTTCGAGCATATCAGCCTGTTCCACGCTGTCCTCACAAACGACCAGGTCCCTCTCACTAGTGAATACTGAAGCAAAGTATTCATTTAGGACCCCCCCCACCTCCTCCGACTCCAGGCACAAGTTCCCTCCACTATCCCTGATCAGCCCTACCCTCACTCTGGCCATCCTTTTGTTCCTCACATAAGTGTAGAACGCCTTGGGATTTTCCTTAATCCTACCCGCCAAGACTTTTTCATGTCCCCTTCTAGCTCTCCTATGTCCATTCTTCAGTTCCTTCCTGGCTACCTTGTAACCCTCTAGAGCCCTGTCTGATCCTTGCTTCCTCAACCTTAAGTAAGCTTCCTTCTTCCTCTTGACTAGCTGTTCCACATCTCTTGTCATCCAAGGTTCCTTCACCCTACTATCCCTTCCCTGCCTCATCGGGACAAACCTATCCAGCAGTCGCAGCAAGTGCTCCCTAAACAACCTCCACATTTCTGTCGTGCATTTCCCTGAGAACATCTGTTCCCAATTTATGCTCCCCAGTTCCTGCCTAATAGCATTGTAATTCCCCCTCCCCCAATTAAATATTTTCCCATCCCGTCTGCTCCTGTCCCTCTCCATGACTATAGTAAAGGTCAGGGAGTTGTGATCACTATCACCGAAATGCTCTCCCACCGAGAGATCTGCCACCTGGCCTGGTTCGTTGCCAAGCACCAAGTCCTACATAGCCTCCCCTCTAGTCGGCCTATCGACATATTGAGTCAGGAAACCTTCCTGGACACACATGACAAAAACTGCTCCATCCAAACTATTTGCACTAAGGAGGTTCCAATCAATATTAGGGAAGTTGAAGTCACCCATGACAGCAACCCTGTTACTTCTGCACCTTTCCAAAATCTGCCTCCCAATCTGTTCCTCCATGTCTCTGTTGCTATTGGGGGGTCGAAAGAAAACTCCCAACAAAGTGACTGCTCCTTTCCTGTTTCTGACTTCCACCCATAATGACTCAGTAGACAAACCCTCCTCGATGACCTCCCTTTCTGCAGCTGTGATACTATCCCTGATTAACAATGCCACTCCCCCACCTCTTTTACCTCCCTCCCTATTCCTTTTGAAACATCTAAACCCTGGAACATCCAACATCCATTCCTGCCCCTGTGATATCCACGTCTCCTTAATGGCCACAACATCATAGCTGCAATTACTGATCCATGCTCTAAGTTCATCACCCTTATTCCTGACACTTCTTGCGTTAAAATAGACACACTTCAACCCATCATACTGGCTGCAACTTTGCCCTGTCAACTCTCTAACCTTCCTCACAGACTCTCTGCACTCGGTATCTGCCTGTTCAACAGCTACCCCATCCACTGATCCGTGGCTCCGGTTCCCATCCCCCTGCCAAATTAGTTTAAACCCTCCCGAAGAGCTCTAGCAAACCTCCCACCCAGGATATTGGTACCCCTCCAGTTCAGATGCAACCCGTCCTTCTTGTACAGGTCCCACATTCCACAGAAGGTATCCCAATGATCCACATATCTGAATCCCTCCCTCCTACACCAGCTCTGTAGCCACGTGTTCAGCTGCAATCGCTCTCTGTTTCTAGCCTCACTAGCACGTGGCACCGGTATCAATCCTGAGATTACTACTCTGCTCGTCCTGCCTTTTAGCCTCCAACCTAACTCCCTATATTCGCTTTTCAGGTCCTCATCCCTTATCCTCGCTATGTCATTGGTACCGATGTGTACCACGACTTCTGGCTGCTCCCCCTCCCCCTTAAGAATCCTGTCGACTCGATCCGAGACATCCCTGACCCTGGCACCCGGGAGGCAACATACCATCCGGGAGTCTCGTTTGCGACCACAGAATCTCCTGTCTGTTCCTCTAACCATTGAATCTCCTGTCACTATCGCTCTCCTATTCTCCCCCCTTCCCTTCTGAGCCACTGAGCCAGGCTCAATGCCAGAGACCTGGCCACTGTGGCTTTCCTCTGGTAGGTCGTACCCCCCAACCGTATCCAAAACGGTATACGTATTATTGAGGGGAACGGCCACAGGGGATCCCTGCACTGTGCGCCTATTCCCTTTCCCTCCCCTGACGGTCACCCAGCTACCTTTATCCTGTAATTTAGGTGTCACTACTTCCCTATAACTGCTTGCTATCACCCCCTCAGCATCCTGAATGATCCGAAGTTCATCCAGCTCCAGCTCCAGTTCCCTAACGCGGTCTGCGAGGAGCTGGAGTTGGGTGCACTTCTCACAGGTGAAGTCAGCAGGGACACAAGTGGTGACCCTCACCTCCCACATCCTGCAAGAGGAGCATGCAACTGCCCTAGCTTCCATCCCCTCCGCACTAAGTTGACAACAGAGATTAAAAAATAAAGGAAAACCCTACCTTACCAAACCCTCCACACAAGAGTCCTTTTTTTTTGGTTAGAGGAGGAGGATGGGTGGGAGACACTACACGTGTAGTGTTTCGGGTTTAGCCACTGCCCGAATATATAGGTTTACTTACCCAGCAGTCCACTGAAACAAAAGGTAAGTTATTTTAAACTGAAACTCACCTTCCCAGCTGACACCTCGCTCGCACTATCGCTGCTTCAGAAAAAGCTGCTGCAACAAAAGGTAAGTTATTTTAAACTGCCCGAAAATATAGGTTTACTTACCCAGCAGTCCCCTTGTCCACCGAAACAAAAGGTAAGTTATTTTAAACTGTGAGTAGTTAGGATCTGTAATGCACTGCCTGAGCATGTGGTGGAGGCAAATTCAATCGAGGCCTTCAAAAAATACTTGGATAATTATCTGAAGAGAAAAAAAATTGTTGGGCTGCGGGGAAAAGACGGGGGAGTGGGATTAGTTGAGTTGTTCTTGCAGAGAGCTGACATGGACACGAAGGGCCGAAAGGCCTCCTTCTGTGCTGTAACCATTCTATGATTCAGTCAACAGTGATCTGGATATTGATCAGGAGCTACCAGCTGTATCTTAACACAGTGACCCACAATGCAGTTTTACCAATCACCCACTTCAAACTAGCCTGGTACCAGCTGGAACCACAACCCAGTGATCCAATGTGAAAGGCTTACAATGATGATACCTGAACTGTCAGGAAAGACTACACAGACTGGGGCATTTTCACAGGAAAAGAGAAGATTGAGAAGTGGCCTGATTGAGGTCTGTAAAATTATAAAGGGGTTCAATAGGGTAGGCATAGAGAAGATGTTGCCAGTTGTGGGGCAGACGAGAACTAGGGGCCATAAATATAAGATAGTCACTAATAAATCCAATAAGGAATTCAGTAAAAATTTCTTTACTCGGAGAGTAGTCGGAATGTGGAATTTGCTATCACATTGAATGGTGGAGGTGAATAGCATGGCTGCATTTAAGGCGAAGCTTAATAAGTACATGAGGGAGAAAGGAACAGAAAGATATCTTGATGGGATAAGATGAGGTAAAATGAGAGGCTTGTGTAGAGCATAAGTATCAGCATAGACCTGTTGTTCCTGCACTGTAGGATTCTGTATCATTTTATGTAAAATGTTAATGGGATTCCTTGAGGATAGAGAAATGTTGCGGAGTGTCTTAAACTGGAAGACCACTGAAGGAATAGCTTAACTAAAATCATTCACTTCTTCCTTGTTCAAATGTGTATAAGGCACCAATAAGCAGTTTAGTATTATATGCATTCATTCCATGATTTGTGGTTGATGCAGTCACAGGCTGACTTGGAAAAATGCAGACATAGAGAGCTTGGAGTGTACAGTTGAGGAAGATGGCTTACTAAGCAGTATGAATTGTTTTAAGGAGAAGCATTTCCTTTACATTGTTACATGACAATTAATAGATTAAGTCCAGAATTGACTGGTCCAGATGACTGATGCATTTGTTGGACTATATTGCTAAGCTGGTCTGTATCAAGTGATAACCTAAAAGCTGGCAGCAGAAGAGTTGAATTGTGATAATCACAGTCTCCGTTCCATTTTGTAAAATGAGGTTCTGGCATCTACATGAGGTTGTGCCAAACACAAATACTGCATTACTTCTTGGATTTGCAATACTGATTCACTACTGGCAGGGCACGTAGATAACTCGCCTAATTCCCAGCAGTCCTTTTCTTTTCTAAATCTATACTGTTATCTGCTGCCCTTCTGAAATGAGAATTTAATATGTTTATTTTAAATGCTTTCATATCTCAAGTCTGCATGTCCTTGCTGTAATCTCTGATGGAAGCTAACCACATTCGGAGTAAATCACAAGCAAAGTTATGAAATGCATCCTTAGTTGATGTGGATTCTGATTTCAGACACATCAGTTTGACAGGGGATCTAATCTTCAATTTAAAATGTCATCCTGTACAAACTGCTGCAGTCTGAATCCTCATCTCAACAAAGTAGTTCCATTAATGGCATTTCTTAATAATTGCATTGGTACTTTTAGTGAATTCTTCTACAAAGGTCTACCAATGCCAAATGCCTTTACTTAGCCTATCGCATTCTGTGACAGTGAAATTTCTAACTGCTATTAGCTACCATGGTGTCTCCCAGTTCTTTCCCTTTGGAGAAGAAACTGTATTTTAGAGTACCTGCTCAAGATATAGGAGTCAATATTAGGAAAAATGAGAGTGCACAGAATTGGAGGTAGCTTTTTGACCATGGTTGGAAATTGGTTGGGAGGTAGGAGGCAGAGAGTGGGGATAAAAAGTACATATTCTGATTGGTGGCATGTGACATTTGATGTTCCTCAGGGATCTGTTCTGGGGCCTTAACTTTTCACCATATTTATTAATGACCTGGATGAAAGCAAAGGGCTTGAGTTAGGAGCGATAATAAATATTGCAGATGGGAATAGGAAGTTGCAAGTGAAACTGACAGATTAAGTGAGTGCATAAAACTATTGAAAGTGGAGTTAAATGTGAGCAAATGTGTGACCATCTACTTAGGACCTGAGAAAGATAAATGGTGAAAGATAATTTTCAAAATGTTGGGAAACTGAGAACTGTAGAGGAACAAAGTGATTAGGGAATCCAAGTACTCAATTCATTAAACATCAATAGACAGGTAGAAAAAGCAATCAAAAAAGCTACTGAAATGTTGGTCTTCATTTCAAGGGGGCTGCATTACAAAAAGGAGGGCGGTATGCTTTAGCTACGTTGACCCCATCATTACTGCATTCAGTTCTGGGCACCACACCTCAGGAAGGATAAGTTGACCTTGTTAGGGGTGCAGCATAGTTGCACCAGAATACCACCAGGGTTTAGAGGGGTTTCTTTTTCGTTTGTTCATGGAATGTAAGCATCACTGGCAAGGCCAACATTTGGTGCCCATACCTAATTGCCCTTCTTGAACTGCTCAGTCCATGTGGTGTAGGTACACCCACAGTGCTGTTACAAAGGGCGTTCCAGGATTTTGATTCAGCAACAGTGAAGGAATGGCAATATATTTCCTAGTCAGGATGGTGTGTGGCTTGGAGGGGAACTTGCAGGTGGTGGTGTTCCCATGTGTCTGCTAGCCTTGTCCTTCTAGGTGGTAGAGATTGTGGGTTTGGAAGGTGCTGTCGAAGGAGGCATGGTGAGTTGCTACAGTGAATCTTGTACAGTGTTGCCGCTGTGCGCCGGTGGTGGAGGGATTGAATGTTGAAGGTGGTGAATGAGGTGTCAATCAAGTGGGCTGCTTTGTCCTGGATGGTGTCAAGCTTCTCGAGTGTTGTTGGAGCTCCACCCATCCAGGCAAGTGGAGAGTATTCCATCACACTCCTGACATGTGCCTTGTAAATGGTGGCCAGGTTTTGGGGAGACAGGAGGTGTGTTCCTTGTTACAGAATTCCCAGCCTCTGGTTGGGCCTAGGAGATTACCCTGAGGAATTCCTGCAGCGATGACCTGGGGCTGAGATGATTGACCTCCAACAGCCACAACTATCTTTCTTTGTGCTAGGTGTGACTCCAGCCAGTGGAGAGTTTTTCCCCGATTCCCATTGACATCAATTTCGTTAGGGCTCCTTGATCCCATACTCAATTAAATGCTGCCTTGATGTCAAGAGTAATCACTCTCACCTCACCTCTGGAGTTCAGCTCTTTTGCCCATGTTTGAACCAAGACTGTAATGAGGTCTGGAGCCGAGTTGCCCTGGCGGAACCCAAACTCAGCATCGGTAAGCAAGTTATTGCTGAGTAAGTGCCACTTGATTGCATTGTTGATGACACCTTCTATGACTTTGTTGATGATTGAGATTGAACTGACGGAACGGTAATCGGCTGGATTGAATTTGTCCTGCTTGTTGGGGATAGGATATATGTGGGTAATTTTCCACATTGTCAGGTAGATGCCAGTGTTGTGGCTGTACTGGAACAGCTTGTGTAGGGGAGTGGCTAGTTCTGGAGCAGAAGTCTTTAGTACTGCAGACAGGATGTTGTTAGAGCCCATAACCTTTGCTGTATGCCATTTCTTGATATCAGGTGGAGTGAATCAAATTGGCTGAAGACTGGCATCTGTGAAGCTGGGAACCTCAGAAGGAGGCCAAGATGGATCATTGAGTTGGCACTTCTGGCTGAAGATGTTTGCAAATGCTTCAGCTTTGTCTTTTGCACTGGATGTGCTGGGCTTCACCATCATTGAGGATGGGGATATTTGTGGTGCCCCCTCTTCTGGTTAGTTGTTTAATTGTCCATCACTATTCATGACAGAATGTGGCAAGACTGTAGAGCTTTGATCTGGTCCATTGGTTGAGGGGCTGCTTAGTTCTGTCTATAATATGCTGCTTACCCTCTTTAGAATGCTTAAAGTCCTGTATTGTAGCTTCACCAGGTTGGCATCTCATTTTACATATGCCTGGTGCTGCCCCTGGCATGCTCATCTACACCACTCATTGAATGAGGGATGGTCCCCCGGCTTGATGGTAATGCTAGAGTGAGGGATATGCCGGGCCAGGAGGTTACAGGTTGTGATTGAATACAATTCTGCTGCTGCTGATGGCCCACAGTGAGACACGTAGATTGGTGAGGATAAGATCAAGTCGGTTTTTCCCTCTTGTTCTCTCACCACCTGTTGCACTCACAGTCTGGCATCATCTGTTGCACTCACAGTCTGGCATTTTGCCCTTTGGGACTCGGCCAGTTCGGTCAGTAGTGGTGCTACCAAACCACTCTTGGTTGAAATCCCCTACTCAGAGTACATTCTGTGCTCTTGATACCCTCAGTGCTTCTTCCAAATGGTGTTGAACATGGAAGAGTACTGATTTATCAGTTGAAGTGTGGGGTGGGGAGGTGTGGTGCAGTAGATGGTAATCAGCAGGAGGTTTCTTTGCCAATCTTTGACCTGACCCCATGAGACTTCACTGGGGCCAGCATCACTGTTGAGGACTCCCAGGGCCATGGTTTCCTGACTGTATACCAGTGTGCCGCCAACTCTGGTTGGTACTGATGGGACAGGACATACCCAGGGATGGAGATGGAGCAATCTGGTCGTAAGGTATGGTTTGATGACTATGATTATGTCAGGCTATTGCTTGACCAGTCTGTGGGGCAGCTCTCCCAATTTTCTGGGGGATGCCTGGCTTACATAAATCTTATTTTCAATACTGTTCACAACTACTTTTGAGCTAAGTTGGATTTTCCCAGTATGATTTCTTTAACTTGATTTATTTAACAATTTCTATAACTGTACTTGTGGAATTTGCCAAGATTTAGAAATAAACCATGGAGTGAAGTTGGAGTGATAATTATTTTACTTGAATTTTGAAAATCTCTATTTATACTAATGCCAATATATGCTCCAGATCAGGTTCTAAAATCAAAATGCTCCATGGAGAGTATGCCCCCATTGAAAATAATTCTGATGCCTTCAGCACTCACATCCCTCTTCAGTAATTTGAAAATTAGTAATGTTGCTAACAGTACGACAGTAAAAGTTATAGAATGTTGCATTTACCTGCAGCTTAGTTTCTGAGAAGCCTGTAGCCCACTGCACTCTCAGTTTAACTCCTTATCTACATATGTCAAAGGTTTATATTCAGGGCTGTTAGTAAGCTGTCAGTTTTTTATTCAGGGGTTGGAGGGAGGCTGTGTCAGCTTTTTTGAAGCTGCTGTTCAGCATTTGCTCGTTTTCTAGTTAGTCGTGTATGATTTTACTCTTTAGAAATTTCTACTCAAAATACAATTGATTCTGTCCAAAAGTGAAGAGTTGGCAGCCCTCGGGAGCGCTGTTGTAAAGAATGTCGGCTCACAAACAAATCCAAGTGCGGAGGACAAGAAACTTTGAAAGCTGCAATGACAGCAGCCCTGATCCTGCAGGGAGATCATACCCAAATGCAGCTTGTGTTGCCAACTGTGTATTTCATTTGCCACTGTGCCATTGCACTGAAAGTATGACTTGTTTAGTTAAAATATGTACATGTTTTATAGTCTAGCACTTCTGTGCACTACTTGACCTGGCTGACCTCAAGGCAATGTTCCAGTTGTCACATTCTGCCACACTAAAATTCCTCACCCAGTTTCCCTCATGCTTCGGTTAGAATTGAGCGATTCAGACAAGTGTTATCCCATGCACATTTCGCAAGTCGGCCAAAGGTTGTAGCTGCTTTCCCTATATATGTATTGAGTTCTGCATCAAGGGACAAATTGTCTGTCACCGTGGACCCAAGGTAACAGAATTTGCTAACCACTTCCAGTGAGTTGTTATTTAGTGTGATCAGGGGCAGAGATGCAGCACCTTGTCCCATGACCGTGGTTTTCTTGACGCTTATTGTCAAGGAGAGCAAGTTGCAGGCATGAGAGACAGTCCAGTCAATTACAAAGTACAATGGACAAATAATCATAATACAGATCAGTAGAAATATTATGTAGGGATATATTTTAGCAGAAATGTTTTCAATCATTATGGTGACAGTGCATTCAAAAGACTTGAGGAGTGTTTTGGATCAAGCAGTGTCTGAGATACAAACAGAAAAATGCTGGAAATGCTCAGCAGGTCAGACAGCATCTATGGAGAAAGAAGCAGAGTTAATGTTTCAGGCCTGTGACCTATCATCAGTTGTCAGGAATGCTGTCCGTTCCATTTGATATGTGAGGCAATAATTCGCATTCCCCTATGTTTCAAATTGTTACAAAAATGTACCAATCATCAAATAAACCACAGATAAAATGTATTTGAATGTTTAAAAGCACCTTTTTTTCCAGCTATGCTGAGAACTTGTACAGTGCTCATAAATTTCTGACCATTTCCCCCAATTTCACCACATGAGTCCTTGCCACTGACTGCCCCTCTGCACACCCAGTGTCTTCAGAGGTTACATTTTCTGGTGTCTCCATCATTTTTACCATCTTCATTATGCCATTCCTTACACCTCCATTACCATATCATCTCCACAATCTGTATTATGCCAGTGTAACAGATGTCTCCACTGTCTGCTTCACCATTTCCACTGGCTCAAATATGTCCAGTATCTCCATCACTGTAATTCCTTTCTCCATCATGTCCACTCGCTGTATTACCTCTCGTATCTCCTTCTAATGTTATTAACCAAAGGTACTGAGGCCTGAATTTCTTAGCCTCCACCCACCCCAGCACTGGCTAAGCACAGCACACCCAAAGTGTGCAGCATTTATCCAGGACAAGCTCCACTAGACTTTAGTGGCCTGTGGCATTAGCATGGCACTGAGCAGGCCGTCTCCGTAGATGGACATTGCACGGGGAAACTGGGGCAGCAAAGTGAAGCAGGCCTGTGCAGTAGCCTTGGGGGCCTTCTGGCTGCTCTTTTCTATCAGCCTATCTTGGACTTGCTGACAAACCCTTTCAGGCCCTCTGATCTGAAGAGGGCCCCCATTGTCCCTGATTCAGGGAAGGGAACAATTTAGTCACTATCCAGTGGTCCCACTGCTGGGACGTGCCCATGTGGAATGGAGAGAGAATGGGCTTACCTGTTATACCCACCATTCAATAGTCTGTTCATACTTCCTGCCTGAGGAAAGGATTTAAATTTATATAATGCCTTTCACAACCTAAGGACATCTAAAGGGCTTTACTGCCAATGAAATATTTTTGAAGTGTTGTCACTGTTAGGAAACACAGCAGCCAAATTGCGCACAGCAAGGTCTCACAAACAGCAGTGAGCTGCACAACCAGATAGTCTGTTTTGATGATGTTGGTTAAGCAATAAATATTGAAAAGGAAGCTGGGAGAAGTGCCCTGCTGTGCTTCCAGAAATGGTCAAGGGATCTTTTACATTCACCTGAGAATCAGGCAGGTCCTTGGTTCATCATCTCACCTGAAAGACAACATCTCTGACATCAGTCCCTCAATACTGCACTGAAGTATCAGTCTGGATTAGGTGCTCAAGTCTCTTGAGTGGGTCTCGTACCTAAGACCTTCTGACTCAGAGTCAAGAGTTCTACCCACTGAGTCACAGCTGACACTCCCTGCTTAGGCACGCACATGAACGTCACCAAAAATCATGACTGTAACTACTCAGGATATTCATTGTGCTTCGCATGATTTTCAACGTATTTAGAATGGCTAATAGTTTTCCCTAAACGTTTCCATGATAAATTTACAGCACAAGTCATTACAGCATCAGGAATCTCTGGAATAAGGATTTCTGCAACAGGCATATTATCAAGTAAAAACAGTATTAACAGAATGCTAGCTTACATTACAAAATTGTAAAGATTTTGTTGCCTTAAACCTGTAGCAAACATTTTGTCTATTTTATGGACTTGAATGACAGCCGACAGACCTGTAGGGCACAACCTCTGACATATTTTGTTTCTCGCTTTGATGATTGCACCTTCCAGTGATACTATTAACTTTTTTGGAAAAGGCCAGTGTGTCTAATGCTCAGATATTGGAGCCTTCTTCAATAATGGACTGACCAGTTTATGTTTGACACGAGCCTGAGGCCAGATAATGTAGTAAGAGGAGAGCAGTGAATAACATTCAGTATGGGGATAGATGAATAAACCCGTTGAACTGATATTGATCATTGTGCTTTGCTGTCAGCTTGTCAGAGATGAGCATTGGTCTGAGCTGTGCAGCAACATTCTGACTGACTATTCCTCACAGCAGATGATGTCGTGGAAGTGGGATATACTGTGGACCGATGGAGCAGGTGGCAAAGGTATGGTTAAAGGTCTCCACACCACTGTTAGCCAATCGGTTGGAGGCAGGGTGGGGCTTCTGGCAAGGCTTGCAGCAAACAGTGTATTTTATAGCAAAGTCAGATTACTCAGAAAACAGCAAAGCAGACAGTCTTTTTAAACAGCACACAACATCAAAAAGTCTACAGAGTCTGTTTAAAAAGAGTTTCTATGATTTACAGCAACATTTCCCGATAAAAGCCAGGTGATTTTTCCAGCAAAATGCAGTGAGTGGAGGATAGTTACGTACTGCAAATTATGTGCATAAAGTCAATCCCAGTCACTTCCAGCAGTGCAGTCTCCAGGCTTGATTGAAGGGGGGGAATCATTTCCATTCTGACCGGGGATAGTGGTGACATTAATCAGGCTAAATGGTCTCTTGCTGTTCCTATGTTGCTAATTGTGTGACCAGTTTTATAACCTGGGTGTAGGTGATGATATGGATCAAGCCAGAGATTGGATTATCATTTTATTTTGCTTCTATCTCCAAGGGGACCATGCCGTGGCATTGCACTGTAGTGTACATCAAGCCCGCGTGCCATAATTAAGCCATTTGATGCTCACTCGAAGGTGCAGCTTGTCGCTCTGTTCGAACGATGCTCTTTTGACAACCTAAGCTAAAGCCCTCCACGTTCCTTTTGTCTTTGGTATTTAAACATGACCTCCAGTTTAATGATGTGATCAGATGGATGAAGTGCTGCTGACAACTCCTCAAAGAAAGGACTCTAAAAATCAGCAGTCATTGTCAGTGCAGGTTGGTGTGAAGCTGTAATTCTTGCAGACTCAAGTGGACCTGTCAGGAGAGCAGTGAAGGTTGATAAATTCTACATACAGTTTTGAAAGGGATAAAAATGTGGAATCTTACTTTATGAGGAGTTTTATTTTGGTTGTTAAGCAGCTTTGGGAAAAAGTGAGTTGAATCAGAGTTTGGACGTCAGCCCTCACATTCCTGTTATAATGGGGCAGTAGTGCAGTGTTCAGCAGAGTGTTATTTGACCTGTGGTTAAGTATTTGGTGGTCATATTGCAGCTTAGCTTCAAAGAAGTCTCATTCATCAATTCCTAGGCCACCTTGCCATCAGTGGCTGTTCTGTTATGAGCAGCAAGCTGGCAATGTAAATACAGTGGCACTGCTGCTAACTTGACATGATGCAGCACTGGAAAATATAAATGTCATAGTTTTTTACCCCTCTCCCCTCTACCCATACTTCACACACTCAAGTGCATGGCAATACCTCGCTGTGCCCAAATTTGGTACTCTGGTTGCCCCCTCAGTGCAGGTCAACCGCCTGTCAATACCTTACACAGGGAATCAATGTCAATAACAGGAGTGCTGCTGCAGACCTTTCAGGCCTGCAGCTGTGGTCCTGGCTCCACCGGCCTTGGAGATTTTAGGTTGCTGCCATAGAATGTCAACCAGAAGCCCCCAAATTCTAAAGATGCTGCTGGGAGATGAAAAGAAAATCATCCTTCTTGCTACCGTGGTCCCTCCTTGGGTTGTTCTCAAGCCCCCCTCAAATCCATTGATTTGAGGAAGGTCCTGGTGTCAGACCCATCCATGCTATTGCACACCACTAGAGAATATTGAGGTGAGATGGCTAGGGATTCTCCATCCCGCCTCATTACCCAAACAAGACTGAGACTGCACCTATTGCAAGCTGAGGTCCAGGTCTGCCCATTCAAGGTAGCCCCAGATAGCAACATTGACCCTATAGTTTCCACTGGTGCCTCCAGAGGTAGTGTTCCACAATAGAATGGTTGAGTGAATTAGGATTCCAGAAAGAGTTAGCCATTTGTTTATGGGTGTTAAGAAGTTTGGCATGCTTGTCCAACCAGCAAAATGGGGAGGGGCAGTGCTAAATCTTTTGTGTTCATCCATTTGAGAGATGTCAGATTCAGGAATAGAATTAGTTCTCTCCTTTGCACCTAACATTGGCATCCAGTGCTCACAGATCAGAACCCTTAACATCATCCTCAGTAGTTTACATCTATTCTGCAAATTGTGTTTTTTTTCATTTCTTACACCATCTATACTTATTTCTCTGTGCAAAATTGCTGATTATTGCTGATTTATTGATGCTTTTCTGAAGTAAATCTGTATTCTTAGGAGTTTGCTTCAGATTATCCAGACTAATTATATTTAGGACCTTTACAACTATTACAGGTAGAAGACTTTTGTCCCTTTCTCAGAAGTTGGTTGCAAATTCCAAATATCATAGATAGAACTGGAACACCTTGTCTTCATCTGATAGCAGCAAACTTTTCGTGAGGTATAGATACATAAATTCGACACATCTGGGTGTTTCTTATAGACAGACACCTCAACAAAGAAGTGCCTTGAACTGGGCTAAATTGAGGTAGCAGTAACTGAAGCCAAAAGGTGCCAGTTTTGGTTGTCTCGAGTTCTGTTAGCTTTAATACCCTTTCTGAATAGGCTACTTTGTTTCAAACAGAAATAAACATCTTCAGTATGTACAGTTTGCTCATGCTTGCCTGAGAGTTGTGTGAATACTATGAATATTGGATGGAGTAAATAGAGACGTGGTTCAAGATCCGCAAAGAAGAAAATTAATCAGCATTTTTAAGAAGTTGCATGGAACCATAAGCATATAACCTTGAAGCAAGCATCTCTTATCCTCTGTGAATGGGAGACTTGAATGACATTTCAATGAAGCTTTATGTGTGTATGGAGATGACGGGTCGTATTGAATGGTGAAGCAGGCTCGATGGGCTGAATGGCCTACTCCTACTCCTATGTTCCTATATGAATTTTCTGCCAGTTATTTTTCCAATATTATTACATCCAATCGATTAACTAGAAGATCACTTTGTTTGCCTTCCATATTAATCTATCCGTTTTGGTTCCCAAGCTGAAAAACAAACAAGGATTTCAAATAGTTCAACGAAATAGTAATGAAATGTTTCTGGCATCTTTACTCCTGTCTGTGAGGTCTATAAATACCTGTTAGTGAACTAAAAGGAGGGTAAAAGTGTTTGCTTCCAATGAGTTGATGAGTACAGTACATAAAGCAAGTGCACTATCGCTATCGAGACAACATCACACGTGGACTGACTTAACATAGCTGAGTCACATCAATGATGTGTCTGAAATGAAACATCCCACTTCTGGTTAAGGTAGGCTGCGATTTCTCCAGCTCAAAAATGAACAACAACAACTAATACTTATATGTATATAGCACCTTTTATGTAATAAAATGTCCTCAGGCACTTCACAGGAGCATTATAAAACAAAGGGCTGGATTTTTCCCTCAGTGGACGGGACGTTTTGCAGTTCCCCGGCCTTTAATTGTTCTGAGGCGGTACCTACACCCGCTTGAGGCAAGAAGTCCCGCCTAATGGAGTGGCTGACCAATCAGCGAGCCGGCAGCTCTTAGTCCCAGCAGCGCCACCGGGAGAGGTGGCCACTGTGGGACTGCAGCCCAGCTTCAAGAAAAAGATGCCTGGGAGCCCCGGAACCAACGTAAGTTTTGTTGCTCCACCGGGGGTGTTCGGTCGGGCCCCGGCAAGGCAAGTGTGGTCGATTGGGGGGGAACGGTGGGGGGGGGGCGTGTTGCGTATTAGGGGTGGCTGAGGCCCACCCAGCCCCCCCGCTTTTGTCAGGCAGCTTTTCTCTGGTCTGGGCCGCCCGACTAGCCATGGATAAAATCCCCGTGGCGGCGTTAAGTGGCCACTTAAAGGCCTTGATTGGCCTTGGGTGGGCGGGCCGTTTTTCACCGCCGCCACCCTGCATAAAATGATGGCCGAGGGGGAGAGGGTCGGGAAGGGCCCCCCAAGCCTCCCGCTCCATTTTACACCCCCCGTGCCACTTTCCCACTCTTTGGTGGGGTGTCAAATTCCGCCCAAAGTGTGACACCAAGTCACATAAAGAGATATCAGGCCAGATGACCAAAAGTTTGGTCAAATAGGTAAACTTTAAGGAGTGTTTTAAAGGAGGAAAGCGAGGTGGCGAGACAGAGAGGTTTAGGGAGGGAATTGAATAGCTTGGGGCGTAGGCAACTGAAGGCGTGGCCACCGATGGAGGAGTGATTAAAATCGAGGATACTCAAGAAGCCAGAATGTTATGACTGAGGCAAGAGGAGTGCACTGTTCATTCTAGTCCCACTTCTCCACTGGTCACAACATATATTTTAATTTTCCCACTTACCGATACAATTATATACCCTATATTTCCCAGAATAAAACATACTAACCAGGTTTCTTAAACTTATAATTTTGTTGTTTATTAATTATAAAACAAGTCTTAATCAGTAATGAAGTAAAGCATAAACACACAGGTTGAAATATTAAAGTTCCCTTTTTATTTTAGCCCCTCACACTCACACACACATACACCAGTTAACCAGAAAAATGAAAGGATTTTTTTAAAGCTCTGTTATAGAGTCATAGAGTTATACATCTCAGAAACAGGCCCTTCGGCCCATCGTGGCTGTGCCAGCCATCAAGCACCTATCAATTCTCATCCCATTTTCCAGCACTTGGCCCATAGCCTTGTCTGCTATGGCATTTCAAGTGCACATCTAAATACTTCTTAAATGTTGTGAGGGTTCCTGCCTCTATCACTCCTTCAGGTAGTGTGTTCCAGATTCCAACTACCATCTGGGTGAAAAAAATTTTCCTCAAATCCCCTCTAAACCTCCTGCCCCTTAACTTAAATCTATGCCCCCTGGTTATTGACAACTCTGCTAAGGGAAAAGGTTTCTTCCTATCTATCCTATCAATGCCTCTCATAATTTTGTATACCTCAGTCAGGTCCCCCCTCAGCCTTCTCTGCTCTAAGGAAAACAACCCTAGCTTATCCAGTCTCTCTTCATAGCTGAAATGCTCCAGCCCAGGCAACATCCTGGTGAATCTCCTCTGCACCCTCTCCAGTGCAATCATATCCTTCCTATAGTGCAGTGACCTGAACTGTACACAATACTTCAGCTGTGGCCTAACTAGCATTTTATACAGCTCCAACATAACCTCCCTGCTCTTATATTCTATGCTTCAGCTAATAAAGGCAAGTATCCCATATGCCTTCCTAACCACCTTATCTACCTTTGCTGCTGCCTTCAGTGATCTATGGACAAGTACACCAAAATTCCTCTGACCCTCTGTACTTCCTAGGGTCCTACCATCCATTGTATATTCCCTTGCCTTGATAGTCCTCCCAAAATGCATCACCTCACACTTCTCAGGATTAAATTCCATTTGCCACTACTCCACCCATCTTACCAGCCCATCTATATCATCCTCTAATCTAAGGCTTTCCTCCTCACTATTTACAACACCACCAATTTTCATGTCATCTGCGAACTTACTTATCATACCTCCTATATTCACGTCTAAATCATTAATGTACACTACAAACAGCAAGAGTCCCAGCACCGATCCCTGCACAGGTCACAGGCTACCACTCACAAAATCATCTCTCAACCATCACACTCTGCCTCCTGCCACTAAGCCAATTTTGGATCCAATTTGCAAAATTGCCCTGGATTCCATGGGCTCTTACCTTCTTAACCAATCTCCCATGTGGGACCTTATCAAAAGCCTTACTGAAGTCCATGTAGACTTCATCAACTGCCTTATCCTCATTTACACATTTAGTCACTTCCTCAAAAAATTTAATCAAGTTTGTTAGACATGATCTCCCCCTGACAAAGCCATGCTGACTATCCCTGCCTCTCCAAGTGGAGATTAATCCTGTCCCTCAGAATTTTTTCCAATATTTTCCCTACCACTGATGTTAGACTCACTGGCCTGTAATTACCTGGTTTATCCCTGCTACCCTTCTTGAGTAATGGTACCACATTCGCTGTCCTCCAGTCCTCTGGTACCTCACCTGTGGCCACAGAGGACTTGAAAATTTATGTCAGAGCCCCTGCTATCTCCTCCCTTGCCTCACTCAACAACCTGGGATACCTCCCATCTGGGCCTAGGGATTTATCCACTTTTAAGACTGATAAAACAGCGAATACTTCCTCCCTTTCAATGCTAATTTGTCCATGTATATCACAATCCCCCTCCCTGAGCTCTACACCTACATCGTCCTTCTCCAAAGTGAACACAGATGAAAAGTAATCATTTAAAACCTCACCTATGTCCCCCAGCTCCACACACAGACTGCCATCTGGTCCCTATAGGGCCCTACTCTTTCCCTGGTTATCCTCTTGCCCTTAATATACTTATAAAATGCTTTGGGATTTTCCTTTATCTTGCCCACCAGTGTACTTTCATGTCCCCTCTTCGCTTTCCTAATTACTTTTTTAAGCACTCCCCTACACTTTCTATACTCCTCTTGGGCCTCCGTTGTTTTCAGCGCGTTGAATCTGCCATAAGCCTCCTTTTTTTTCTCTTCTCGAATCCTCTATATCCCTTGACCTCCAGGGTTCCCTAGACTTGTTAGTCCTACCCTTCACCTTTACGGGAACATGTTGGCCCTGAACTTTCACTATTTCCTTTTTGAATGACTCCCACTAGTCTGATGAAGATTTCCTGCAAGTAGCTGCTCCCAGTCCACTTTGGCCAGACTCTGTTTTATCATATTGAAATTGGGCTTCCCCCAATTCAGTACCTTTACTTCCAGTCCCTCTTTGTCCTTTACCATAACTTACAGAGTTATGGTCACTATCCCCGAAATGCTCCCTCACTGATACTTCTACCACTTGTCCAGCTTCATTCCCCAGGATTAGGTCCAGTACCGCCCCTTCTCTTGTAGGACTTTCTACATGCTAGCTCAAAAAGCTCTCCTGTATGCACTTTAAGAATTCCACCCCCTTTAAGCCTTTTGCACTAAGACTATCCCAGTTGATGTTGGGGAAGTTGAAATCCCCTACTATTATTACCCTACTATTATTACCCTATTATTTTTACACCTCTCTGAGATTTGCCTACATATCTGCTCCTCTATCTCTCCCTTACTGTTTGGAGGCCTGTAGTACACTCCCAGCCAAGTGATCGCCCTCTTTTTGTTTTTAAGTTCTACCCATATGGCCTCATTAGAGCAACCTTCTAAGATGTCATCCCTCCTTACTGCAGTAATTGACTCCTTGATCAACAGTGCAATGCCACCTCCTCTTTTATCCCCTCCCCTGTCATGCCTGAAGATTCTATACCCTGAAATATTGAGCTGCCAGTCCTGCCCTTCCTTCAACCATGTCTCTGTGATAGCAATAATATCATATTGTCGTGTCTTAATCAATGCCCTCAATTCGTCTGCCTTACTAGTAACACTCCTTGCATTAAAATAGATGCAATCCAGCCTTGCATTATTCGCTTGTGCCTTCCAGACTGACTGAGTTTCTTTTCTATATTTGACTGTGCATCACCCCCTACAGTACCTCCACTCTGTATCCCATCCCCCTGCCAAATTAGTTACGGACAAAAAAAACACTTGGGCTGAATATTTGCTCATTCTTGAAGAAACAGCAGATTAGATATATGTTGTGTTCCAAAACTGGCTGACAGTCTGGCCTCCGAGACGAGATGAATTGACACAGTGGACTTCTCAGGATCTCTAGAGAGGTGCTGGAAAGCTGAGCTGGGTTGTGGTCTTCTCTCCTTCCTTGGGAATTCTTTTCTCTCCTTAGAAGTTCTCTTCCCTTCTTGGAAATTCTCTCCTTTTTTATACAGTTCAACCCTAACTCAAAATAATTCAAAATTGTAACCAACAACAGGAGGTCAACCTTTTGACCTCCATCCATCTTGACCTGTCACATCTTGGTAAACAACCAGGTGTCCAAAGTTCTCTGTTGTTTATTGAGCTGGAAGTCAGGTGATTTCCTGGAAAGGCTCGGTTTCCTCACAAGACCTCTCAGTGCCCCTTTTAAAAACATTTACAGGGTGTGTTTTCAAAGCCAAGTGTCCTCAACATGACCCCCCCCCCTTGAAAACCCCAATGTTTAACATTTCTTCTGTCTTTCAAAAATGAATCCTCAAAAAATATTTAACAAAACACAAAGGCACTTTCATAACAAAGATTTAGAGGAGCCCCGATGTCTTGGAGGGTTACGGGGCTGGAGCAGATCACAGAGATATGGAGAAATGAGGCCATGGAGGGATTTAAAAATAAGGACGAGAATGTTGAAATCAAGACATAACCCATATGCCATGTTTGCATGTTTGTAATAAAGTCCATCAGACAATGGGCGGCACAGTGGCGCAGTGGTTAGCACCGCAGCCTCACAGCTCCAGCGACCTGGGTTCAGTTCTGGGTACTGCCTGTGTGGAGTTTGCAAGTTCTCCCTGTGTCTGCGTGGGTTTCCGCCGGGCGCTCCGGTTTCCTCCCACCTCCCTCCCACCTCCAAAGACTTGCAGGTTGATAGGTAAATTGGCCATTTAAAATTGCCCCTAGTGTAGGTAGGTGGTAGGAGAATGGTGGGGATGTGGTAGAGAATATGGGATTAATGTAGGATTAGTATAAATGGGTGGTTGTTGGTCGGCACAGACTCGGTGGGCCGAAGGGCCTGTTTCAGTGCTGCATCTCGAAATAAAAAAAACGATGACTGCTAGGACACCTTTATTTTTAATTTATGTAGCTGTTTTTAAAAACAAGTGCTCGTTGTTGTTTAGTTCTGTCATGGATTTGAGCTGGATCCAGTGTCACTGAAGTATTGCTGAAACCTGATGCTTTTTTCATGAATTGTGATATTATCCAACAAACTCTGAAATACACTGACTGTAAACAGTCAAATTGACAAATTTTCATTTATAATAGTTCCATACAAACGATTTAACACTGTTAAGGTGTATTTTTAATTTATCACTAAATAACTTTGTTCACATTTGAGGATAGCAGTCTTGAGGACAGGCCTGTTTGCCCTCTGAACCTATTGATTGTGTAAGACAAGCTTGTGCTAATACAAATAAAGCTATGCAACTGCAGCTCCATTATTATGTGAGGTTTCCAAATTTCACACTATTTACTGCAGTAATCTGTTTGCATGACATTGCTTAATTATTGGTGGGTTATAAATTAGAGGTCCGATGGGCTGAGGTATCCCCAAAATATTACTTGAGGATCTTATAACGCACGAGAAAGAGAAGACATTACCTATACCATATAACCTCGATTTGAAACTAGATTCAAGAGATGAACAGAAATTGAAGATCTTCATTCTTTTATTTATGTTGGATTTATACCTTGGATCCAAAAGTGCATCAAGTTTACCGCACTCCTATTTATTCATAGTGTCACGCTCGGAACTGGAGAAATTATGAAATGATAAAGTAATAAAATGTGGTACTTGACTATCCAACAAAATGGAAGAAGAGGTCAGGTGATACAACCACCCCACACTGGAAATATACATGTTTGTTTGCTGACGATGAAACTCCTTAACCTTGTCTGAATTAGCTTTGGGGATAACCCATTGAAATTGAAAGGAACCCATTACATATTAATTACCCTTATCTACTGGAATGAACTAACAAAGACTTTTTGGAGACAGCCTGTATCTGTGGTCAAGGGCAGCACAATGGGCTGAATGTTATCAGCCCCCCACATCGGGGGTCATGGCAGTGGGGGGGCCCGGAAAATATCTCGGAGGGAGGCCCACCAAGGGCCTTGACACCGGGAAGACCCCGCCCCATTTTACTGGCGGCAGTATGGCCTTGGGGCAGCCCCTCCCCACCCCCCGCCCCCGCCACTCAGCAAAAAAAACTTAATTTAAATATGTCAATAAAGTTTAATGAATAAATAATAACTGACTATGTAGCGATGACATCCCACGCCAATATTCTGGCTGGTAGCCAGAAGTCCCGCGCCTTCGGATCTCCATTCGGAGATCCAAGGCGTAACACTGGCGGGAATGGGGGAGGAATGAAGTTTTCAGGGCTGGGGAGGGGGTGGGGAGTGGGGAAAACTGTTACTATTGGCTGAGGCGATGGTGGGAAGGGGTTGAAGGGCAAAGATATCTACATTTGGGGGTGAAAGTTCGGGACCGGCAAAAAAGTTTATTTGAGGGTGGGGGGAGAGGGAAATAAATAACTCATTAGGTCATTGGAGAGGTGGAAGAGGGGCTTTGTTCTTTTGTTGAACGTGTAATTTAAAATCAGCTTTCTTTAAAAATGTAAATGTCTTGTAAGGGCTTGAAGCTCTTTAAAAATGGCACTGGCACCTGCTTGGTGGCGCTGGACGCCGTTGACAGGGACAGACCGTCTGACCCTTCTACGTCATCAGTGGCGGGCGTTCTGCCCCCTCCATGTTATTGATCCACCGCACGAAATATCGCTGCAGCTCCACGGCGCACATCTCGGCGGCGGTGATCTATAGAAATTTAGCCCAATGGGTGTGAAGAACACCACTTCATTGAAAATGGACTACAATCTGAGGCCATCATGCAGCAATGGCTCCCATATCCTGGAGCATTGAATGGTCACCACAGGGAAATGAAACTTTAGTAGTCACCTAACTGAAACTCAAATTTGAGTGTTTTTGCCTTAAAAAGTAGCCTTCGGGAGAAAGAGGGAGATCAGCCAAAGAAGACTCCAAAAGCCACACTTAAGCAGAAGGCTGTGAGATCGGTCCAGCTAAGCCAGAAACCCTGCCGCTGATACTATACTCAAACTTGCTACAGCAGAGAAATTAAAAGGTGACCTTTTTTATTTCAAAAACACCCCACCTGCGGAAGTAAACCAGGAATTTTCATCACCATCTCCGGACTGAAGTTTTAACTACGTAAAATCTACAACACCTCGGCAAGTTCACTACTGCAAACACCCAGGCCTGCACCATTGAAAAGACTATCCTCCCCGAGACGATTCAATAGGTTTCTGTGAACCACGAACTCTTATATCACTTGGGACCTTAATTACATCTTACCCTTTTCCTTCTATCTATCCTTATATATGTGTGTGTGTGTGTGTGTGTGTGTGGCTGAAGGTTGTGATCAATTCGGGTTTTGCTGTTGAAATAAAAATGTAACCTCATTTTTTTATAAGCTACGTTTGCTGAATATGCAACCACTAGGTGGCACAGTAATAGCACATGTACAAACGCAGCCTCAGCCACTGAAACGTCACTGTCTGCGATGTCTCAGGCAGCTGCCAGTAATAAAGATGGCACTGCTCAATTTATCACAAAAAAAAATTCAACCCGAAAATCCCCTCAGTCCCCTCCATTCCCCCCCCCAACATTACCCCGCTCCCACCTGCCATCATGCTCCTCTGTACTGCCCTTCCACTAGCCGCTCACTCCTCGCTTCTCCCCACCACCACCACCACCCCCACCCGGCCGCTCACTCTCTGGTTCCCCACCTGCCTTCCACCCCCCCCCCGACCACTCACTCCCTGCTTCCCCCCACTTCCAGCTGCTTGCTCCAGGCCACGTTGCATCCCTCCTCTCGGCCACTTGCTCCCACGTCGGCCCATCACCGCTCACGGCCCGTCTTGCTTCTTTGGGCGGCGCGGTAGGGCCAAGGGGAGGGGGAGCGGTGCGGTGGGACGGAGGGGGAGGAAGCGGTGAGGCCTGGAGGGAGTTTCCAAAGAGGGAAGTGGCCATTTGGGGGGGTGGGGGTTGTGGGCAAGGCAGCGAGGGCAGGAGCGGCCGGGTGAGGAGTGGGGGGAGTGACTGGCTGAGGGAAGGTGGTAGCGGGGCGTGAGCGGCCGAGTGAGGGGAAGTGGCAATTGAAGCAGGGTTGGTGAGAGAGAGTGGGGTACTGTTCGGGTGAATGGAGACAGCTATTGAGGAGTGAGGACGTCATTGCCTGGTGATTGACAAGCTGGCAAATGTTCGCACGCACTGATGATGTCCATGATCGCTGTGCGCATGCTCTGCATTGTCAGGAGTCACTTTGTTTTTTAAAACCTACAAGTAAACCTGTTGCTGTCTGTTGATTTGGCAAACAAAACACTTGGGCGAAAAACCATTTGAAAAATAAAAGGCTCTCTACGGTCAGTTGGGAGATGAAAAGTGGAAGTCACCACACCATTTCCCCATCTGTCCATAACAATAGTGAATCTTTGCTGTGCTGAGCAGATTTTTAAATGTCAGTGCTGCAATGCTCAGTATTTAAAAAGCTCTAAGCAGTATTGCTGCTGACACATATCCATAGATTAGTGTGATGTGAATCCAGCAACACAGTTATTAGAAAGCTGCTGCATGTATGAGAAACAGAAATGATTGCCAGTTTTTCATTTTTTTGGATCATGGAATGAAAATGGGCAGTGGCTTGCAACCATTATGCTCTGTGAATGGCCAGTCTTCCTATCAATCGTGAACATGCCAGAAATTACCACACAAAACACTGGGGGGAGAATTTCAACTGCTGGCTTCACCTGATAAACGGGAGACCAGTTGTTGAAAGTTTGGAGAGTGGGGGGCCTGTGCCCCCATTTGCCTGCTTTGCTCAATCTTCTGTCAGGCCTTCAAATGGCTGCACTGTTATTACCGCACCCAGCATCACTACCCAACTCTAAACTATTTCACAGGTAAATCCCCAAATATTTTTGTTTGAAAAATCTGACAAGATTATTAAATTTGCCATCAGACCAAAAAGCGAAAGAATAAAACTTGCCTCGCATATCATCAGAATTGTCTTCTCAATGGCAAATAAACAGTGACTTCTTCCCACTTCCCACTGCAGCTGTACAAATAAATTTATGTAAAAAGATGTGAAATGTTAATTCTCTTTCACTGTCCCAATCTCTCAGTGATATGCTTTCTGGAGTCGAAAAATGAAGTTAATAACTTTAATTTAAAACCTATGCAAATTCATTGTGGAGTTGGTATTCAAATCATCTTCGAACACATACAAAATAAAATATTGTCTTACACAGGTACAATTTGATTTTGCCACTGGAAAAAATAAATAATAGATTGGAATTCAAAAGAACACAGAAGTTGTAATTTATATGTAATCAGTATTGTTTGCAGTGGTTCTCTCTGTTTCTCTTATATCTTTTTTTCTTTTTCTTTTGGGCCTCCTTATCTCGAGAGACAATGGATACGCGCCTGGAGGTGGTCAGTGGTTTGTGAAGCAGCGCCTGGAGTGGCTATAAAGGCCAATTCTGGAGTGACAGGCTCTTCCACAGGTGCTGCAGAGAAATTTGTTTGTCGGGGCTGTTGCACAGTTGGCTCTCCCCTTGCGCCTCTCTTTTTTCCTGCCAACTACTAAGTCTCTTCGACTCGCCACAATTTAGCCCTGTCTTTATGGCTGCCCGCCAGCTCTGGCGAATGCTGGCAACTGACTCCCACGACTTGTGATCAATGTCACACGATTTCATGTCGCGTTTGCAGACGTCTTTATAGCGGAGACATGGATGGCCGGTGGGTCTGATACCAGTGGCGAGCTCGCTGTACAATGTGTCTTTGGGGATCCTGCCATCTTCCATGCGGCTCACATGGCCAAGCCATCTCAAGCGCCGCTGACTCAGTAGTGTGTATAAGCTGGGGGTGTTGGCCGCTTCAAGGACTTCTGTGTTGGAGATATAGTCCTGCCACCTGATGCCAAGTATTCTCCGAAGGCAGCGAAGATGGAATGAATTGAGACGTCGCTCTTGGCTGGCATACGTTGTCCAGGCCTCGCTGCCGTAGAGCAAGGTACTGAGGACACAGGCCTGATACACTCGGACTTTTGTGTTCCGTGTCAGTGCGCCATTTTCCCACACTCTCTTGGCCAGTCTGGACATAGCAGTGGAAGCCTTACCCATGCGCTTCTCTTATATCAATGCATGCACATCTGTAGTTTTAAAAAGGACACAGTATAAACTCTCCATGTGCACTTTTCTTCAAATAATTTCACAAAACAACCAAATAAATACTGCAGGATGAAGGGAAACATTGGAGGGAATTTTAATCTAAATAAACAGGCGGGTTTGAGTTGGGTTGGGGAGGGTGTTAAAGTCTGAAAAATATGTTTCCTGACCCTAACCAACCCATTTTCAGCTTTAACAGAGGACGGAAGTTGGGAGAGCAGCCGACCTGACCCAAGGAGACTGGTTGGAACTTTAAATATGATAATGAGACTGTGAGCCTCATTGTCATTCTATTTTTCAATTTTTAACTCTGGTCGGGCAGGTTTCCCAAGCATCAGGAAAATCTGCAGTTTCCTTAAGTCAAGGACTTGGTGGATTCAGGAGGTGAGTCCCTTTACATCGACCTCCTGGATCCAGGTACCTGCTTGAGGAGCCCCCACAATCGGGAACCCTCACCCAAAGACATCCTCCCCGAAGCCTTTGATTCCACCACAAGGTTTCTGAGCTCCGCACCACTCCCATCACCAAGCATCTGATTTCCTCCCCCCTCTCCACCACGAGGCCTTCAATCCCACCCTGATTTCTTCGCCCCATCGCCATCTGGCCTCCGATTTGCCTCCACCACCAGCAGGCCTCTGATTTCCAACATCCCCCCCACCCCACATGGACTCTAATTCCACCTCCCCCACCACCTTAGTTTCCAATCCTCCCTCCCAGGCCTCCAATCTACCCCACCCCTAACCTCACCTGAGGTCTCTGACCTAACCCCCCGCACCAACCCCCCACCCCGCCCCATCTGCGATTGAGAACCCTGGTTGACACCTTCCCCCAACCAGCCAGGTCCATAAAGGTTAAATTATGATGGGTTGCATAGACTAGACTTCTATTCCCTTGTGTTTAGAAGAGGGCTGATCTAATTGACAAGCTGAAGAGGATTTGGTAGGGTCTTCTTCTTTGGCCTCCTTGTCTCGAGAGACAATGGGTAAGCGCCTGGAGGTGGTCAGTGGTTTGTGAAGCAGCGCCTGGAGTGGCTATAAAGGCCAATTCTAGAGTGACACGCTTCCACAGGCGCTGCAGATAAAATTGGTTGCCGGGGCTGTGACACAGTTGGCTCTCTCCTTGCACTTCTGTCTTTTTTCCTGCCAACTGCTCAGTCTCTTCGACTCGCCACACTTTAGCCCCGCCTTTATGGCTGTCCGCGAGCTCTGGCGATCACTGGCAACTGCATCCCACGACTTGTGATCAATGTCACAGGACTTCATGTCGCGTTTGCAGACATCTTTAAAGCGGAGACGTGGACGGCCGGTGGGTCTGATACCAGTGACGAGCACGCTGTACAATGTGTCCTTGAGGATCCTGCCATCTGCCATGCGGCTCACATGGCCAAGCCATCTCAAGCGCTGCTGGCTCAGTAGGGTGTATATGCTGGGGATGTTGGCTGCCTCGAGGACTTCTGTGTTGGAGATACGGTCCTGCCACCTGATGCCAAGGCTTCTCCGGAGGCAGCGAAGATGGAATGAATTGAGACGTCGCTCTTGGCTGACATACGTTGTCCAGGCCTAGCTGCCGTCGAGCAAGGTACTGAGGACACAGGCTTGATACACTCGGACTTTTGTGTTCCGTGTCAGTGTGCCATTTTCCCACACCCTCTTGGCCAGTCTGGACATACCAGCGGATGCCTTTCCCATGCGCTTGTTGGTTTCTGCATCTGGAGACAGGTTACTGGTGATAGTTGAGCCTAGGTAGGTGAACTCTTGAACCACCTCCAGAGCGTGATCGCCCATCTTGATGGTTGGAGCATTTCTGACGTCCTGTCCCATGATGTTCGTTTTCTTGAGGCTGATGGTTAGGCCAAATTCATTGCAGGCAGCCGCAATCCTGTCGATGAGTCTCCGCACACACTTTTCTGTGTGGGATGTTAATGCAGCATCGTCAGCAAAGAGGAGTTCCAAGATGAGGACTTTCTGTACTTTGGTCTTCCCTCTTCGGTGGGCAAGATTAAACAACCTGCCACCTGATCTTGTGTGGAAGAAAATTCCTTCTTCTGAAGGCTTAAACGTATCTGAGAGCAGCAGGGAGACGAAGATCCCAAACAGTGTAGGTGCGAGAACACAGCCCTGTTTCACGCTACTCAGGATAGGAAAGGGGTCTGATGAGCCACTGCTATGTTGAATTGTCCCTTTCATATTGTCATGGAATAAGGTGATGATACTTAGTAGCTTTGGTGGACATCCGATCTTTGCTAGTAGTCTGAAGAGACCACGTCTGCTGACGAGGTCAAAGGCTTTGGTGAGATCAATGAAAACAACGTAGAGGGGCATCTGTTGTTCTCGGCATTTCTCCTGTAGCTGGCGAAAGGAGAACAGCATGTCAATGGTGGATCTCTCTGCTCGAAAGCCACACTGTGCCTCGGGGTAGACACGCTCAGCCAGCTTCTGGAGCCTGTTTAGAGCGACTTGAGTGAAGACTTTCCCCACTATGCTGAGCAGGGAGATTCCATGGTAGTTGTTGCAGTCACCGCAGTCACCCTTGTTCTTATAGAGGGTGATGATATTGGCATCGTGCATGTCCTGTGGTACTGCTCCCTCATCCCAGCACAGGCAAAGCAGTTCTTAGAGTGCTGAAAGTATAGCAGGCTTGAGACTCTTGATTATTTCAGGGGTAATGCTGTCCTTCCCAGGGGGTTTTCCACTGGCTAGAGAATCAATGGCATCACTGAGTTCCGATTTTGTTGGCTGTTTGTCCAGCTCATCCATGACAGGCAGAGACTGGGCTGCATTGAGGGCGGTCTCAGTGACAACATTTTCCCTGGAGTACAGTTCTAGGTAGTGCTCCACCCAGCGGTCCATTTGCTTGTGTTGGTCAGTGATTGTGTCCCCTGATTTAGACTTGAGGGGGGCGATCTTCCTGATGGTTTGCCCAAAAGCTCTCTTAATGCCATCATACATTCCTCTGATGTTTCCGGTGTCGGAGGCCAGCTGAATACGACTGCATAGGTGTTGCCAGTGGTCATTTGCGCAGTGCCTGGCTGTTCTTTGTGCAGCGCTTCTGGCTGCTTTAAGTGCTTCAGATGTTAACTCGCTGGGGGCTTTCTTGTAGTTCAGCAGTGCAATGCGCTTAGCAGCTATGACAGGCTCCAGTTCTTCAAAGTGAGATTGGAACCAACCTGCGTTCTGCTTCACATGTTTGCCATAGGTGGTCATTGCTAAGTCATAGATGGCACCTCTGATGTGGGCCCACTTGGTCTCTGCATTCCCTGTAGGAGTGTTTTGAAGGGCTTTTTCAAGTGAATTTAGAAACTTATGTAACAGCTGTGGATAAGAAATTCTGCTAGTGTTGATGCGCGGGCGGCCCTTCTGCTTGGAGTGAAGCAGTTTCTTTGGTTTGAGTCTAACCTTGCTGCACACCAGGGAGTGATCGGTGTCGCAGTCCGCACTGTGGAAGCTGCGTGTGATTTGAACGATGTTTAAAGAGGCTCGCCTTGTGACGATGAGGTCCAGCTGGTGCCAACAACGTGATCTTGGGTGCCTCCAAGAAACCTGGTGACAGGGTTTAGTCGAAAAGAACGAGTTGGTGATGCAGAGGTTATGATAGGTACACAGCTCAAGCAGTCTCTGTCCATTCTCATTCATCCTTCCAATGCCATAGCACCCAAGGCAGGAGGGCCATGAGTCATGGTCAGCCCCAACCCTGGCATTAAAGTCCCCCAGCATGAACAGATGTTCGGTATTGGGGATGTTACTAATGATATTATGGAGTTCCTCGTAGGACTGGTCTTTAACTTCAGGTTGGGAGCAGAGTGTTGGAGCATAGATGCTGAGTAGGTGTACTGGACCAGAGGCGGTGAGCAGTCGGATGGATAGTATGCATTCCGAGTCATTTGCAGGTGGCTCTATCATACTGAGCAAGGAGTTTCTGATGGCGAAGCCCACTCCATGCTGTCTTGGTTTTTCAGGATCCCTACCCTGCCAGAAGAAGGTGTCGTGTTGCTCTCTTAGAGATCCGCTCGCAGGGAGGCATGTCTCCTGAAGTGCTGCAATGTCCACATTGAGTCTACTGAGCTTGTTGTTAATGATGGCGCTCTTCCGAGAGTTGTTGATTTGTGTAAGGTCTTCCGACAGGCCAGGACACATAGTTCTGACGTTCCAGCTTGCAAAACGAAGGGCTGGTACCTTCTTTCCTTTTTTTGTTGTGCTGTTTGGTGCGGTGTTACAGTCCACTTATCGGGCGGTGACCCTGAGCTCCAAGCACCCATTGAAGCAGGTGGACTGTGGCGGGACAGAACCTTACTGACCGGCGGCTGCCCGGTTTGAGACGGGCGGGCGGTAGCTGTGCAGTGAGATGCGATGACCACTCCCACTGACAAAGGCAACCCATGGCCCCCAATCTCTGCACCAATTGAGCTGGGCTTATAACCCATAACTGCTGCCTTCTGTGTTGTTTTGGTCGCTGTGAGGCGACTATGGAGTGACCTCTCCATGGCGCATGCCTGGGCGGATGTATGGAGGTTGTGAGTTGCCCAAGCGTCAAAACCCCCCTCTTGGCCTTCCTGGTGGGGTCCAAAGGAGTGCAGAGCGCGACGTTTGGTACCGGTATGGCTGCAGGAAACATGCCAAAGGTGACACATGACTGCCTACGGGGTTCCGCTCCTGATTTTCTGTTAGGGTTTACTCACTTAGCCTTGGTCTCTCCCGAGACGCCCACAAGGCAGTGGGGTTGTTAGGGCCCCTACTCAGGGATAGGTGCATGCTGGTGGGAGGATGTGAGGGGAAGGGGTGTGGGGAGAGGGGGTGGAGGGAAGGGGGTGCGAGGGGGGCTGCAGGGGGGTAGGAGAGGGGGTGCAGGGGAAGTGGGTGTGAGGGGGGAACAGGGAAGGGGTATCTCGGGTGTTATGATGGCATCCCCCACATATAGAGCCTCAGTCCTGTCGGCTGCCAGATCTTTGAGATCAGGATTGGCAGCTTGATTTTCCTGCCCCCCTTGATGCTGATCCCCTGACTGTGGTGGTTCATAACAGTGGTGCTGTTCCTCTGATTGCGCAGGACATCTGGCTGAAAAACCTGAGCATTGGTCGGGTAGATATAGAGAAACTGTGTCTTCTCGTAAGGGAATCGGAACTAGGATGCATTAACATAAAATTAGAGCTAGGCCATTCAGGGGTGACGTTAGAAGTAATTCATCACACAACAGGTACTGGAAATCTGGAATTCTCTTACCAAAAAGCTGTAACCTCCTCTAGTCTATATAACCCTCACAACTGGCACTTTCTATTTCTCCAAATCTGACCAATTGTGATGATCCACTGCCCCCAACCCCCAGTTTCACCCAACACCCAACACAACATCTTCCCCTCCACTTCTCCACCCTCTTCAAACCACCCCACCCTCCTCTACCCATCTATGGCATCTCTGATTTCAGCCACCTTTGGCTTGGGTTTTATTTATTTTAAATTACCCCTCTGTGAAGTGCCTTGGAACATTCTTCTACATTATTGGTGCTACATGAATGCAAGTTGTTGTTTTAACTCAAACTGTGATCGACTTGTCGATGATTCTGTGTGGAGGAACCTTCACCCTACGTCCAACTATGTGATGTAACTGCAGTGCTTAAAACAATTGAATGGAGGGAACTTTAACCTTCATCTAATCATGTTCTATGTCAGGTATGGGCGTGCCAATATAATGGGGCTTTGTGCTGCATCTGACTTGAACCATGCTTGATGGATCAATGTGCAGGGACATGCTTTCTACTTCCCATGTGCAATCCCTGAGCTGGCAGTGCTTAACAGCACACATAAGAGGTACAGTAGCATAGCAGTTATGCTACTGGACTGGTAATCCAGAGGCCTGTATAACCTGGAGATGTGAATTCAAATCCCACTACTGCAGCTGGGCAACTTAGTCAAATAAATCTTGAATTAAAAAGCTCGTCTCAGTAATGGTGAGCATGAAACTACCGGATTGTTGCAAAAACCCATCTGGTTCACCTTAAGGGAAGGAGATCTGCCAACCTTACCTGGTCTGGCCTATATGTGCCTTCCAGGGATAGGCACCAACATGTTGCACCACAGACATTTGACAAAATTATTGACTCAGCCATGGACATGGGGGCAATTAATCTGTATATAAAGTGTATAGCCAACCTAATGCCATCAAAACACAGTCCAATTTAAAACACGTTTTTCCCTGTTTAGGGAGATACCTGACATGGTTTTTGCTTGCACAAGTAGTCATTGCCTGCCTGTACACTTGATATAGCGATGCGGAAAGTTCAGATAGATTTCCATCTGTCAGGAGTGATCATGATCTTTCTCTTTCCCCCTCTCTGCGTGTCCAGCCCTCTCTCCCCTCTCTGTGTGTCTATCCCCTTCACCAGCCCCTGTGTCCAGCCCCCTCACCACCCCCCACATGTCCACCCCCCTCTTCCTCCCATGTCCATCCTCCTCTGTGTCCATCCCCCCCACTCCATGTTCATCCCCTTTCCCCCTCTGTATCAATTCCCCTCTCCCTGCTCTGTGTCCATCCCTCTCTAACCCCCTCTGCGTCCATCCCCCCGGTCCGTGTCCATCCCCTTCTCCCCTGCCTGTGTGTCCATCTCCCTCTTCCCTCCCTGTGTCCATCCTCGTCTGCCCTCCCCCATGTCCAACCCCCTCTCTGTGTCTGTCCTCTCCTCCCACTCCCCGACTCCTGGGCCAGTTCTTGTTTAAAGGGCTGCCTGATCCCCAGCATGCTTTCTCCCCTCTGCTCCCTCCGTGCTGCGCCTCTGGCTGTCTGCTGACCCGCTTCCTGCTCTCCCCTCAGCCTCTCTCCCCCTTCTCCCTTAAGAAGCCCTTCCCACACCATGAACCACACAAAAACAGCAGGAGCATCCGACCCCAATGCGCCTGTGCCACAAACCACCAATCAGCGCTCATCCCGCCCAGCCAGCCTGCTATCAATCACAGACACTGAGCAATCACAGACAGGCAGCCATCGTCCGTCAGAAGCAGGTCCAACCTCTGCCAGATGTACAGTTTAATAGGAGAGCCGTCAGTCAAAGCCAAGCCATGGGTAGCCTACTGTCAGTCAAAGAGGATTGGCGGGCTGGATGGAAACCCGCTGCCTCAAAAGTTTTAACTACGGGCATGCTGCCAACTCCTGGTGACTCCAGACCCACAGCAATGGGATTAACTCTTAACTGCCATCAGAAATGACCTAGCAAACCACTCCGTTGTCCTCAAGAAGGCAGCTGTTCACCACCTTCTCAAGGGCATTAGGGATGAGCAATTAATGCTGGCCTAGCCAGCGATGTCCGCATCCTATTTATGAATAAAAACAATCAAGAAGAGCTGTACCAAGCTGGCAGTGTTTGATGTTGGTACTGGGTGACGAACGTGAAACAAAGTATAATTTACTACATTGGTGTTTGTCATCTGAATCAACACCGTAACACAAGTAGCCTCTTTATTACAAAGTAAAGCTGAGTAACAGTACTCACCAATCCAGGAGGCAAAAAAAATCCGAATCACTGGAAAGCATCATGTTCCAGTGGGAGGATAACATTTTAAAAATGAAAAAATTGGGAAAAAAATTTCTTGAACACATTTCAAATACTGAGGCAATGTTCCTTTAGCTGAACTGACAAGAAGATACGAATTGTTACCAAACAATAGCATGTGTCCTGAAATGAAACTGTATTGGAGAGGGTTCAGCTGTTAGTGAAAAGTGTACAATTCCAGGACCTGAGTGCCACATCTCAAACAATTTATTAGTTCCTTGACAGTCTTATTAGGAATTTAATTATCTCGTGCTCACAATCCCACAATTGTTGTTGCTGCATTCATTTTCGTAAAGACCTTTCAGTAATGTTATATTCAATCAAGATGCGATGGATGCACCAGATATTTATTCAGTTCATAGTATAGTATTTTGTAATTAGACGTAACCCTTCCATCAATTACATTTTAATTGATAGAAGATTTAAAGGACAATCGCCTTAGTGTTTACATCTGCCACCCATGTGGTGTGTCAATGAACAGTAACTGTTGCATAATTAATATTTTGTTCATGAATTGTTAAGTTGTACATATGTAAAGATTACTGATATACAAATTAAAGGCTTTTATATCTATATTCACAAGATATGGATGAATTTTAATGAGAAAGATTTTCCAAGTTAATTTGACACTCACTTTCCACAGTTTTTCTCCTTCTTTCCGGGATGTGCTAAGTCTTGGTGGGTACAGTTCCTTGATGCCACTATTAGGCACATTGGGCTGAATTCTATGGCCCCCTGAGACGGGTTTGGAGGTGGGGGACCCATAGAATTGCAATGGGGGGCAGAGTGCCCGTCACATTGCAATAATGTCGGGGGCGGGATAGGCTGATGACGGCCTTCCCGCTCACAAGTAAATTGATTCCCTTAGGTGACCTATTAATGGCTACTTCAGGCTTCTGCCACTGGAATTTAACCTGCAATGGGGGATCCCTCTTTCATGTGGAGAGGTTGCCCAGTAAAATGAGGCGACCTTCCTGCAGGCTTGGGGAGACTGGGGTTGGTGAGGTGCGGGTAAGGGGGCCAAAAAGGGTTCCCATCAGGAAAACCTACACCAACCTGAACACCCCTACCCCATGCACTAAATGCCCACCATCCCCCCCCATCACTGAGGCCTACTGGTCTGGCCCGGGTGACCTCACATCACTTACCACGGATCCGGGCTTCAGCACTGTGCCGTGATTTGCCAGCAGCTCTTGGAGGTCAGATCTCTGTTGTTAAAAGGAAGAGGATGCTGGCGCCAGACTGTTAATTGGCCCGGTGCCGTAGAATGGCTCTGGGGGTGGGGGAGGTGGGGGCGGCTGCAGCTGGCCACAGCAGGATTCCCCTTGCCCTTTCAGCCTGGCACCGGCAGCCCGGCTGTGGGTACAAAATTCAGCCCATTGTTTGCATGTCCTTAATGCATGAAAGAAAGACTTGCATGTATTTATTACCTTTCGTGATGTCAGGACATCCCAAAACTCTTTTGCAGCCAATGAAGTACTTTTTGAATTGTTGTCGCTGTTGTAATGTAGGAAATGCAGCAGCCAATTTGTTAACAGCAAGTGATAATGACCTGATGAGGATCAAGGGATACGGGGAGAAAGCGAGAACAGGGTACTGAGTTTGGATGATCAGCCATGATCGTATTGAATGGCGGAGCAGGCTTGAAGGGCAGAATGGCCTACTCCAGCTCCTATTTTTCGATGTTTCTTTGATAATCTGTTTTATTGTTAGTAATATTCATTTGAGGGATAAATATTCACCAGGACGCATAAGAAAACTCTCCTGCTCATCTTTAAAAAAAGGTCATGAAATTCTTTACATCCACCTGAGAGGACAGACAGGACTTCAATTCAAAGTCTCATCCAAAAGACAGCACCTCCAGCAATGCAGCACTCCCTCAGTATTGCACTGCAGTGTCAGCCTAGAGTTTTGTGCTGTAGTGGGATTTAAATCCAGAAACATCTGACTGAGAGATGAGAGTGCCACCAACTGAGCTGCAGTTGGCACTCCAGTGAGGCCCCCCAATGTTGGCACACTATCTGAGCATGAAGGGTATCACAACTACATCTCACTCAATGTCTATAAACACTGACTTTCCAGCAAGGGGTCATTGAATTCCAACTCATAGTAAAAACCCAGGTTATTTGTTTATTTCATAGCCTGGAGTGCTGATGCCAATTGCTGTACCATTGACTGAGATCAGCTAGCTCAGCACAGGCTGAGGATCAAACATGGGCGCTTCTGGTGTGTAAAGCTTAACTGTGCACTGGCACCCAACAGGTAACCATGGGAAACCATGGCCTACTTAATGGGTAGTAAATTTAAGCCTTGAACCCTGTGAGAGATTTTGAGTTGATTTTGCAATGAGACTAGTCATGCCAGCTCCAAACACCAGGGTGTCATGTGCTGGCTGTAATCTGAAAGCCTTCAAAGCTGCTGATTTTAAGGAATCCTGGCAAAATTTTCTTTCAAGTTGCAGCTGCATGCTCAAGTCACCAGGTGTTGGGGACCAGCACTATCAGCACAAGCCATTTTTAGCCGAGTATAGAACTGGCTTTTATGTCTTACTTGTAGTAAGGTTACTGCTGTTTGTCTCTGCTTTTATTGTTATGCTATTTTGTTGGAAAGTGAGGAAGATCCTTCCTAATCTATGAGTAGTTATCAGAATCTGACTGTGAATGAAGGCCTTTGACTGTGCATTCTTTGGGCGGCACAGTGGCGCAGTGGTTAGCACTGCAGCCTCACAGCTCCAGCGACCAGGGTTTAGTTCTGGGTACTGCCTGTGCGGAGTTTGCAAGTTCTCCCTGTGATCGTGTGGGTTTCTGCCGGGTGCTCCGGTTTCCTCCCATAGCCAAAGACTTGCAGGCTGATAGGTAAATTGGGCATTGTAAATTGCCCCTAGTGTGGGAATGTGGTAGGAGAATGGTGGGGATGTGGTAGGGAATATGGGATTAATGTAGGATTAGTATAAATGGGTGGTTTATGGTCGGCACTGACTTGGTGGGCCAAAGGACCTGTTTCAGTGCTGTACCTCTCTATGACTCTATTCCAATGAATGAGACATCGCTCCCAGGCTGCAGTTTCAGGATGTGTTCTCTCAGCTTCTCTTATCAATGTTAACATTGCAAACACAAACAAATGCCAAATGGCAGCATCCCTGACATTCTTCATGCCTTTTAACATGCATCCTTTTACAGAAAATCTTTTTGTCAGCCCATAAATCAGCAGCTCTCTGAATGCACCCGCATCATAATTAAAGCCACAAATCCCTTTATAACTACTAATAGGATTTACTTACATGCTGAAAAATAATTACTGAAAATGCTGATACTATGAAGGTATGAACTGACTGCTATTAAATCATGTGATTATAACACTGTGTGCTGTATTAGTTTGCATACATGCAATTCAAGAACTGTTCTAATTTACATGTCCTGTAACAACAGTGACCACATCTTGAGTACAAGTGTGTGCAGTATAAAGCCAGGCAAATGTCTACATATGCATGCCAAGGTCACTGGATTACAGCTTTCACAGAAACGTGGACAGAATTGCAGAATTTAATCTCCAAAATGGCAATAGAAATCATGGACAACAGAAATCCTGGAATTTGACTTATAAAGGTCACTGTTAATCAATGGTCCCAAGTGTGATCATTTGTGTTGTACATGTGTTGTAATGCACACATGTAATGATACACGTGTCTGGCTTCTGGTGCATTAACTTGTGTCTGCAGTGCCAAACAGCGTCATGATTCATGCATGTCTTCAGGGCTGTGTTATGACTAAGTATGACACATGTCTGAAGTGAGACATGGTGCAATGACTAAAGTGTACCTGTGGAATGTAAGGATTGATTCATGTTGTCTTCAGTGCAAGGTGGTGCTTGACATGTTTGAAATGTAATGAAATGTGGTATGTTTTATTCATTGACAACATGTGGGCATCACAGGCAAGGCCAGTGCTTATTGCCCAACCCAAAGTGCCCTTTTTAAAAATTCTTTCATGGGATGTGAGCATCGCTGGTGAGGCCAACATTTGTTTCCAAGAGAAGGTGGTGGTTAACACATGGGGTAATGACACCTGCGATAAGCATCATGGTTCTGTAAACATTCTCTTGAACAGTGCAAGACTTTTTATATTTTCAATATTGAAACATAACAATAGAAACAATGCTGCAGGAGGCCACCAAAGCTCTCCCAGAGCAGCCGCACCTTGTGACAGAACAGTTCTCACACCCAAACCCCCTAGTTGAGGGCATGTCCCTCAGATTCCCCCACTATTCATCTAAGGCATATCCCTTGAATGCATCTAGTCCTCACATGGACCCATTACTTGAGCATGCACAGTCATCACCCTTCACAAACCATTCCCTCATGTTCATTTCAACCTCTTTACCTTCACTGGGCGTCCCTTCAGCTATAGAAGTATGGTTGCTCAGGTGAAAGACCACTGGGAAGCTGATGCCAGTGAATTCACATCACAGCATCAGTTAACATCTTGACTGGTATGTTCTCAGATATGTCCCCTTAGCTTGTTGAGTCTGTTTGAATGAAGCTATTTCCTTAGAATCTTCACCTTCATTTGTCAAACTGATTTTTTTTTCTCTGGACAAAAGTATATATTTTCCCTATTGGCCTACTTCTTGTGATTTTGTTTGAGTTTTATAGTTAATTTGGGACTTGACAATTTTTTGTGTCAGTTTTAAATAGCTGCAATATTGAACACAATATCTCTTCCAAAGCTTTCCAGCTGCCAGATATGTATGTCACAGAAAGGATTGGATTTTATAATGTGCTTAACCAAGTGTTGATGAAAAATGAGTTGATAGATTTTGAAATTCTGGGCAGTTTCTACCCAATTACGTCTGAGGAATGTTATTTTGACAAATGGCAAGGATGGAAAGTTCATAGAGCATTTTCATTTTTATGGGTATTCTGCTGTGGCTGCTGTAGACGTAACCAGTGGTGGGTGACAAAGCAGTGATTGGGATAAACAGTGTGGAAGATAAGGTCACCGTGCAGTATTTCACAATGCCAAGGTTCCCCTCAGACTGGCAGGTAATGGATTTATTGCCTTGCCAACAGCTTGCTGCAGGTGATGTATTCAGGTTGCTGGGCAAGTGGAAACTGAAGTCTTGACCCAATTATAGATGATAGGGGGAAGGAAATCATATGGACACTGCATTGCTCCCACAACATGCATGGGCTCGAGAGATGTTGCAGAGAAGGGCCATATCGCATCAGGTACTTAGGCTTTGTTGTTTTAGATTTCCCTCTGATATTAGCATTTGCACAGCCTTCTCTTTCTATGAAATGCTGTTGGGAGTGAATGGCTTGTGCACAAGAATTTCCTGTTTTAGTACTCATAGATCTTCAATTTTCTCGTAGCCTACATTCCTAATACATAAACAAACAGGCAAACACACACGTGTACTCACCCACACACACCTGCCCACCCACATGTGCAAGCCTATATGGACACACAAGAATAAACACATTTCAAAAACACTGAAGCTGTTTTTCTACAAAGAAATATCTGTCTGTTTTACTTGTCTTTGGCTCTCAATTTTGTCACCGTGTTTTGCAGTTTCCTAATCTGTGTTTCACTGTTCTGTTTCCTTTCTCTGTATTTCTTATTCTCTTTTCTTTCCTCCTTCCTCCACTGGTGCTCTCTTCCACCTTTGCTGCTGGCTTCACTCCATGCTTCAATGCTACCCAACATTTCTGGAAATAAAATGATTGCTAAACATTTCCTTGATTTTCATTTTCTTTCGGAGAAATTCAGCAACCATGAAGGGTTTCAGCATAGCACAGGATGTAGTACCTGCTACGATACAGTTAGTAAGTGCACCACCCAGTGCAGAACTGAGCTACATAGACCAGGAAAGTCCCAGGTTCAGTTCATGGTCTGTGCTGCGAAAGGTGATCTCGCATGAGTTGGTGGGGGAAGGGATGGTGGAGTAGCTACACTTGGTTTCAGCATCCTTGTGCTAGGAAGGGGGGAAAAATATCCATAAGGATTCTCATTCCTGATCTCGAACCAGTGATCCTCTACGAGACAAGTGTGCATGTATGGTCACGAGTATAAATAGGATGAAGCTCAATTGTGATGTTACTCATGGTTGAATAATTTGCGAACACTCACTGTTCATACTCAGAAATAAAGAAATAAGACATGAGCAAGCTTACCAGACGGTGGCTGTCCGTTAAACTGTACAGGTTGAGTAATGTAACACGTGTGCTCTCATATCCAAATCTCTTGAAATGTTAATATGCTCTTATAAACCTTTAAGTGAAGCAAATGCTTACATCACTCAAAGAATGTAGTTATTTTCAATTCAGATCACACCATAGATTTTACCTTACATTTTCTGTTATCTTCAAAAAAATTCAAAAGAATATTCAACTCAATTCATTTCACATATCACCAGTTCAATCTTTATCAAAGAGAGGAGGCTTCATTTAATGGCCAAATACTGCCATCCCAATACACAAAGCTGAAATGATCAAAAGGAATATTCTTCTGAATAATTTCCCTTTTCTTGCTTCCAGATAAAGAATCAGTATTTTGCAAAAATGCAACTTAAAAAGAGGACTGTGCCTAATTCATGTGTTTGTTGAACCTTATCACCGATACAGTAATATGGTGGAGTGTTTGCTCTAGTCACACCTGGGTAACTGCATTGCCAATCATACAGAGTGTTAGTTCTTTCTGATCGGCCACTTGTGTATAAACCATTAGAAAGGATCCCGCTTTCTGAAAAATTCATTTCAATTAAATACTCAAAATTTGTTCTGAAATACTGAGAAAAACCAAGATAGACTTTTTTTTGAACGTGATGCATTCAGTTTGTGAATTGAGATAACAAAGGAAAATACACTTTCTAATTCTGCATACAAACCATGTATGATTCCTTTCAGGAGATAAGTGGATAAACTTTGTAATCAACAATCTTCAGGATATTCAACCAGAATTCAGAAGTTATGAATTATGTTATGCTTAAGATATGTTAAACTTATATTGAACTTCGTTAGACCACACTTTTGACTGTGCACAGTTGTAGTTTCCGCATTACAGAAAGGATTCCGAAACACTGGAGAAGGTGCAAAAAGATTTACAAGCATGATATCAAAATGGAGAGGTTACAAATATCAGGAAAGACTGAACAGGCGAGGGCTCCTTTCTCAATTAAAGTGGTGAAAAGGTGGCCTAATAGAGGTCTTGAAAATTATGAAGTGGTTCAACAGGGTAAATGTAGGGATGAGGTTTCCTTTTGTGGAGGAGTCCAAAAGGAGGGACCACAAATGTGAGATGCGACTGTCACTAATAAACCCAATAAGGAATTCAGAAGAAACTTCTTTATGGTAAGAATATGAAACATGTTGCCACATGGAGTAGTTGAGGTGAATAGTATAAATGCATTTAAGGGGAAGCTAGGTTAGTACATAAGGGAGAAAGGAATGTGCTGATAGGTGAGATGAAGTAAGGTGAGAGGACGCTTGTGTGGAGCATAAACACTGGCATAGACCTGTTGGTCCAAATGGCCTATTTTGGTGCTGTACGTTCTATTAATTCTGTACTCGCATATACACCTACATTCCCTCCAGAATCGAAACAAGCAACCATATTGTTAAACAAAGCCCAACAATATCTCCTGAAGACAACCTGCAAACCTGTCCAAAATCAGCAAACTCTCCAGTACTTTGCACACATCCAAAAAATCACAACTGGTAAATTCCTTAGCATGATTTGAACTCTAGGAAATGTGATCGGGTGGGGATCCATTTTGCTTGAATCACAGGGCTGAATTTTACAGCCCCCATGACACAGGGGTCATGGCCAGGTGGGGGCACAAAAAAGCAGAAGCCCGCTACAGGCCTCGATGCCGGGAAGGCCCAGCCCGATATTGCCGGGGGCGGTGAGGCCTCATAACAGCCCCCCCTGCCACTCAGTGACAGGAACCAAATTTGCATAAGTAAATTTGTTTAGATAACTAAATTAATTACTTACCCGCTCCCGCCATCCATCCCGGAGCGATAATGCTGCTGGTGGCCGGCACTCACGTGCTTTCGGACCCCCATCCGGGGATCCGAGGCGTAACCCTGGTGGGGAGAGGGGAGCAGGTATGTGTTTCAGTACAGGAGGGGGGGCGAGCGGGGTCAAACTCATCTGATTGGTGCAGGGGATGGTGGGAAGGGGTAAAGATCACAGTTTACGAACTAGATGGGGGGAGGAAGGTCAGGTACACAAGGTAAGTATTTTGGGGGGTTGAGGGTAAGGAATGAATTGTATGGTTCTTGGCGGGGTGGGGGTGGTGGGAGAGGGGCTGGAAACATTCATTTAATTTTTTTGAATCAATTTGAAATAACTATTTCTTTAAATATTTAAATTAAATGGAAGGGCTCGAAACCCTTTCAAAATGGTGTCGGCGCCTGCGTAAAGGCGGCTGACGACATTGCCGGGGACGGGCCGCCTGTCCCCTCCAGGCCATCGGGGTGGGCGGTCCTCCCCAGCCATTTAAATGAGCCGCTGCACTGAATATCGCGACAGCTCCATGATGTGCGGTCCGTGCGGGCAGACCGCCATTTTTGAAGCTCGCTGCCAAGTTTCTGGCCAGCCACTTAGGCCAGTCTAAAGCACTCTCACACAAAACGTGCAGGAGCTTCATTTACATTGAAAATGTTAATTAAAGGGAAATGAGTGCACAAGAGATTTCCTGATCATCTCACCAGGAATGCACTGTGCACTCAGCTCATCCATGTAAAATAGACACTAAAATCCACTACAATTCTAATGTTTCAAGAAGTTATAGTTTTAACTATACAATCTAAATTCTGTTAGTAACTGTTGTAGGTCATTGTTTAGGATTCAAATATTAGAAGGAGGAAGAGGGTCGTCAGTTGATCATCAGCGGTCAATGCCGCTACCCAGGCAGTCATTATGATTCCTTTGTTTCAAGACAATGCTCTTGAAGTATTTGAAGGAGAAGAGTGAAAGGATGACTCCCAGGAAAACAAAGCCACCTTTTTCTGCCCTGAACCATTGAATTGAGAAGCTTTTTATGTTGTCTGATGCAACATAAATGAGAAGTCTGGAGTTCAATTGATTGAAGATCTCAAACAGGTTTATTAATGTCTAACAAATGTATACAATGCAGAGCTACCTATTTGTGTTCTTTGTGTTCCAGTTACAGAGTGACACTGACATGTGGTCACATGACTGCATCCTGGTACTCAGTTCATTAGCATACTAAGATCTTCGAGGGACATTGCTCTTAAAGGCAATCACACAACATCCCCCTTGTTTCCAAAGATAAGTCTCGTATGCTAAAAGTAAAAATACATAAAATGAAATAACACCAAAATTATTTACACATGGATAGAGATTATGAACTTTGCAAGTATAGAGGCTCAGAAGTCCATGTATCGTCGGGGTGGTTTGACAACTCTTGCTTGGGGAATTTGTGTCTCATCTGTTGCTATTCTTTCTGAAGTTACTCCCTTTCTGCATTCAGTTTCTGTTGCTCTGCCTTCAGCCTGCTAACGTACTTTGTTTTTCTGAAGATGACCACTTTTGAGACCTTGTCATTCTTGGAAAGCTCTGGCACCTCCTCTTGAAGAGCCAATGGACAATAATTCAACTCATTCCTCCTCTGCCTCATCAGGACATTGTGTGTCCTTTGCATCTCCGCATCCTTCATGTCTGAAGACTTGGGGCTCCAGATTGAGGATGTTGGGGGAAGAGTACTTGGTCTCATGGAGATACCTGTCCATTCAGGCTCGTTGTGGTGCTGGCAGTTCTCTGGAGAGCAGAAGTGAAGGTATGGCATACTTGTGCTGTTGCTGGGTTTCCAGACTCAACCGTTTGATGCTGGTCAGAGTCTGCGAGCAGGTTCCGGTCCTTGGGGATTTCTCCAATGCTCTCGTGGATCATTATGATGTTGAGGTCCTTACATGCTGGTAGTCCTGTCACTGCTAGTCTGCTCATGTCTACTAGGTCAAACGTTTGTGGTTTCCATGCCAACTTGCTGTATCTGCATTGCATTGTTAATGTGCCACCACAAGGGATGGGTGACCCATTGTATGCAGATAATTTGGCAATTGTCAGTTGTATCATAGACTTCCAGTGACTCCGGTACATATCTTTGTGGATTTGAACTGGTAGAATATTTGCACTAGTGCCGGTGTCAATCTTGACCCGTGTGTATGCTTGCCAGCTTTCTTTGGACACATGATGTTAATAGTGGTGAAAGCTTCCAGTTGTTTGGCTTCATCAATGTAATGTGTCAGGTTCACAATGTGGAATGTCTGTTCGTCTTCTGTCTGAGAACTACTTCTCTCTGAGTCTTGTCACAGGTCTGCTTTGCTGTGGATCTCATGTATCGGCTTGTGTTTATGCAGGTCTGTGGCATTTTCTTTGCTGCTGTTGTCCTGTTTATTTTTATTTATTTAGAAATACAGCACTGAAACAGGCCCTTTGGCCCACCAAATCTGTGCCGACCAACAACCACCCGTTGATACTAATCCTACATTAATCCCATATTCCCTACCACATCCCCACCACCTACCTACACTGGGGACAATTTACAATGGCCAATTTACCTATCAACCTGCAAGTCTTTGGCTGTGGGAGGAAACCGGAGCACTCGGCAGAAACCCACGCGGTCACAGGGAGAACTTGCAAACTCCGTACAGGCAGTACCCAGAACTGAACCTGGGTTGCTGGAGCTGTGAAGCTGCGGTGCTAACCCCAGTGCCACTGTGCCTCCCGTTTTTGTTTGCCTGTGTCCGACTGTTACGACCAGGTGAGAAAGGGGTCTAGGGTTCCCTCTCAGCCTTCACCTGGTCTTACCGTGACAAGGTTTTATTTTTAAACACGCCGTTTTTTTGTTCCCCCTTAGTGAATCCTTGTTCACTGCTTTCCAATTGTAAGGCAAAGAAACCAGACAAACGGATTTTCTTAGGTTTAAAGAAAAACGGTTGAACTTTATTAAACTTAAACTCTAATTTGGTTAACGCCTACGGATACGCAGTGTGCCCACGCTAGCATGCATACTCAATACACACATGCAGATAGAGACAGAAAACAGCAGAAGAAATAAAGTGGTCATGTTTGAGGCAATATCTGAAGATGGTTTTGGTTACTGTTCTTCAAGCTGGCTGTAGATTCCTTGATTGTAGTTAGGTCTTGCTTTTCATTGGGGTCCAGTATTCTTCTTAAACCTTGTTCAATGTAGGAGACTTTTCTCTCTTGTGGATCACGTCTTCAGTGCATTTGGACTTCCGTGAGAAAGAGATGGGAGCAGCCAGGAGTGGCTGTGGTGAGCCAGCCAGGAGAGGTCTTTCCAGTCCAGAAGCAAAACAGTCTCTCTCTCTCAAACCGTCTGTACAATTAAAAAAAACTCAAGTTGCCCAGCAGGTTAGTCATGTGACCACGTCTGTTTGTGGATTCGGCCATCTTAGCAGTCATCCTGGAATGTAAGCTTCCTCACCTTCAATGTCTGGTGATCAAAGTCCATTGTGGGTTGAATGTGTCAGGGAATGGTCCTTTGTCTCCACAAGCACTGTCTGTTAGTATGTAAATGTTCTTTCCAGACACAGCTGATCTGTTTAACAAGTCATTTCCTCACTCCAGCAACAGTTTAAAATCAATGCTCATATGACAAAATTAATAAGCCTCATTCTTGGCAGGTGGGGGTCTGCATGACGTCGACCATTACTTCTGGCTGCATCTTTGGAGCCAGAATTTCTGCATAGGCGGGTCCAGTGTCCTTTTATACCACACGCCTTGCACAGGTCTCAAAATGCAAGGCAATTTTGCCGTGAATGAGACAGTCCGCACTTACCACACAGCTTGCTTGCTCTTTTCGACCTGGTTATGGTGCCGATACTGTTGGCTGCACCAGATCTTGTAGGTGCTGTTGTCCAGATATAATGGCTTCATACTTCCTGCCATCTTCCAGCAGTACATCGATGCTGAGACCTTTTTATTTCCCCAAGAGGTCCTTCTGAAATGCTTCAATGGGTGTTGATTCAATCACCAGCTCCATTATTCAATCTGACAGCTCAGCTTCTGAGAAATCACATTCATTGTCCTTACTTCGGAATCTACTGATGAACTGCTTTATTGATTCCTGTGGCTATTGCCTGTGGGACATTAATTCCTGGAGGTGAATTCAAAAATTCACTCTCAATTGGAGCTGATCTTCCAGCCTTTTCCATATCTTTGTGGAATCTTTCTAGTCCTCTTCAGAGATGCCTGAGGTATTGATTCTGTGTAATTCCTCATTTCCAATTGCTGTCATTATTTTTACAGCCTGTTTTTCTGGTTCTGCAATTTCTTGATCTGTAAAGCATAATTACATTCTCTGTTGTACAGTTTGAACTTCTTTCCAGTTCATGCTGGAAAAATTGGTAACCATCTTTCTGCTGTTCTTTTACTTTAAAACTTGATTCAAGAACCTGCTTCTGTGACTCTGTGCTGCTTCCCTTTAAAAAAAATCTCTTCTTTAGACTGGCTGGGTTGATTGACAGGAGCAGCTTGTCTGTTTATCTAGCTTCCAGCACTCCAGTTTGTTTGTTTAAACAGCTGAGCAATAGGCATTTCAAGTGTTCTTTATTTTAACTAGGGTTGGTTTATTCGACCGTTCAAGGGGAAATTCTTCATGGATGAGTGGTTTTATGAGGTTTTTTAAACTCAGGCTGAGTGAATGAAAGCTCTTCAACGTTCGAGTGATTTAATGGTTTCTTTTTATCGCGCTATCTGCGAGCTGCGTGAATGGTGGATTCCCACGCTTTTTGCTGTCGGACACCTCCGGGGGAGCCTTTGAAAACAATCAATCAGCCTGAGATAGGGATTGGGTTTCCCTATTTTATTTCTTCTACTAAGCCTTTAAAAAAATCAACTTTTCAAGCACCTCAAAGCATTTTTTTTATCTGGGGTTCCTCTACCGAGAGTACACTGACTCACCCAATCGCAGTGATTGATTTGTCGCCTATTATTCAGCACTCTGCCTTCTATAGCTGGAGGTGAGTTTATTTTTCGTCTTTGCACTGTTTGGGCCAGTGTTTCTTTCAATTTTCTCTCTTTTAGCTGTAGGTAGTTTTTAAAACTGTTTTCCAGAGTCGTAGGTCTTGGATCCTGTCTTCTCACTACAGCTGCCACCATGTAATCAGAATTTTATGTTGCCTGAAGCAACACAAATTAGACGCGTGGAGTTCAGTTGATTGAAGCTCTTAAACAGGTTTATTAACAGCCAAGAAGTATATGCAGCGCAGAGCTATCTATTTACAGGTCTTACCTCTTGGTGTTACAGTTTCAGAGTGACACTGGCATATAGTCACATGACTGCATCCTGGTACTCAGCTCATTAGCATACTAAGACCTTAAAGGGACATCGCTCTTAAAGGCAATCACACAACAACCATGATTCTCCTGCAACAGTCACAAACGCCAGATACAACAAGGCCCATGTTGTCACCAAAATAATTATTGAGCCTGCTGCAGGTATGTTGAAGCAGTTGACATGATGTTTTGGGGCAATGTGTGCACCAGGTGAACCTCATTGTAAATTATGTTAATGCTGCCCTTTCCAGATATCCTGTTTTGGGTAGACACAGTGCTCCAGCACTGAGCTCTCCTGTATGGAAATGGCCACTGGACTAATCCAATGATCGCGCTTCTTGGGAGATTGCTATCGTTGAACTTACTTCCAAACTTTGGGCAGAACTTTAACTTCCCTTGTGTGGCAGGAACAGAACAGGCGATGCATTAGAAATAGCGACTCCGGCTCCTTTCCTGCTTCTGATTTTCAATGTTGGTTTTGACAGTGGATAAGATGCCTGTCTGATTCATGTGCTAGCCTCATGTGTAAATGCTCAACAGGCAATATTACGTCAAAAGGACCCGGATGGTGTTTTAACTGGGGCCTGAGTGAGGAAACAACTGTGTTACCCCCACCCCCACCCCCACCCCGGCTGATGCAGGTCAGCAGCTGGTGGGAAGCACAAAGATGCTGTCCAGGGAAACAAAAAGATTTCCTTTGTGGGAGCATGAGTGCTGCCCTCCATGTCACTTACCCACTACCCGGCAGCTGACAAGTGATATGCAAATGAGGCCAGAGAATTAAAATAACCCAGGCCTAATGCTGATAAGGTCAGGGGTGTTTGGTTCTCACTTGTCCCCTTGCCAACCCGATTCCTGCTCCCAGTTAAAATTGGGCCGAGCAGTTTGTTTTTCTGTTTAACACAGTATCCTTATATTTTTCCCCTGTTTATTCTATTGTTCATCGTACCAATTTTCTTCTGGTGACTTTTGTCAACTATCAGTTCCTTTATTTCAAATAATATTGTTTAGAAAACATAAATGGCAGGCTTCTTTATACTTGACAAGGTGAAACATCATTTAATCACAAGGGTTAATTCATAGAATTTGAGGTTCGCAAAATAAGATTATGTTTTAATTGTCACTAGACTCACTCCATGCCACATTTTGTAGGTTTCCTGAGAAGGTCCCCATTTTGCAAGTGTGATGTATGTAGTCACTGCTGTTATGAATCTCTACTCCTTTAAGAGTGTGTTTCATTTGCCATCAGTACCTCAGTCACAACTCACACACTAAATCCTTAGTTTTCAACCAACAGAATATAGTCTGCCCCTGTGTTTTTTGAAGTTTCACACATAATTGCAAAATTGCTCTTTGTTTCCTTGTTAATTTGATAAACTATGATTAATGCAGTCGGTCTCATCTTTGCTTGCAATCAGTAACTTGCTTGTTTTATTATATTTCCAGAATCTTTTCTGACACCAAATTAATGACTTTAAAAAGCTAAGGAAGCCTCAAAAGAGGATAACACAGGCATGCATTTTGTTTAAGAGGTATATAGTCTATTGCTTTCCAATTTTCTTTCATCCCATTCTAAAGATGATGTTTTATGCTAGGCCACAGTTCAGATGATTCAAGCATCCCTCCAATATCTTGCTCAAGTTTCTGTTCACTTCGTCAGTGAGTGAGCCGAGGCAGGGTATGTCAGGAAGCTACCAGCTGGGGGCAGAAGTGTGGAAGGTGGTGGAGGGGGAGGGGGGTGGTGATGTCTTAGGGTATTGCAAATAACCATCATCAATGCTGTTATAAGGCTGCATCCTAACTCTCTCTCTCCCCCTTCCCAGCCCACCGTGTTCATCAAGATTTTGTGATCAAGTTATTTAATGTAATGTAAGACGTTAGTTTTGAATCAAAGCTTGTGATGGTTCAGGTTTATAGGAACCATATTACAGAAGCAGCTCTCTTTCAGACTAAGCAAGAGAGAATCATCAAGTTTTATGGCACAGTTCATATCAATTCTAACCAAATGGATTCTGTCTTGTCCCCTCAAGGATATCCTCTCTTTCCAACACTAAAATGTCTTCCCTAATCAGTACTGCCACCACACCTCCCTTTTTTTCCCTTCTCTCTCTTTTCTGAATAAGTGCCCCGTCCTCGCCATTTTTAAGCCACGTTTCTGTTATTGCCACTACATTATATTCCCATACTGCTATTTGTGCTTGCAGCTCACCAACCTTATTCACCACACTTGGTGCGCTTACAGACATGCGTTTTAATCCTGTCTTTGCATTCCTCATAGCACATCTCAGTCTGCTCCCATCTAATATGGAACTACTCCCTTCTCTAGTACCGTCTAAAACTCTCACATTATGCACCTTATTCCTCTTTTCCACTTATATATGCTGGTGCCAATTTAGTTTAAACCCTCTTCAACCACACTAGTTAATGTGCCCACAAGGACATTGGTCACAGTCCTGTTGAGGTGCAACCCGTCCCTTTTGAATAGGTGCCTTCTGCCCCAAAACTGGTCCCAATGCCCCAAGAATCTGAAGCCCTCCCTCCTGCACCATGCTTCAAACCACGTGTTATCCGCCCTATCTTCCTATTTCTACTCTCACGAGTGCATGGCACTGTGAGTAATCCAGAGATTACTACCTTCAAGGTCCGAATCTTTAACTTCCCACCTAACTCCTGGAAATCTGCCCATAGGATCTCAATACCTGCACTTGCTATATCATTGGTGCTGACGTGTATGGCAATTTCTGGCTTACTCTCTTCCCTTTGCAGAAGGTAGGCAACACACCATGCAGGACCCATGATAATGGTTACAGAAATGTTTATCTGTCCCCTGACTATGGTATCTCCTGTAACAATTGCATTTCTACACTTTGCTGCTCCCTCCTGCACAGTCCCTTGCCCATTAGTGGCATAGTTTAGACTCCACTTCTTCAGGGTATCATTACTCCCAGCAATCTCCAATAGAAAAGAATAGAAAAACAGTATGTCATATAAAGGGAGAGAGACTGTAGAACTCTTCGGTACAGAGAGATCTGGGTGTCCTGGTACACGAATCACAAAAGGTAACTATGCAGGTACAGCAAGTGATTTGGAAGGCAAATGGAATGTTGGTGTTTAATGCAACAGGAATCGACTACAAAAGTAGGGAAGTGTTCCTACAGCTGTACAGGGCCTTAGTTAGACTTCATTTGGAGTACTGTGTACAGTTTTGGTCTCCTTGCTTAAGAAAGGATATAATTGCATTGGAAGCAATTCAGAGAAGGTTCACGCGACTGATTCCTGGGATGAAGGGGTAATACAAGAACACAAGGAATAGGAGCAGGAGTAGACCATATGGCCCATTGAGCCTGCTCTGCCATTCAGTACAATCATGGCTGATAGAAAGTTTAAGGTACAGAAAGAGACCACTTAGCCCATCGTGTCTGTGCCAGCCGATAATCCACCTATTCTAATACGACCTTCCAGCATTTGGTCCGTAGCCCTGCAGATTATGGCACTTGAGGTTCATATCCAGACTCCTTTTGAATGAGTTGAGAGTTTCTGCCTCAACTACCCTTTCAGGCAGTGAGTTCCAGACCCCCACCACCCTCTGGGTGAAAAGGTTTTTCCTCATTCCTCCTCTAATTTTTCTACCAATCACTTTAAGTCTATTCCCCCTTGTCACTGACCTCTCTGCTAAGGTAAATAGGCCCTTCACCGACTCTATCCAGGCCCCTCAAAATTTTGTACATTTCAATCAGATCTCCCCTCAGCCTTCTCTGTTCCAAGGAGAACAACCCCAGCCTATCAAATCTTTCCTCATAGCTGCATTTTTCCAGTCCTGGCAACATCCTCGTCAATCTCCTCTGTACCCTCTCTAGTGCAATTACATCCTTTCTGTAATGTGACCAGAACTGCACACAGTACTCAAGTTGTGGCCTAACCAATGAGTTATACAGTTCCACCATAACCTCCCTGCTCTTACCTTGGCTAATAAAGGAAAGGATTCCATATACCTTCTTAACCATCTTATCAACCTGTCCTGCTACCTACAGGGATCTGTGGACATTCACTCCAAGGTCCCTCATTTCCTCTACACCTCTCAGTATTTTCTCATTAATTGTGTATTCCTTTGCCTTGTTTGACCTCCCCAAATGCATCACCTCACACTTCTCTGAGTTGAATTCCATTTGCCACTTTTCTGCCCATTTGACCAGAACATCAATATCTTCCTGCAACCTACAGCTATCCTCCTCGCCATCTACCACACAGCCAATCTTTGCGTCGTCTGCAAACTTCTTGATCATGCCCCCTGCATTTATGCCCAAATCATTAATATATACCACAAAAAGCAGGGGACCCAGTACTGAGCCCTGCGGAACGCCACTGGAAACAGCCCTCCACTCGCTAAAACTGCCGTCAACAATTACCCTTTGTTTCCTGACACTGAGCCAATCTTGTATCCACCTTGCTGCACTTCCCCAGATCCCATGGGATTTTATTTTTTTAACCAGTCTGCCATGTGGGACTTAGTCAAAAGCCTTGCTAAAATCCATGTAGACCACATAAACTGCACTACCCTCACCTATCTTCCTTGTTACTTCTTCAAAAAAATTCAATCAAGTTGGTCAAACAACATCTTCCCTTAACAAATCCATGATGACTATCCTTGATTAACCAGTGCCTTTCTAATTGACAGTTTATCATTTTAGGCTTAGCCTGATCTTAGGCTTCAACTCCAGTTTCCCGCCTGCTCAACATACCCATCTTCCCTATTCTTGTGTTTGAAAATTTTGCAAGTGCCCTCTGTACCAAGTCCACAGCAATGGTCCTGGCATTAACCTTAGGGTAGACGACTCCAAAGTTCATCTCTTTTTTTATTCAATCATGGTATGTCAGCGTCGCTGGCAAGGCCAGCATTTATTGCCCATTGCTAATTGCCCTTGAAAAGGTGGTAGTGGTTCTTCTTAAACCACTGAAGATTAATTTATTGACTTACTTTTTATGTTGGACACTGAGTTAGTGAGATACTTGGCATTTTTTTACTTGTACAAGTGGTCAGTGTTTGCCCACCCACTTGCTTTAGCGATGCACAGTATTCCAGATAGATGTCCATCTGTTAGGAGTGATCTTGATCATTCTCTCTCCCTCTCTCTTTTTTTCTCTTCCTCTCTGTGTTTCCCCCCATTCTGTGTCGTCCTCGCTCTCTGTCCACCCTCTTTCTCTCTCTGTCCACCATTTTTCTCTTTCTGTCCTCCCTCTCTCTCTCTGTGTTCCCCCCCTCTCTCTGTCCTCCTCTTTCTCTGTCTGGCCGGTCTCTTTCTCTGCCCCCTCTCTCTCTCTCTTTCTCTCTCTCAGTTCACCCCCTCTCTCTGTTTCCCCCCCCCCCCCCACTCCCTCTCTCTCTCTTTTTCTCTCTCTGTCCTCCCCCTCTGTCTATATCTGTCCCCTTTCTCTCTCTCTGCCCCCCCCCCACTCCTCTCTGGCAGTTGCAGGGAGTGGGAGAGCGAGCGCTCAGCACCACATCTTTGTAGTTGGTCAGTTTATTTTTTAATTGCGTTGTCAGTCGGTGCTGACATCGGGAACAGAGGTTTCTGAACTTTGGGCAGCTCTGGGGTTTTCCAGCGTGCTTTAAAAAAAATGTCGATACCTGCCGGAAAACCCTGAATCTGTCCAAAGTTGGGAAACTGCTGTTCCCAATGTCAGCTCCTGTCAGCTGTGAAGTGGACAGCGTGAGTTTTTAATAAGCCGGTCTGAAAGAAGAAGACAGTGGAAAATTTCTCATCTCTGAAATACATCCACAGGCCGGATGGAAACTTTGCTGTGCCAGATCCTGGCCTGCAGGCTCTAGGTTGGACACCCCTGATGTAAGATAATCTCTCGACTGCAGATGATCCAAGAAGGCATTGTCCGACCACAATCCTATCTCTAATTAACTCTTCCCGCAAACTACCGTATTCACAATCTTCAGCGAGCTTATATAAGTCGTTGATAAAAGAATCAACACTTTCTCCTGTCTGCTGAGACTGTTTATTGAACTTTGTGCGCTCAATGATTACGTTTTGTCTTATGTGAAAGTAAGACTCCAGAGCCTTAACCTCCTCGTACATAGCTTTTTCTTCATCTATGCTCTGTGTTACGACCAGGTGAGAAAGGAGTCTAGGGGTCTTTCTCAGCCTTCACTTGGTCTTCTTGTAACAAGATATAATTTTTAAACACACTGTGTATTGAGCTCCCCCTTGCTGAATCCTTGTTCACCGCTTACCAATTATAAGGCAAAGAAACCAGCACACCAGCTTTTCTTCGGTTTAAAGAAGAAAAGGGAAATTTTATTAAACTTAAACTTAATCTCTAATTCGGTTAACACCTACGGATACACGCTGAGCCCCAGTCTAGCATGCATACGCGATACACACATGCAACTAGAGAAAGAAAAGAGCAGAAGAAAAATTGTGGAGAGATTTGAGGCAACCTCTGAAGAGGATTTTTTTTTACTGTGCTTCGAGCTCGCTGTAGAGTCCTTGATTGTAGGTAATCTTGCTTTTTGTTGGGGCCCAGTATTCTTCTTAAACCTTGTTCGCTGTAGGAGACTTTTCTCTCTTGGGGTTCCTGTGTCTTCAATGGTTTCCGAAGCTGGTGAGAGCGAGATGAGAGCAGACAGGAGAGAGGTCTTTTCAGTCCAGGTGCAAACAACTTTCTGACTTCAAATTCTGTGTGGCAAGTTCAAATTCAAAAAAACTCAACAGCCAGTTTGTCATGTGACTAAACTGGTCTGACCACGTCTGTTTGTGTATTCGGCCATCTTACCGATTATCCTGGAATGCTGGCCTGTCCACCTTCAACGTCTGGTAATCAGAAGTCCATTGTGGATTAAATTGGAGCAGGGAGTGGCCCCTTTGTCCTTTCCAAGCACTGTCTGTTACTATGCAAATGTTTTTCCAGTCAGGGGCTTGGCAACCCCTTGTAATAGGCCTTCTTTTCTTCCCAGCGACAATTTTCAAATTTACTGTCTCTGTGGCGAAATATCTGTGCACCAATCTTGGCACCTGTGTTATGACGATGTCGTCTGCGCACTCCCCCATGGCATATAATAACATACAGACCTTCTCCTTGTCTGGCTTATGCATGAGACCTGATGTAGTACAGTACCTGGTAAATCTTCTGACCCATTTTGGCCAGGTCTCTGCTTGGTTCTATCCAGCTACTTTCTCAAAGTTCTACAGTAAGGACAGCGATTGTTCTATTTCTTCTTCACTTTACCGTTGCCACTATGTAATATTTTGATGCTAGTAAGTCTTATAACAGAATATCTGAGAGATTGACAGTTACAGGAACAGGAGTTGATTTACATGCATCTGACATCTATGGCTTCCACTTTCACTCTACATGACGTTCTGTACAAGTTCTGTTACATCACTTCCTGTGATGACACTCACAGACTATTTACACATTCTGCCCAGTAACAATCCTATATTACGTTAAACTACAACCATCACCTTCTCAAGGGCAATTAAGGATGGGCAATATCCCGTAAACGAATAAAAAAAAACTTCTTGATTTTACTCAAAAGAATTTTGATAATTTGTCAGACATCGTTTGCTTTTTACAAAGTGTTGGCTGTCCTTAATTAATCAATACCCACCTATGTGAATGTTAATTTTATTCATTGTTATGGTTTTCAGAAGCAGTCCTAGCGTAAGCATTCGATTACGTGGTCTACAGATACCTTGCTTACCCCCTCTCCCCTTTTTGCACAGAGATAACACTTCACTGTTCTGACACCACTTTTGCATCCCTGAATGTTTGCAAATTTGTGGTCAGAGCCTGTGCTATTTCCTTTCTGAGTTCCATCAGCATCAGAGAATGCCTGTCATCAGCATCTTACTAAGTGTCAGGTTGGTATCTATGAATACCGTTATGCTGCATTAGATATTTTGGTAGTTGTGCCAATTTTGTAAAATTCAATGCAGACATCTATCAGCCACCAAATGACTTATCCGCTGGCAGATTGCATTTATCCTGGGAGGATTTTAATTGATGTTTCCAGTTGGACCATCCAACTGTCGTAATGATATCCTTGAAGGGAAGTAACATTTTCTGAATTCCTGTGTAATATCCTGAGTTTGTTTTGGAATTGCTTACAGCAAAAGTTCACCACTGACGAAGTATGACGGTATTGGTGATTATCCACTGCAAAAGTGAGGAGGTAGCTTGGCTTGTTCTTATGTTCAGAATATTGCCTTTAGCTGCCTCGGCCCTAAGCTCTGGAATTCGCTCCCTCAACCTCCCTACTCTTTCCTCCTTTAAGATGCTCCTTGAAACTTAACTCTTCGACCAAGCTTTTGGTCACCTGTGTTAATCTGTTAATTGTATATCAATTGTTTGATTATATGCAAGTGAAGGGTGTTAATTGGGGTTGTACTTGAGCACTTATAAGCAGATTTACTGAGACTGGTGATGGGTTTTGAGTGAGGAGCTACATGTTTGTGATCCTTTTACTCTACACAATAAATGTGAAACTGAGTTTAACATGGTAGCAGAGAAAGGTTGCCTAGGGCTGAAGGTTGGAAACTAGGATTTTTTTAAACATAGATAACTAAAATCTCTCAGGCTAGAGTGGAAAATATGCAGAAAACAAGTGTAAATTGTCAAGTTATGATTCCCCTCTGGTGTTCTCTGAGTATGAATTATATGACCAATGGAAAAATTAAGTGGCTATGTGAACACGGGTTACATCTCGACCAAAGAGGAAACAAGTTTTGTCCTTGCCATTGTTACTTCCTACCAAAAGTAAAATCAGAAGTAAAGTGTTTTGTGAACTGGATGCACGTCAGTTGGATACTGATGAAGGGTTGGATCTTCTGTTAGAATTCTTGGATGAAATTTACAAGAAAGATGACCTATTGAATGCCTATGATGCATGGTCAGTCTTTAATAGATTTCGGAAAACAGATGCTTATTCAATGGAGGAATGTATCATAGATTTTAACAGACTGTATAGACGATTGAGAAAATTCAATTTGGAGATCCCTGGTTAGGACTAGAATCTAAATTGCGACATTGTGCTCGGATGTCACATATGGACAGGCTCCTGGTTCTAACTGGGAATTCAGTTCTTAGACAGAGACTGCCTGTTGTTTCAAATGTCTGTTGCCTTAAAGAAATGCCTGGGAAAACAGTCATTTCCTGCAGCCCTGGTAGATCAAACAGGACATTCTGCGGTGACACAAAGAATGGAGGACTCAATATTTACTAGATTTAGAAATAACCCAGATACTGGAAGCAGGTATAAGTACAATGCAAGAGTTAAAGACAGGAGGAATGAGGATGAAAGCACCTTCAGCAGGTGTAACAAAGGGGTTTTTTATACTCTGAACTTAGAATTCTGTGTGTTTTAAAAAGCTAAGAAAAGGATTTTTGCTCAGTGGAAGACACCTGCAAATAGTTGGAATTCATGCAATGTTTTGAAAGGATGTTCATAATAAAAATTAAACTTTATGGGTGCTGTGAAAGGAAGTTGAACTTGTACAAGGCCAGGCAAGCCAGCAATTTCAAAGAAACCATAGGAGTTTGACCTTTCTTCAGAGCAGCTTTTGGGTGACAGGGAGAGACACTGTGTCTGGACATGTGACCATGTTCAGGAAGGTTCTTTTTTTTTACCTTTGACCCTTTAATAACCCTGCGAATTGGACAAAGGGCAGGCATTTGAAATCTTGCTTTGACCTGCCTGGAGCAAGGGAGGAAGACCCAGAAAAGTGTTACCTCTCTCTGTAAAGGAGACTTTCATCTCCTGAAAAGGAATCCTGCATTTGAAAGGTGGCAGATTCCAATTGCCTCCAGTCTCTGAAGAACTCTTGCATCCAGAGTAGATCCTGTTGCCTCCTGTGTTTTGGGACATCCTGAAATCTCAAAAAGCTTCTACTGCAAGACTGCTGTTTTTAAAAACCCAAGCAGACCGGTTGCTGCACCCTGTTGAAAGAACTGTGTGATGCCTGCTGCAGACAAGTTGCTGTGAAAGTCTACCCATCACAAACTGTTCATCAACCTCGCCTGGAGAGACTTCGAGTGGCATTGACTATTCGACTCTGGGACACCTCACTGTACCGAAAACATCCTACTAGAATGCGATAAACTCAATTATTTTTTATTATTCCTTCTATTCCTAAGAACAGCTGTAAACCAAAAATCCTTTCCCCTTGCTTAACCATTTTTAAAATGTATGTGTGTGTGCATGAGAGTTAAGGAAATAATGGGTTTTTCATATATAGATTTATCTCGTTAGTACTTAAGACCTATCATTGTTTTCATTTTAAATAGTTAATGTTGTTGTTGTTTAAAGAAACCTGGTTTGCTGTGCTTTATTCTGGGGCGAAAATAAAGTGTTTAATTTGGCTATTCTTCGGTCATTGCGAAACTTTATTTGATGTGCAATGACCTGTGGAGTAGTGGCATTGCATTAACAGTGCATTACTCCTTCCTTGGTCATAACACTGGTCTGACGATGACTCTGGAAGACAGAATTGGAACAGCAATCGTAGGCGAATGAATCCCAGGAGTACCCAAGGAACAGTTAACAGGTGCTCTAGATGTGACTCAAAGTATCATGATGCAATGAGCTGCCCAAAGCAGAGGGGCAGAGTCCTTGAAATAACACACGATGCAGAGAATTTTGAGGCAGAAGAGGAAGATACTGATGAATCTGAATAAATTTTACTAGTCACAAGGCGTTTTAGTCCTGTGATGAATGTGTTAGTTGCGGATTCATTCAATTGTGCTGTTTTGGATAGTGCTTGCACATCGACAACATGTGGAACTGATTGGTTACAATGTTAACTCGATTCAGTTCGTAGTGAGGATCAACACAATGAGTTAAGAAGTATAAAAGTACGACCAGCTTTAGGTTTGGTGATGACAATATATTGAAGTCACTGAAGAGAGTAGTAATTCCATGTAAAATAGCTGGAGTAAGCCACTTTATCAGTACTGATGTAGTCTCTAGTGAGATACCTTTACTGTTGAGTAAGCCTTCAATGAAAAGGCACAAATGAAACTTGATAGGGAACATGATAAGGCAATTGTTTTTGGAAGGTCAGTGAATTTGCAGTTTACCCAGTCAGGGCATTATTGTATACCCTTAACAAAAGCTGGTGTTTCTAGTCAGAGTGTTAGAACAGTATTAATGGTGTTACGACCAGGTGAGAAAGGTGTCTGGGGGTCTTTTACTGTCTTCACCTGTTCTTATTGTAACAGGGTTTAATTTTTTAAAAAAACACACCATGTTTTTAACTCCCCCTTGATGCATCCTTGTTCACCACTTTCCAATTATCAGGCAAAGAAATGAGCATACCAGCTTTTCTTAGGTTTAAAGAAGAAAAGTGAAATTTATTAAAACTTAAACTTAAACTCTAATTCGGTTAACGCCTAGGATACACACCGCACCCCATGCTAGCATGCATAGGCAACACGCACATGCAAAAAGAGACAGAAAAGAGCAGAAAAAAATTAAATGGAGAGGTTTGAGGCAATATCAGAAGAGATTCTTGTTACTGTGCTTCAAGTTCACTGTAGTCTTTTTGTAGGTGGTCTTGCTTTTCGTTTGGGCCCAGTATTCTTCTTAAACCTTGTTCACTGTAGGAGACTTTTCTTTCTTGGGGTTTTTGTAACTTCAGTGGGCCTTCAGTTCCATGAGAAAGAGATGGGAGCAGACAGGAGAGAGGTATTCTCAGTCCAGGAGAAAAGAGCTTTCTGAGTTTCATACACTCGTTGGCAAGTTCAAATTCAAACAGCCAGTTAGTCATGTGACTAAATGACCAGGTCTTCTGTGTATTGGAGAAGCAGGGACTGGGTCCTCTGTTTCAACACTGTCTGCCAGTATGCAAAAAAGGTCTCTCTGCAAGGGGTCTAGCAATTCCTTGTGATAGGCCCTCTTTTCTTCCCAGCAACATTTTTTTAGAGTTTTTTAATGTTCATGTGGTGAAATAATGTGTGCCTTATTCTTGGCAGGTGCGGGCCTGCATGACAATGGCATCAGGTGTTTAGAATCAGAGAGATAAAAGGCAAATTGTCTTGAAGTTACACAGACAATTTGCTCACCCTTCTTGTCAGAGATTAAATACTCTGCTGAAGGATGCAAGTGTGATTGATGGAGAGTATATGAGGATAATAGAAGAGATGACCGAAAAGTGTGATATCTGTAAAAGGTATCAGATAACACTGTTACGACCACTCAGGACAAAGCACCCAGTCAAAATATATGATTCTGATTGCGTTTGGAGCAACACACTGTCAATTCAGTCCCATCGCTCCATGGTCGCATTATATATCTTTAAGCTTTCCAAATTGAAGAAGGCAGCAGCCGAATTGAATCAATCTATTGATTTGGCGCACCAAACATGGTATCTTTCAAGATCAACGCATTAACTGTTTATGAAAAATACTTAATACTTAAACACCACTAAGATAAACCAATATCTAAAGACCTTATAATTTATTACTTTAAAAAAAACCAACTCCCGCATTCACATACATATACTCAAACTAGCGGTAGTTTGGCTTTTAATTAGCTGCTCAAAAAAAATAGAAAAAACAATAAAGTCTTTGCAGATTACGCTTCCGACGAATGATTTTCTGATACAACACAAAGTTTACTTGCAGTCTTCCAAGGTCCAATGAGAAAAGGATCCTTCCAGAGATAGAAATTCACCAGTTCAGTTCAGCAGTTCTAGTATTAAACTCTTCTTTTTTTCAGCACTGAACACAATAGATCAATAATTTGTTATATTTTTTCAGGAATTAATCTGCCTTGAAGCTTCTTTAGAATTTTGAGAGTGTCATGCTAGGCCCCCACCTAAATGAGGCACATTAATTTTGTCATGAACATTGATTTTAAACTGTTACTGGAGTGAAGAAAGGACTTGTTAAACAGATCAGCCATGGCTGGAAAAGATATTTCCAAATTAACATGGTGATTGGAAGGACAATGGATTATTCCCTGACACATTCAACCCACAATGGACCTTGTTCACCAGGGATTGTGTATAAGAGGAACATTCCAGAGACTGCTAAGGTGATATAATCAAAGACGTGGTCAGACCGGTTAGTCACATGACTAATCTACTTGGCAACCGAGGTTTTTTCTGAATTGTACAAACAGTTTGAACTGGGAGAAAGTCTGTTTGTTCCTGGATTGAGAAGATCTCTCCTGTCTGTTCCCATCTCTTTCTCTTAAGCCTCTGAATCCACTGAAGAGACATGAACCCCAAGAGAGAAAAATCTCATACAGCGAACAAAGTTTAAGAAGAACATTGCGCCCTAATGAAAAGCAAGATCTACCTACAATCAAGGACTCTACAGTGAGCTCAAAGAACTGTAACAAAAACTCTTCAGATATTGACTCAAACATTTCCACTTTATTTTTCTTCTGCTCTTTTCTGTCTCTATTTGCATGTATGTATCACGTATGCATGCTAGCTTGGGCGCGTCGTGTATCCGTAGGCGTTAACTGAATTAGAGTTTAAGTTTAATAACTTTCTACTTTTCTTCTTTAAACCTAAGAAAAACTGTTTGTGCTGGTTTCTTTGCCTTACAATTGGAAAGCGGTGAACTAGGATTCACCAAGGGGGAGCTAAAAACACAGTGTGTTTAAAAATAAAACCCTGTTACAGTAAGACTAGGTGAAGGTTGAAAGGGAACCCTAGACCTCTTTCTCACCTGGTCAGAACAGAGATTATAATAAATAGGGCTTAAATAGACTGAGAGAGAGCTCTCCTATTTCCTTCACATGCCAGAACAGTCTGTTCATTGTCTGTCTCTGCTAGCCAGTTTCAAAGTCAAAATGGATACATTTGAAGGCCCGTTCTCCTTCTCTGTATGGCTGTTGCGGGCAACCAGAATGCACTTTGGCTTACAGTCTCTGGAGCTTGCTGCCTTAAAGATATACTGATCTTTTACAGCCTTAAAGGCGCACTGCAATATTTCTCCGAGGAGTAAAAAAAACACAGGATCGTGATAACACCATCACGTCCTATTGTCAGTCTTCCATTGGCGTGTGACTTTAACAAGGTAGTTGCTGTGGATTTAAAGGTGTGGGACAAAGAGAAGAATATTTTTATTCTACATTTTATACACCAAGCAACTATATTTAATCTCTCTACAATAATAAATTGTATGGACAAAATTATAGAGAAATTGATAGGGACTGGTGTTGGGGCACTAACTAAGTTTCTGATTGATAATGGAGGAGAATTTGCCAATGACGAGTTCAGAGACATATGTGAAAACATGAACATTACGATTATGAATACTGCAGTTGAAAGTCCTTTCAACAATGGGCTCTGTGAAAGGAATCATGCAGTGGTTGATGAAATGCTGCATAAAATCTTAGCTGACCAGCCAAACTGCAAGTTGACAACTGCCCTGGCATGGGTGGTTCATGTGAAGAATTTGCTTCAGATGGTTGGAGGATATAGTCCCTATCAATTAGTCTCTGGGCGAAATCCCAAATTACTTTCTGTACTGTGCGACAGTTGTCCTGCTCCAGAAAGTGCTACAATTAGTTCCATTTTTCTACACATTTGAATGAATTACATGCAGGGAGATTGTCTTTCATCAAGGCTGAGCTGTCTGAGAAAATTCGGAAAGCTCTGAGGCATCAGATAAGGCCATCTGAGGCGGAATTTAATTCAGGAAATTTGGTGTCTTATAAAAGAGAGGGTCATAGGGAATGGAAGGGCCCTGGTAAGGTAATCAGTCTTGATGGTAAGACAGTAGTTTCAAGCATGGAAATCAAACTGTTAAGGTTCATTCCTCGCCATTGATCGCGGTTGATTACAAATCTCGGAATCTGAGCAGTTGATAGAGGGAAATGAAGCACCTTGCACCTCAAATGATCATGCATTTTGTGATGAAGGTCCTGAGGAACAGAATACAGTAGATCAAGGGTTGAATAGTAATGTGAGCGATCATGATGCTCAGGAAAGAGCTATCGCATCCAAAGGCCAATTGCCTGAGTAGGTACTTGGATGACATATATTCCAGAGGGGTCTAATAAATGGAGGGATGCAACAAATTATGGAACATGCAGGAAAATCTACAGGCAAGTTTAAATATTGGTTAAATGTTCAAGATGATGGCCAAGAAGCAAGGTCCTCGGACTGACAGAATGGGGTGAAAGAGTGGAGGGTAAGAAAGCGCAGTGCAAGTTCTAATAGTGGATCTGGAAGTGATTGTTGCATAAGGAAGTGATCACGTACTGGAGAAAGAGCCTCCGATAAGGTGCGAGGGAGGTCTTCTAGTAGTAGTGCTAATAGAGGCCATAGTTTGAGCTGATTCCACAATGAAACGAAGGCTCAAGAGCAGTCTTGGAATAGAACTAGAAGCCGAAGGTCTCATGACTGTGAGGTTTTAGTGGCTGCCAATAAACCTGAGGATAAACAAAACTTAAGGAATTAGAGAGTTGGAGAGAGTTTGGAGTTTATTCTGAGGTACCAGAAAGGGACAGCCAGCCTTGTCATATAGATGGATTTGCACTGAAAAAGTCTTTCCTGATGGAACTTATCAGGCTAAATAGAGGCTAGTTGTAAGCGGTTTTGAAGAGCGACTGGGTAATACTGATGTAGAGTGCACTCATCTACAGCTGGAAAAGTAATCTTGAAAATCCTTTCAGCTCTTTTGGCCACATATTCGTGGGAGTGTAGATCCATTGACATAAACGCTGCATTTCTGCAGGGTGATACTTTTCAGAGAGAAGTGTTTCTGAAACCACTCAAAGAGGCAGCAGATGCAGCAGAAAAACTATGGAAACTGAACAAATGCGTCTATGGCCTTAATGATGCTTCCAGGATGTGGTATTTCACGATGAGATCTGTTTTGTTGAAAGTTGGTTGTGTTCAACTAAAAGCAGATCCTGCAATGTTTTATTGGTATCATAAAGGGAAACTGTCAGACATCTTCTTGATGCATGTTGATGATTTCTTATGGGGTAGTACTGCGTATTTTGAAAAATATGTTATTAATAAGATTAGGGCAGAATTTAAGATTGGGAGTCAGGTTTGTGGGGCCTTTAAATATGTTGGTTTAGATATTAAGCAGACTAAGTCTGGAATAACTTTAAATCAACAATCCTATTTAGAAAGTGTTACTCCCATCCCGGTTAATCGTGTTAGGTCATTTTTAGTGATGCTTCACATGCTAATGTTGCTGATCGATATTCGAGTGCAGCTGGCTTCATAATATTTCTGATGGGTGAAAATGGGAAATGTTATCCTTTCGCTTGGGAGGCTAAGAAAATAAAACGGGTCATTAAAAGCACTTTAGCTGCAGAAACACGGGGGATATGGGGTTCTATTTGTCAAATATTGTGGGAGAAATTCTGAACGAGGGACATACCTCCAAAGGTAGGATTCCTATTGAATGTTATGTGGATAATCATTCTTTGTGGGACAATGCACACTCTACAAAAATTGTGAGTGAGAAAAGACTACGTATTGACCTTGCTGGATTGAAACAAATGCTGGAGAGAAAGGATAGCTCCAAACTTAAATGGGTAAATACACATCATCGGCTCTCTGATTTTTTCACAAAAAGAAATGTTGGTACAAATAAATTGTTACAGGTGCTAGAGGAGGGGTGTCTTACAATGTAATACTTTGTACCCAATATGGAATTTATTTTGATTTATTTTGAAATGGCCTTTGAGTATATTAATAATTTGTGCACAATATGGAATTTATTTTGAAATATTGTTTGAGCATATTAATCCATATTGTATTATAAAAGAAAGAAGGGAATCTGTTAATCTATTAATTGTGTATCAATTGTTTGATTATTTGCAGGTGGAGGGTGTGAATTGGGGTCTTACTTGAGCACTGAAAAGCAGACACTTATTGAGACTGGTGACAGGTTTTGAGTGAGGAGCTGCATGTTTGTAATCCTTTTACTCTGTACAATAAAGATGAAACTGAGTAACGATAGGCTCCAGAATTATCCTTCCATAACAAGCCTTCTGAAGTTTAACAACCTGTCCCAATATTTTCTTATGTGGCTCAATGTTAAGTTTTGCATGATAATGCTCCTGTTAAATGCCTTGTGAGGTTTTACTATGTTAAAGCTGCTGTGTAAATGTAGGTTGTTGTTGTTGTCGTGAATATTACTGAAGCTAAGATATTGCTTAGTGAACCAAGTCAGAAACGGGTCCTGTATCCTCTGAGCCCACAGAAGAGCTGCCAAATAGACCCACTATTCTTTATCTGATGAAGGTGCTCCAGCAATTCGATTTAATGGTCTAGAGTTGCTGGGATGAAAAAGCTTCTTGTTCTTACCTGGAACTATATATCGCATCATCTCCTTGAACAAGTACTTCAGCACTTCCGTAAGATTTGGCAACATCATACATATATTTTTGATCACTAAAGGTGCAATGACTTGAGTCGAATTGCTTATCAACCTGAATGAGAAACATTGAACTGTCCAAAATTTCATCTTACCATTGCTTCTAATTTGCATAAATGGCAGAATTCAGAAACTCAATGTGAAGTGGTCAAATTTGCAATTGACACCAAATTAGATGGGGCAGTCAAATCAAAAGAGGCAGCTCAAAAATTACAGGAAGAAAAAACTGGACTCAAGAATGGCAGTTTAAATTTAATACAAACAAATGCCAAGTGTTGTACAGAGGAATGCTGCTGAGGTAACTAAAGATGAATCTGAAATAGGCCAAAGAGTTTTAATTGATTGGACACTGAACATGGCCAAGCAATAGAAAGTAGAATTCAACAAAGCTAAATATATGCTGAACTGTATAGCCTTAGAAGTAGAATATAAGTTGGAAAGCAGTAATTAAACTTGATAGTGCTCTGGCCAGGCTGCACCCTGAATATTGCAAGCAGTTCTGATTTCCAAGAAACAAGGGAGAAATTCAAGTGCTAAATGCAATGCATAGCACAGCCGATAGGCTTATCCCTAATGTTGGGGTTTCATTCTGAGTAAAGAATGGAGAAAGGAGGCTGCTGTGAGGTAATCTTTCATGCATTACAACAGTGACTACACTTCCAAAGTACTTCATCAGTTGTAAAGCACTGTGAGGTGGTGAAAGGTACTATAGAAATGCAAGTCTTTCTTCTTTGTTATATATTATTAAGGGCATGGAAAAATTAAACCTGAAATATTTTAAGTTAAATTGTTGGGATAGAACAAGGGAGCAATGATGGGTAGGAAGGCATGTTGTGATGAGGACACAAAGAATCTGCAAGGGGATATAAATAGGTTAAGTGAGTGGCAACAAACCTGGCAGATGGAGTTCAATGTGGGAAAGTGTGAGGTCATCTACTTTGGTAGGAAGAATAAAAAGGCAGATTATTATTTAAATGGAGAAAGACTACAAAATACTGCAGGACAGAGGGATCTGGGTGTTCTTGTAAATAAAACACAAAAAGTTAGCATGCAGGTGCAGCAAGTAATTAGGAAGGCAAATGGAATGTTGGCCTTTATTCACAGAATCACAGAATAATACAGTGCAGAAGAGGCCCTTCGGCCCATCGAGTCTGTACCGATGCATTAAAGACACATGACCTGTCTACCTAATCCCATTTGCCAGCACTTGGCCCATAACCTTGAATGTTATGACGTGCCAAGTGCTCATCCAGGTACTTTTTAAAGGATGTGAGGCAACCTGCCTCTACCACCCTCCCAGGCAGTGCATTCCAGACCATCACCACCCTCTGGATAAAAAAGTTCTTCCTCAAATCCCCCTTAAACCTCCCGCCCCTCATCTTAAACTTGTGTCCCCTCATAACTGGCCCTTCAACTAAGGGGAACAGCTGCTCCCTATCCACCCTGTCCATGCCCCTCATAATCCTGTGCACCTCGATCAGGTCACCCCTCAGTCTTCTCTGCTCCAGTGAAAACAGCCCAAGCCTATCCAACCTCACTTCATAGCTGAAATGTTCCATCCCAGGCAACATCCTAGTAAATCGCCTCTGCATCCCCTCCAGTGCAATCACATCCTTCCTATAATGTGGCGGCCAGAATCGCACACAGTACTCCAGCTGTGGCCTTGCCAAAGTTCTATACAACTCCAGCATGACCTCCCTGCTTTTGTAATCTATGCCTCGATTGATAAAGGCAAGTGTCCCATATGCCTTTTACACCACCCTATTAACCTGCTCTTCTGCCTTCAGAGATCTATGGACAAACATGCCAAGGTCCCTTTGTTCCTCAGAACTTCCCAGTGTCAGACCATTCATTGAATACTTCTGTGTCACATTACTCCTTCCAAAGTGTATCACCTCACACTTTTCTGGGTTAAATTCCATCTGCCACTTTTCTGTCCATTTGACCATCCTGTCTATATCTTCATGTAACCCAAGACACTCAACCTCACAGTTAACCACTCGGCCAACCTTTGTGCCAATCGCAAACTAACTGATCCTACCTCCCACATAGTCATCTATGTCGTTTATACAAATGACAAACAATAAGGGACCCAGCACAGATCCCTGTGGTACGCCACTGGACACTGGCTTCCAGTCACTGAAACAGCCGTCTGTCATCACTCTCTGTCTCCTACAGCTGAGCCAATTTTGAATCCACCTTATCAAGTTACCCTGTATCCCATGTGCATTTGCTTTCTTGATAAGTCTCCCATGTGGGACCTTGTCAAAGGCTTTGCTGAAATCCATGTAACCTACATCAACTGCACTACCCTCATCTACACACCAGGTCACATGCTCAAAAAATTCAATCAAATTTGTTAGGCATGACCTCCCTCTGACAAAGCCATGCTGACTATTCCTAATCAAATTTTGCCTCTCCAAGTGGAGATAGATTCTCTCCTTCAGAATTTTCTCCAATAGTTTCCCTACCACTGACGTGAGACTCACTGGTCTGTAGTTCCCTGGCTTATCTCTACAACCTTTCTTAAATAGTGGGAACACATTAGCTTGAGGGGCTGAATGGCCTACTTCCGCTCCTGTTTCTTATGTTCTTACAGGTTAAAACTAGTAAAAGTTAATTTTAAGACTGATTGCAGGAAATTCTTCTTCACATGAAAGATTATCAGTATATAGAATAGTTTTCCAGATGAAGTGGTGGAACAGAAGACTCTGGAATCATTTAGGTAAACATTGGGATCTTTCTGGATTGATCAATTAAGATGGGCCAAATGGCTTTTCTCAACCGTAAAGATCTTCTGATCTGTCAGGCAGTCTATTTATTGAAAGACAGGATGAGTTCTGCTGCAGTCTTACCCAGCAAGATAATCGAGCTCCTCCTATACATGCAAAATGCAAGCTAACAGAGCAGATAGATAAAAATAACAAGCTTCATGGTTATTTTTAATGGAATTTAACTGGTATGGCATCAACCATGTTCAGTGGGGTTTTGTTGTGTGCACCTAATGCACGTGGAATTTTTTTTCTAATCTCTCGACTTGTCAGAGATTTCGCAACTTTGCTGGTGCAGGCTGTCATAAATGGTCCTCACCAGCTGTGCTTACTCAACAGTCCTCATGCTCATCAATAAGTGACTAATATCTGTGGGAGATGCCCATCATTACTAGTTTATAGGCATTTATTAAGATAGTCATGCTATTAATTCGATGGTCTTTTTTACTGGCTCCAATACTACTTGGTGGTAATATTTTTCTAGTGAATGTTATATTTTGTTTATATTCTGCTGACCCCATTACTGATCAAGTCCATTGTGATCTTCACAATTGGGCCTTGTTGCAAATGTGCTACTTTCAGTTTAACTGAGCTGTGCTGTATGAAGATTTTTTTTCTCATTCCCTGTCATCCCTGATCCACAGAGATCTTTATCAAGTGGTTTGTAGACATGCACCCTGAAGATACAAGAGATAGTGTATCTACTGAACTAATGGATTATTGGATTCGAACCCCCAGTTAGAAATAGAATGACTCTGTCAGTTCCTGACCCAAGTCCTTCATGCCCAGGAGACATGAATCAGTATATGTGGCCATCCACATGTTCGTCCATCAATCCTTGTTTTCATAATGTCCAACCAACAGTCAAATCTCTAACTTGTGGCATGCTACAATTGCACTATTTCTTCATTATATTTTCTCTATCCCCTGTCTGTTCCCTGGAGAATAATAATTATCATTTTTCATAAATGTTTATTAGAAGGAAGGAGAGAAATGAAAAGTAAAAACTTCACATTGCACCTACTATAGAATTGAAAACCCCCAAGGAAATTATAGCCTTGCTATCCTGGGGGGCACAATACTACTCTCTGGCTATTTCAGCAATCCACCAAGGCAGAAGTTTGAGCACAAATGTCATCTGGTTTAATCAACAGCAGCACAATGGGAGCTGGAGCAAGGGACCATTTTGTACATATCCAGGAGAATTGGCCATCTAGTGCCTCTGGTGGATGTGGAAAAATATGCAGATCCTAAGCAAAGACAAATCTCTTTCATAGTTAACCTGCTGAATCTCTTGAACAGCAGGCTGATAGATGTTGTTCATCCTTTACATTGTTTCTCAGAGTCCATACTAAGAGCCAGGTTGGGCTAATTGGTTTCACTCTTAGTATTCCTGTGATCTAATATGAAAGAGGTTCTTTGACTATCCAGGCTTTGTTTTTACAGTTAGTTCATTTTTTGCGAGATCAACATAGCTCCCTTCCTTACTAATTCAGTTGATCAGTCTCTTGAAGCATTTTACAATGAGGTATAGAGAGCTGGTGACAGTTTTCTACTTTTATTTTGCTTTGTTGTAGGTGTTCTGAGCACCCATTTAATATTGGGTTAATTGAGATCAATCCTGACATTATAATTATCCTTTGTTCATTATTGGCAGTGAAGGTGTTTCTCGGTCTTTGATTTTCAAGCTAACAGGTCAGCTTTTCTCTGTTCTGGAACTTCTTAAACTGGCATTAGGAAGTATAGTGGCATTCCCTTGCTATTTAGATGCTAATTCATAATTAAATTCTGTTTCTGCAATCTCAGAGATGTCTCCATTGCATTATGGTAAGAATCACTGCCTTCACAGAAGAGAAACTTTCCATTAAAAGAGGTTTTGTCAGATCAATGAATTCCTTCCTATTTTGATTGAGGTTTACACAATGTCAACAGAAGAATACCACCATTTTGAGATTTTACAGTTTGTTGGGTATTAGATAAACAGGGAGTGATGGAAAAATAAGTACTGTAAGGTTGTCCAGTCTCATCAAATACAATTGCTTGCTATCTTTGTAAAGGTGATGTATTACATTGTGAAGAAATAGATTGAGAGAGAGATACTGAGCTGGTTAAGGTACTGGAAACGATTTCAGTGTTGCAACTGGAAAGTTTGGCAACAGCGTTTTGTAATTTAATGTATCATGGTCGCACAATCTCAGGAGCAATTATTATATTGTTGAAGTGTAAACAAAGCAGTAGACTGCAGGAAGCCATTTTCTGATGTACATTGAAGCAACTGACGACTGGGAAATCTGCACTTTCATCCCTTCCCCCAGTCTCAGCTCAATGCCCAGAGATTTTATGCTGTTGACTAAAGAATCTCTCTAAGCTAGACTAATTTAGGTGGCAGCATACCAAACAAACAGACAACAGAAATGTCTCAAAACCAGTGAATTTCCTTGCAATGTAATCACTGTTCCCACGTAGGTAAATGCAGCAGCTAATTTAGGTGCTGTAATGTCCCAAAACAACATTTCGAGTTGATGATCAGCTCATCTGTTTTCATTGGTGTTGGTTGAGACAGAAACATTGGCCAGGCGAAGTCCCTGCTCTTTGTCAGTGGTTTCATACTATTTTTTTCTTCCACCCGAATCACTGGAACAGGCAGATGTGACCATTGTTCAATGATATATCTCAAATGGACCTTTATATATGCATGTACATCACAAATCCAAATTCTGGATCTGCACTAACTCTTATCTTGGGTTCAGAGTCATTACTCACTTCTATAAGTAGACCTCATGTTCTCTACAAACTGGAGTGTACTTCCAGTTAAATGATGGCAGGACTTAGAGATCATAACAATAAGACCCCCACTGCATATATGGTAATTTAGCACACTATGCCACATGCATTGTGTATCTTTTTAGAGACATACCTCTAAGCATTTGAGACACAGCCAATTGTAAACCAATAAACAGGTTTATGTTACGTGAAATATATGAATGAACAGAATGTGTTTTTTTAATAAAGTTTCAATTAATTTCCTACTGATTTTTATAATGTACAGAGTAACAAAATGCCATTCTGTTTCGGGCTAGAGTCACAAATTAACGAATGAACTAATCCTTCACAGGCCATACACATTCACAATAGCTTGGAGCCCCTCAAAGGCTCCTTCTCTACCTTGAAAGAAAGCAAGACCTCTCTGACTGTCCAGACTCAAAGTGCAAACTGACCTATCTGTAAGGTGAGGGAGAGATAAAAAGGCTGACCTCTTACCCTTCTGCTAGCTCTTCACATCAAAGATTGAGTGGCAGAGCACAGTATTACATAGTATTCATAGCACAGAAACAGGCCATTAGGCCCAGTGGGCCATTGTCAGTGTATATGCTTCACATGAGCCTTCTTCCATCCTTCTTTATCTAACCCCATCAACATATCCTTCTATTCCTTTCTCCTTCAAGCATTTATCTTGCTTCCTCTTAAATGCACCTATGCTATTCACCTCAGCTACTCCTGATGGTAGTAGTTTTACATTTTAACCAGTCTCTGGCTAAAGAGGTTTCTCCTGAATTCCACATTGGACTTATTAGTGACTATCTTATATTTATGGATGCTCGTTCTGGCTCACTTGCATGTAGAAACATCTTCTTTATATCCATCCTATCAAACCCTTTCATGATCTTAAAGACTTCTATCCGGTAACCTCTCCGTCTTCATTTTTCTATGGAAAGGAGTCTCAGGTTGTTCAGTCTTTCCTGATAGGTGTAACCTTTCGGTTCTGGAATTATTCTAGTAAATCATTGTTGCACCTTTTCCAGTTCCTCTATACCCTCTTTATAATATGAAGACCAGAACAGTTAACAGTACGTCAAGTGTGGTCTAACCAAGGTGCTATACAAGTTTAACATAACTTCTCTGCTTTTGAATTCTGTCCCTCTAGAAATGAACCTCAGTGCTTTGTGTGCTTGTTTATAGCCTTACTAACCCACATTGTTACTTTCAGTGATTTGTGTATGTGTATCCCCAGATCCCTCTACTCTTCTACCCAACATACTATCCAAAGCAAAGCTACCACCTTGATTGAAAATTCACTCCTTTTTATAAGGGTTATGGCAACTACAATGTCTGTTTAATGAAGCTCCCCTGCTATGTGTTTGAATGAAAGCTCTGTTTTGAAGTGCTAACAGCTTTGGAATGTGTTCAATTGCTCTCCATTGTCTCAAAACTGAATTTGTATGTGAGAATATAAATTAAGCCAAAATACCTTCCAAGCCAAAATGTTACGAAAGCAAAATACTGAAGATGCTGGAAATCAGAAATAAAAACAGAAAATGCTTGAAATACTCAACAGGTCAGGCAGCATCTGTGGAGAGAGAAATAGAGTTAACGTTTCAGGTCGATGAGCCTTCATAGATTTCTCCCTGCACAGATGCTCCCTGACCTGCTGAGTATTGCCAGCATTTTCTGTTTTTATTTCAAAATGTTACAGTTGTACTTTCCCAAACATATTCCTATTGGTTAAGGGTTCAAAGTTTAGGTTGACTAATAGTACTATAGTCTCTTAATCAGAATATTGTTGATCCAAACCTTACTTCAGGACTGAAATATATGATCTCAGCTGATATTCAGTGCAGTATTGAGGGAGTGCAGCACTGGCATAGATGTCATCTTTCAGATGAGACATTAAATCAAGGTTCTATCTGTGTTTACCAACTATTTTTACATTGCTTTCTTTCTTTCTCACACAATTCAAATAAACTACAATTTTACCATATCTGCTCCCAAACTGTTTTAGCTCCAATTTCAGAAAAGCAGTCCTTTCTGTACCATTGTGCCTTTTTAGTTCACTTTCCATGCCAGCCATCCTGTAGCTCTGACCTCTGATATTGCCAATTGGTGCTGAATTAGGTGCCATTTTGTACTTTAGGCTGCTTAGTACCAGGTTAAGATTGTTCCCATATGTTTCATGTAGGGCCACTACCTATCTTAGATCTGACGGTGGTGTAAGAAATGACTTTCATTCAAGCTAAACCTGAACTTACATATTGGAACTTTCTAGAAGCTATGGCTGAGAATGTCAGACACACCCAAAATGGCTTTGGTATTCATCCTGTATTATCCTGTCCCTCAGTTCACCCATTTATGAAACCCAAGACAAACATTTCCTTAAGTTCAGAATCCAAGTTACATTAACACAGTGTGCAATAGTAGACCTTTCAGCTCTTCCTACCCTTATGTGCAATTGCTGGAATAAATGCACTAATGTAGGGGCCTTATGGTGAAATATCATTCGCCTCAAAGCTTCTTACCATGTTCAAAACAGCTATCGTGTACAATTGTTTCATAACAACGTATTATTGAAACTTACTTGTGTTACGGCACAACCGCTCAAGACAAAGCCCACAATCAAAATATATGATTCTGATTGCGGTGGGAGTAATGCACTGTCAATTCAGTCCCATCACTTCACAGGTCGCAGAACATATCTTTACTTGTTCCCAAATCAAAGAAAGACACAACCGAGTCGAATAATCTAGTAACCCCCGAATGAGGTGAACCAAACCAAGTATCTTTAGATATATTAACAAATTAACTGTTTATTAGAAAAAAACAAAATCTTAAACACTACTAAGATAAAACCATATTTAAAAATAGAAATAACAATAAAGTCCTTGTAGATTTATGCCTCCTGACAAACAGTCCGCTGATTCAAAGTCCATTTGCAATCTTCCAGGGTCCGATGAGGTAAGGAAAACAGTTCTTTATCGATAGGCCATTCAGTCAATATTTGAAGCTTCAAATTCTTCTTCTTTCCAACGATGAAAACAGCCGATCAACAATTCACAACCACTTTCAAAAGAATCAATCTGGCTTAACTTTTAGAATTTTGAGTGGTAAAGAAAAAGTTTAAATTCACTTCCTTCAGTTAAAATTGACTGAGAGATCTCTTCTTCAGTTCATGCTAGCCCAGCTGAGTCAACTGTCTGTGTCTCTCAACTGTCTCTGCAAAAGCCAGTTTTTCAAAAATCAATCGCAACATTCTATGTCCTGTCCTCAGTCTCTGCATAGTTGTCTCCAGGGCAACCAAGGTGCACCTTTGCTCGATAACTCCTGAAGTTTGCTGCCTTAAAGCAGTACTGATCCTTTGCTGTCTGAAAGACACACTGCATATTTCCTGAAAAAAAAACAGGATCATGACACTTGAAACTACTTGAGCATGAAATTGGGATTGGTAGTGCCCATTATTGCACATATGCACACTTCTCCTACAAATTGTGCCAGATGCCATCTTAGTAAAGGACGAAGAAACAATGTCCCTTACCCAAGTCTGAAGCACGCAATAGTGCATTTGCATATGCAAATAAGAGGCTCAACTCCTTTTCTGGGCCCTACTGCAACTTTAGTTTGCCCTGAGGCAAGCAGTGCGAGTGCTGACTGTCTCTGAGGAAATCAACAATAAACACCATGTAAATAAAATGATGGATAGTACTTAACATAATCATTACTCCCTGTCCCAAGGTCTCCAACCTTATTCGCGATTCTGACCTCCAGGCCCTCCCAACAGTACTACTGAAATCTGTGATCTTGCTACTAATCCCTCCCAATGGTAGTCTCAGGGTCTGCAATCTCCTGACTGAACTCTGAGGCCAACTCATTCCTCCTCCAGACCCCCATAAACGAACACAATCATTTACCCGGAAAATTGGAGCACTAACCTATGTGGGCTCATACTGCAGCACCATTTACTTTATGATGAGACCTAAGGCCTAAATTCTGGGCTCCTTGGACACCCCATTGGAGCGCGGCTGTTAGTACTGTGCAGTTAAGGTGCCCAAAAATAAACATGTCTAAATTTCTCGGCCTTCATCTCTGTGTAAGACTCATCAGCACCCTGGACAATTTCATCCAGTCACATGTAACTAATGAATATTTCTAGACGGACCCAATTTAAGATACTGTTATGATCAGGTGAGGAAGGGGTCCAGGGCTCCCCTCTCGGCTTTTTCCTGTTTGGCCATAACAGGCTTTAACTTTTAAAACACAGTGTTTTTAATTTCCCCTCAGTGAGTCTTTGCTTACTGCTCTCTAACTGTAATTGTAAAGAAATCAACCTGACGGGTTTTCTAAGATTTAAACAAGAAAAGTGTATTTTTGTTAACTTTAAAATTCTAACTCAGTTAAAACTACAAGACGCGACCACGTTAGCATGCATACATGATAAATACACACACAAATAGCTACAGAGGAGGAGAAAGAATTAAAGGGGGGAAAGTTTGAAGTAGTAGATAGAATTCAGTTACTGGTTTTGGGTTGGATGTAAAGTCTTTGATTGAAGTTAAGTCTTGCAGTTCTCGTTGGGGCCCAGTGCACACTTTCAAACTTGTTTCGCTGGTCTTCTGTCTCGAGACAAGTTACTTCTGTGGGTCCCTGGAACTTTGCGTGTGAGAGAGAGAGAGAGAGAGAGAGAGATAGGCCTTGCTTCTCTTTGGTCTTCAAAAATACAGTCTGTCTCAAAACTTTTCTGTGAACACAATTCAATTGACTCCAGGTTGGCCAGCAGTTTAGTCATGTGACTAGCTTTTTTTTTTGAAACAGCATTGCCTGTTAAGTTTGTTATTATTTCCAAACTTATCAGATACTCTCGGTGGGTGGGGGTGGAATGCTGGCTCTTTCATATTCAATGACTCTTGATCATCACTATTGACAAAACCCATCTGATTAATTGGATCAGGGAGTATTTCCATTGTCTCTTGATGCAATTATCTATCTCAATGCAAATGCGCAGCCATGTTTTCAGCCACTCAGTCCTGTGGTCTTTTTAAACAAGTTATGTTCAATGTCCAGTAAACGTTCAAATAATGTTCCATATGTCAAAATTAATATGTTTCCTTTTGGAAGGTGTGGTTTCTATCACAATACTCACCCGCAACACAATAAATAAGTAACTACATTGCTCATTGCAGGTGCAGAACTGAACTTCCTCCATCATCAATACTGACTTACCATAGTTAGGGATGACCTACTGAATATCTGTTGATGTTGTTGCACAAATATTAGAATAGTTGCAGAATAGTTGCAGTTCAATGGCTTAGTATGTTTAATAAGGGTGATGCATTCATTATGTGCTCCAGTTGCTATAGAAACCATCCTTTTGCTTTGATGAAAGAGGTTTATGTGCAAGACCATGGCCATAAGTTGTCATCTCTCAACAATTTACACTGTGTATTTTTTATATAGAAAATGGTGATAGCAATTTGCATACCTAATATGCTTTCAAGTTTTTGCTTGATTAAACAAATTGCGTAGTCTGAATTGAATTGCATATACAATTATTAATGTACCTTGCACTGTCGACACATTGATGCAGTGTGCAATTGCCAAAATGCCCAACTCATCTGTCTTGAGATTTTACAAATTACAAGAACACCTACAGTAAGTGCCTAATACACTATTGTTGGTACAAAACTGTTCAACATAATTAAATATCACAAATGCCTACATTCTGAAGAGATAACAGTGCTTCTGTAATAGATTGATATTGGGTCAGATTCCTCAACCCAGACACATTCGGATCTTCACTATTTACTTGCCACTTTGTCCCCAAATTAAACCATATTTCAGAAGGTATCATTTTAAACCCAGATGTGGATTTCTAGTTTATAGAGAAGATAAGGAAGAGGAAAAGCCTGCAATGATTGAAATACATTGCAGTTGCAAATTATTCCAAATCAACATTATAAGAACATAAGTACTAGGAGCAGGAGTAGGCAATTCAGCCCCTCGAGCCTGCTCCGCCATTCAATATGATCATGGCTGATCTCACCTTGGCCTCAACTCCACTTTCCTGCCCGTTCCCCATAACCCTTTAACACTTTACTAATTAAACATCTGTCTATCTCCTCCATAAATTTACTCAATGTCCTGGCATCCACTGCACTCTGGGGTGGTGAATTCCACAGACTCACGACCCTTTGAGAGAAGTAATTTCTCCTCATCTCTGTTTTAAATCTGCTACCCCTTATCCTAAAACTATGACCTCTTGTCTAGATTGCCCCACAAGAGGAAACGTCCTCTCTATGTCTACTTTGTCAATCCCCTTAATCATTTTATATACCTCAATTAGATGTCCTCTCATTCTTCTAAACTCCAGAGAGTAAAGGCCTAAACTGCTCAATCTCTCTTCAGAAGACAAACCCCTCATCCCTGGAATCAATCTAGTGAACCTGCTCTGAACTGCCTCCAATGCAACTACATCCCTCCTCAAGTAAGGGGACCAAAACTGAACGCAGTACTCCAGGTGCAGTCTCACCAATGCCTTGTACAGTTGCAGCAACACTTCCCTACTTTTATATTCTATTCCTTTAGCAAGAATGCTTTTATTCAATTTGGAAACCAGAGTAGAAGCCATGCTCTCAACTAGATTTTTGGTTTTTTCTTCCAGCTTTCTCCTTCACTCTCTCTCCTTCATCCCATAACTCCCAGGCTTAACTGATGGACTGGTACGAAGAAAGAAAAACTGCTTAGGGAATCTCTTGAGTGTTCGGCTATCCCCAGTGATTCTAACAAGGAGTAGTGCTGACAACATCCATGAAAATGCCCATTGAAAAGCCAGCTTTTCTCTCAGAATGGAGCAAGATAATATGTATAGAGGATTCTAATCTTAAGGGAAGGCTTTAGGAAGTGGCAGCAATAGAGTAGATAATGGCAGTAAAAGGTGATTCCTTTTGAATCACATTAATAGTTAAGTGAACAATTTGCCAACAGTGCCATGTTAATATTGACTCTTGTTAGGAATTCAGATTTCCCATAGAAATGATCTTCGATTCAGTGGATTCAGTCCACCAAAAGTATTCAGGAGTTTTTCTTTTATGGCAGTTGACTGTTAGTGCCCTATATCTGCTTGTGTAACCTGCGGGTGTAACAATTGTATCCCCCTTTGATCTAAATCAGACATTCATATATTTTATCTAAGTTCTTTTTGAATCTCTCCAAAGACAGATCAAGCAGAAACTTGGTGAGACACAAGGTTTGATACTAGTTGCTAAGCCGCATTGTTTCCCAGTAAGATAAACAGCAAGAATGACCAACTCACGTTATTCAGTCAGTGCTACTTAACTTTGTGCAAAAATACAAAAATAAAGATTATGCCACATTATCCCATAAATGGGTCATATACCTAACTTAAACCCGAGGATTTTTCATTGTCCTCCAGCATATTAACTTCTCAGTCGGCAGAAGACTTTTCTGTTTAAAAACTTGACTGCCTGGATGTTGGGCTTTGTTTTATCTCCTTCTGTTTACAGACAAATGGATTGGAGACTTTCCAGCACATTGGGTAAGAGGTCATTTTCCAATTATCAGGCCAAGTGAACAAATTGGTTGTTGCTTCCAGTCTTTGGGGAAAAATACTTGTATTAGCATATGAACCACGTTTCATTTAGGTGCCTTTTGTAAAAGATACTCGAGAACACAAAATCATAAATCCCTTGGATGCTGAAAATCTGAAAGAAAACAACCTGCTGGAAATATTCAGCAGGCCAGGCAGCATCTGTGAAGAGAGAGAAACAGAGTTGACATTTCAGGTTGATGACCTTTCATCAGAACTGGAAAAAGTTACAGATGTAATCGGTTTTAAGTAAGTACAAAGGCAGCAAAATTGCAGACCATCCCTTTTGTTCTCCCCCATTCTGCTCCCTTTCCCCTGCCTCTGTACTTGCTTCCTCACAAAGCTAATTCATTCAAACCTGGTCAGGAATCGCACATGAGTATCCTGGAGATAGTTCATTTTATTCTGACACTAAAGAACTGATCACTTCCTTCATGTGGAATAGTTATCAGAAGGGTACAAATTAAAATTTAACACATGTTCTGTGTTGTATATGGAAAATGAAGAAAGGCAGAGGTAAAGCTTTTCCAAATTCACTGAAGCGCAGCATAATGAATAAATGATTACTTTGCTCATTATCATGACTGAATGCAAGATCTTTGACCAGTTGTTACAGTCGTGAATGCCTACCTTGATTCAGTACTGTCAGCAATGACAGAGATCGCCAATGGTACAGACGGCGCAAATATTCAAAAGAAAGAACTTGAATTTGTACAGCACCTTCCACAACTGTGGGACATCTCAAAGTGCTTCCCAGCTAACAATGTACTTTTTTAAAAAAGTGTAATCACTGTTGTAGTGTAGGGAAACACTGCAGCCAATGGGCACAGCTCAAAGTCCCACAAACAGCAACCAGATATATGACAGATAATTTGTTTTTGGTGATATTAGTTGAGGAATAAATGTTGTCAAAGACACTGGGAGAACTCCATTATTCTTATTCAAAGAGTGCCATGGGATAAATTCCTTAAGTCATTATGGCAGAAAAGGAGAGCATTTGCCCCATTGCGTCCATGCCAGCTCTCTGCACAGTAATCCCGTCAGTCCCATTCCCCTCTCTATCTCTGTAGCCCTGCAAGTTTATTTCACTCAAGTGCCTGACCTATTTCCTTTTGAAATCATTGATAACCACCCTCAAAGACAGCGAGTTCCAAGTCATCACCACTCGCTGCATAAAATAAGTTATTCCTCACATTCCCCCTGCATCTCTTGCCCAAAATCTGTGTCCTCTAGTCCTTGTACCATCAGTTAATGGGAACAGCTTTTCTTTATCTACCTTATCCAAACCTATCATAATCTTGTACATTTCTATCAGATCTCCCCTCAAACTCCTTTGCTCCAAAGAGAACAACCCCAGCTTCTCCAACCTAACCTTGTATCTAAATTCTCTCATCCTTGGAACCATTCTGGTAAATCTCCTCTGAACCTTCTGAAGGACTTTCACATCCTTCCTAAAGTATGGTGACTAAAATTGGACTCGATACTCTAGTTGTGACCTAACAAGAGCTTTATAAAGATTCAGCATAACTTCCCTGCTTTTGTACTCATTATTTCTATTTATGAAGCCAAGATCTCATATGCTTTGTGAACCACTCTCTCAGTATATCTGCCACCTTCAAAGACCCATGCACTTGAACCCCCAGGTCCCTTTGTCCATGTACACTTTTTAGAACTGTGCCCTTAAGTCTGTAGTGCCTCTCCCTATCCCTTCCGCCAAAATGCATCACCTCACACTTCTCGCTATTAAATTCCATCTACCACTGGTCTGACCATTCTGCTAGCCTATCGATGTCCTGTTGCAGTCGATTGGCATCACCACTGTTAGCACACCTCCACGTTTGGTATCATCAGCAAATTTTGAAATTTTACACTGTGTTCCAATATCCAAGTCATTCATATATGTAAAAAACGAAGTGGGCCTAGCACTGAACTTTGGGGAACACCACTGTCTACCATCCTCCAGTATGAAAAACAACTATTGACCATGACTTACTGTTTTCTGTCCTGAAGCCATTTTTTTTATCTAAGCTGACAATGACCCTCCTATTCCATGAGCCTCAATTTTGTAAACCAGCTTTTTATGTGGTACTTTGTCAATTATTTTCTGAAAATCCCTATAGTCAATATCCACCACATTCCCTTCATCAAACTTCTCTGTTACTTCATCAAAAAGTTCAATTGTATTATTAAGCATGATCTGCCTTTTACAAATCCACGCTGGTTTTTCTTAATTAACTCAAACCTCTCCAAGTGCCTGTTTTTCTCCCCCTGATTATTGTTTCTGAAACCTTACCTACCACTGGCTGACCTGTCGTCACTAGAAATCTCCTTATACTCTTTCTTGAACAAGGGTGTCACATTTGCCACTTTCCAATCCTCTGGCATCTCATATCTAGGGAAGATTGGAAGATTATGGCAAGCACTTTCGTTATCTCCACCACCACTTCCCTTCACAACCTGGGATGCAAGCCATCCAGATCAGGCAACGTATTCACCTCTTCCATTACCTCTACCATCTCCACTTCTACTGACATTTTGTCAGCATCCTCTTCCTTAGTAAACACTGATACAAAGTACTCATTAAATATTCTAGCCTTGCTCTGCATCTCTAAACATATATCACCTTCATGTCCCTAATAAGCCATAACCTGTTTCTTACTACCTGCTTACTATTTACATGCTGGTAGAAGATATTTGGGTTTCCTTTTGTGTTAACGGCCATTCTATTCTCATATTCTCTCTTTGTCAGCCTTAGTTTCCTCTTCACTTCTCTTCTCAACTTATTATGTTTGGCCTGATTGCCACTTGAAGAATTCACCTGACAGGCATCATACACTCTTTTTTTTTTTGTTTCATCATATTCTCTATCTCCCTCGTCATACAAGAAGGCCCAGCTTTTGTTCCCCTGCCTTTCCAGTTTGTTGGAATGTATCTAGCCTGAAACATCTCTTCCGTAAAGATCACCTATTGTTCCATTACAGTTTTTCCTGTCAAACTTTAGTTCCATTTTACACTGGCTAGATTTCTTCTCAACCCTTTGAAGTTCAAATTTAGCAGTTCTACTTTAGATCGTTGCTTGCTCTTCTCCATTACGAATCTAAACCTTATGAACATATGATCACTCTTACCTAAGTGTTCTGCCACAGACACTTGATCCACTTGGCCTACCTCATTCCCCAGCACTAGATCCAGCAATGCCTCCTTTCTAGTTGGTCTGAGAACATATTGGTCAAAGAAGTTTTCCTGAACACATTTCAGAAATTCCTCCCCCTCCATTCCCTTTACTGTAACATTATCCCAATCAATATTTGGGTAATTAAAGTCTCTCACTATCATGACTCTACAGTTCTTGCACATCTCTGTGATTTCCCTGCAGATTTGCTCCTCTTTCTCTCTCTAACTATTTGGAGGCTGATAGAATATCGTCAGTAGCCTCGTCATACAATTTTTGCTCCTCAACTCTAACCAAATCGATTCTGTCTCTGCTTCCTCAAGGACATCCTCTATTTCCAACACTACAATGTCTTCTCCAGTCAATGCTGCCACAATGCAAGCCAAAAGATTTGCAGGTTAATAGGTAAATTGGCCATTATAAATTGCCCCTAGTATAGGTAGGTGGTAGGGAAATATAGGGACAGGTGGGGATGCGGTAGGAATATGGGATTAGTGTAGGATTAGTATAAAATGGGTGGTTGATGGTCGGCACAGACTCGGTGGGCCGAAGGGCCTGTTTCAGTGTTGTATCTCTAAACACATAAACATTCACCTGCCTTTTTTCCTTCTATATCTTTTCTGAACTGTTTGTATCTGTGAATATTAAGCACCCAGTTCTCATCATTTTTAAGCCACGTTTCATTATTGCCACTACATCATATTCCCTCACGGCTATTTGCAATTTAGCTCACCAGCCTTGTTCAGTGTGCTTTGTGCATTTGCATTTATGCATTCTAAATCTGTTTTTGTATCCCTTGTCGTCCTTCTTAGTCTACTGGTATCTTTTACATCCACCGAGCAAAGCAGTTACCATCTGATTCAAAAGACGGCATTTTTTGTGTTCATGTCTTTAAAGTGTGAGTTGACCCAAATGATCTTGATTGAGGTGTGAGAGCTACTTAACTCCAAGCCTAGGCGGAGCCACAGCCCTACTGCCTTAGCATGCAAGAATACATACAAATCAGTCACTGAGCTTTTTCAATAAAGTTGATGCACCTTGTTGACTGTGCTTTTAACTTGACAGAAAAGGATTTATTTCCGAGACATTTTACTTACATGAACTTCCTTGAAGTTGTTAATAAAGATTATGAACAGAACAAGTCTAGGACTGATCCCTAAGGGGTTTGACTAGCTAAAACTGCCTAATTAGGACCATTACCATTGACAAATGCACTCTGATTCCTATTATCCAGTAAATTAATAATCCAATTTGCATTGTCATCTTGGATATGGTATCTGGTGAGACTACAGTTTAAGTGCAAGCTCCTGTGAGGGATGGAATTAAACTATATTTGAATGTTGTCAGATAATATCCATCCTTTCTCCTTCATCCTCAGCTCTATTGCATCCTCAAAACCTTTTAATAATTTCCTCATGCGTGAGCTATCATTCCTAAACTATACCTTACAAGGCTCCTGATCAATTTGAGAAGATTACTTTCTGGATTTGCCAGTTCCCAATAGCCAATGATCCAGGCAAACCTCCCTATTGTTGCTGCTCCGTGACTTATTTGGACAAATTACAACAGTGGCTACACTCCAGAACTGTTTCATGGTCCTTAAAGTGCTTTTCACCATCCTAGGGTCACGAGTGGTGCTATATAAATGAAAGTTCTTTGTTTCTCTCTTAAATTGTAGTTGAGAGCTTTGTGCAACATCAGGAGCCAGCACAGGTGATCAGCATCTTCCCAGGTCACATAAGATATACTGAACATATTGTGGCTTGGAGTTATTGAGAGATGCAATATTGATAGATCCCAATTGGCTTCCTACAGTAGTTTTTCCTGCATTTAATGTGACGTTCCTGTGTATTTATGGAGCCAAAAAGCACCAAGAAAAATCAGAAAATAATTTCTGTTTGGCACTTCATAGGAATAAAACAGTAATAGAAATATGGCATGGACCTAATTAACTCAATTAGAGAACATTCAAAATGTTCAGTTTAAACAGTAAATCATTCTGATGCAATATGCTTCATTGTTTTTGTATTAAGTTCAAATTCTATGTCTTGCAAAAGTGTACATTGCACTGAATATTTAGTTCTAACTGTGTTTGTTTGAGTGAGCATCTATTGCTGTTGTTTGACAGGATGGTTAGCTGGTTAAGTATAAATTCACCTCTCCTTATTGGAGGGTTGAGATACTTTTATATGAAGTTGTAGATTTGACTATTCCAGCACTCTTCTGTCCAGCCTCCCATTCCCCACCCTCTGTAAACCTCAGTTCATCCAAAACTCCACTGCCTGCATCAGGACCTGTTCACTCATCACCCCTGTCCTTGCTGACCTATGTTGACTTCTGGTCCCCTAACACCTCAAATTAAAATTCTCATCCTTGTGTTTAAATTCCTTCATGGCTTCAGTGCTCTCTATCTCTGTAATCTCCTCCAGCCCTATAACATATCCCAAAATTTCTGATCACTTGTGCATCCCTCCCTTTGCCCTACTATTGCTAGCCATGTAGGCCCCACACTACAGAATTACCTGCCTAAACCTCTTCACTTTCCTCTCCTCCCTTAAAGCCCTCCTGAAAACACATCTCCTCGACCAGCCACACTTTAATAGCTACTGCTTTGGCTTGGGGCCTTTTTGATTACACCTCTGTGAAACTTGAGATGTTTTGCTGCATTAAAGGCACGACATAAATGCAAGTTGCTGTTGTTGTATGAGGGTAGAATACAAATGATTAGATTTTTTTTTCCCGTGGGGTGCTGTTGCAAGCAGCCACCTGCTACAAAATCATGTGACCTGAACAGACGCTGTATTGCACCACATGATTTGCATATCAGTGAGACTAGATTTTGTTTTGGATATTATAAGCTGTATCACAGCTTGCATGTGTTAGATAGACTGCTGTTTGGGTGGGACTGGATTGGAACACAGAAATCTGGTTGAAACGTTCCCATAGTGTCACTCTTGCACCTTATTCATCTGAGCCCAGGCAGTGAATTGATATCAGGAAATATTTCCTCTCATCTGTTCTATTAAAAATCAATGAATTTTCTTTTAGACACTGTTTTATAATGGAGCTGGTTGGAAAGTATTACTTGTTATGTACTATTGTTTATACCATACTGCATACTGTACTATACTTCATAAAACACTGGTTTGGCCTCAACAGGAGTATTGTGTTCAATTCTGGGTACCACACTTTAGGAAGAATGTGAAGGCTCTAGAGAGTGTGCAAAAAGATTTATGAGAATATCCCAGGGATGAGGGACTTCAGTTATGAGGATAGATTGAAGAAGCTGGGGTTGTTCTCCTCAGAAAAGAGAAGATTGAGAGGAGATTTGATAGAGATGTTCAAAATCATGAAGAGTCTCGACAGAGTAGTGTATTTGATTAGCGATGACAGATTATTCAGAAGAGTTGAGGAGTCACAAGTGGTTTTGTTTAAAGTGGTTTATTGAGAGGCAACAGTTCAAATAGAGCACATAATCAGAATAGATATAGTAGACATACGACCCATGATAGGTGAGAAGGTTTCGGGGTCCTGGATCAGATGAATGGAACAGCTTTGTCTCTGCTGCCTGCACTAAAGATCTCTTCCACACCTTTAGGCTGCTCAGGGTGTTAAGCTGAAGCTAGCAACCCTAAAGAGCCTCCCCCCTTCATCTGTGTTATTCCTTCTTGACTCCCCATTGATACTTTATTTTTAGGGGTTGGTGGGTATTTCATGCCAATCACTTGTTCAATTACATCTTCCCATCCAATTGTCTAATTGCCATGGACAGGTACCATAAGTGTACGCCATCCACTGCGCTGTCTGGTCAGTGAGGTCACCCCTCTGCCTATCCTTTGGGAGGACATCTGGTTAATTTCACCCAGACAATTGTTTAGTTAAGTGGGCAGGAAATCCCAGCATTTGAAGCCTACACAAAAGGCCAGCTTCTATGTTGAGTCCTTGGTCAGATAATAGGCTCCTGATGAAAACATAAATCTATCCTGACTGCTATTTTGTGTTTGTGTCAGTATTGGCAGGCTGCTGAAGCATTTTTCTGAATAAGGGAAAGAGAGAGAGAGAGCTAATTCTGAAATATTCAATTAATTTCTTAAGATTTTATAAAGTCATTAGACAGCCATTTCTTACAGTAGCTAAAGAAAACTGTTCCTTTTGACGGAGGGGTCGAGAACCAGAGGACACAGATTTAAGGTGATTGGCAACAGAGCCAAAGGCGACATGAGAAAACATTTTTTCATGCAATGACTGGTTAGGATCTGGAATGCACTGCCTGAGAGTGAGATGGAGGCAGATCTAATTGTGGCTTTCAAAAGGGAATTGGATAAGCCTTGAAAAGGCCCACTTAACTCAGATAGGAAAATTGCAGGGTTATGGGGAAAGGGCGGGGAGTGGGGCTAGCTGAATTGCTCTTGCAGAGAGCCAGCATGGACTAGACAGGCTGAATGGCCTCCTTCTGTTCTGTAACCATTCTATGATTATTCTGTATAGTACTGTTGGTTACTTGAAATTATTTTGCAGTATTAGTTTGCTATATGGTCTTGCTTATCATGTTGTCTGGCTGGTATATATTTGTTATGCAGTTTTACTTTGTAATGCAAGATTTAAAGTTTGCAACAGCTTTTGCCTGGAAAAATTGCTGTGACTCCACCATTTATGATTGAAAATCATTCTCTGTTGTATTCCTTTTAATAAATGAAATCCCAGGCTCCAATCCAGCTGCCTGATATTATACCTTTCAAGATAAGTCCACTACCTTCATATTAATCTGGCTTCTGGAATTACTTACATTTTCTTTTTAGCAAAACAAAGAAACTATCTTGCATTTATTTAACAGCTACTATGTCCTTGGGATGTCCCAATATACTTTATAGTGGATTATGTTTGAAGTATCCTTACTGTTGTTTTATAGATAGTAATAATATTCCATATGATTATGTGCAGTGTCTCTATCTCTATAACTTTCAACAACAAAGAACAATAAAGAACAGTACAGCACAGGAACAGGCCATTTGGCCCTCCAGGCCTGCGCCAATCTTGATGCCTGCCTAAACTAAAACCTTCTGCACTTCCGGGGACCATATCCCTCTATTCCCATCCTATTCATGTATTTGTCAAGATGCCTCTTAAACGTCGCTATCGTACCTGTTTCCACCACCTCCCCCGGCAGCAAGTTCCAGGCACTCACCACCCTCTGTACTCTGTACTCTGTTGCTCCGTCTCTCTTACATTTTCACTCCTACATTGCTGATATGTATTTCTATTTCTCTCTCTCTCTCTTTCTCTGCATCTCTTTAATTTATTTTTCTCTTTCCATGCCTTATGCCTGGCACGTGCCTGTGTCTGTTGCACATAAGGTGTCACACTTGATATGTAAAATATGCATCACACTTGCACCTGATTAACTCCAATGTCATATTCATTGCACTGCAACAAATAATGGCTGAACAGGTACAGAATTACCAATGAACAAATAGAAAGTAGGTATTTAAACCTCCTTAAGTGAATTTAAAAAAAGCTGCCAATCAAAAATAGGTAGTCACTGAAGTAGGAGATTGGAATTATTTCAAATATTTTCTGCTGCCATCTTATTTAGTCAGTTCCTGAGGAACAGAGTAAGATTTGTAATATAGCTTTTTAAAAAAAATTGCAGCAAAGTAACAAAATACCCATAAAAACTCCCAAGTTCGCTTGAAAACCTGTCCACTCGGTTCTACTTTCTTCCCCTCCCCACCCATATATAGCCACGTACATTTGTGGAAGGAAAATGGAACTACCCTTTCTTCTCAAAACAGATATGTAGCATCATGGTTCTGTTAGACTAGTAATCCAACAGCTAATGCTCTGGATGTATGAGTTCAAGTCTCACGATGTCAACTGGGGAATTTAAATTTAACTAACTAGATCTGGAATAAAAAGCCAGTATCAGTAATGGTGACCATGAAACTACTGGATTGTTGTGAAAATCCATTTGGTTTACTCATGTCCTTTAGGGGAGGAAATCTGGTGTCCTTACTTGGTCTGGCCTACGTATGACTCCAGACGCACTGCATTGCCAATGATTCTTCAGTCATAGACATTCCATCTTAATGTCACATTGTCTCTTTTTAGATCATTCTTGCTTTCTTGCATGCATGAAGGAGGAAAGCCTTAATGAACTAATTTACTGGGAAAAAATGGACCCTAGGTGCTGGTAGGGTGACAGGTTTGGACAGTATTCATGTTGAATTCCTCAAAGTTGCTTTAGGCAAAGTGAGTAAGCATCAATGGGCTTGAGGAACAAGAACCACTAACTCGTTTTAAAGCTTTCCTCTGAGGCTGACGAGCAGCATTCTTTTTGAGTTCTGCATACCCAGAGTATACCAGAGGGCATTTGTGGTTTCAATCTCAGGGATAGGAATCCTAGTGAGCCCAACCACTACTAAGGAATCTCACTGGTAACAATGGCTCTTAAAATGGTTCTTTGGGTTGATGTTGGAGCAGGCTTGTCAGATGCTTCAGAGGCTGCAGAATAGTCCCAAAGGAACAGGCTGGATTTCACGTTTGTGAGGAATGTGTAAGACAGGTTATGGTTTTATGAGAGATCACAGATTATGTTTCGCTCAAGAAAACCAACTTGTGATGTGTTCATCCATTTTTATAAGGCTTTCAATCTAGTGCCTCATGTGGCATTTGTAAAGAAGCCAGAAGTTATGTGGCACTTGATTTAAGTCTATTATTTTGTCTGGGATATTTGTTCCATGTTGAGATCTGCGTAAGTCTACAAAAGGATATAGATAGGTTAAGTGAGTGGGCAAAAATTTGGCAGATGGGATATAATGTGGGAAATTGTGACCTTGTCCACTTTGGCAGCAAGAATAGAAAAGCTGTATACTATTTAAATGGCGAGAGATTGCAGAACTTGGTGGTACAGAGGGATCTGAGTGTCCTGGTACATGAATCACAAAAGGTTAATATGTAGGTATAGCAATTCATTAGGAAGGCAAATGGAACGTTGGCATTTATTGCAAGGGGAATTGATCATAAAAGTAGGGACGTGTTGCTACAGCTGTACAGGACCTTGGTGAGATCACATCTGGAATACTATGTACAGTTTTGGTCTTGAAAAAGGAAATAATTGTGTTAGAAGTAGTTCAGAGAAGGTTCACTTGACTAATTCTGGGGATGAAGGGCTTATCTTATAAAGAAAGGGTGTACAGGTTGGGTCTACACCTGTTGGAGTTTAAAAGAATGAGAGGTGACCTTATTGAAAAATATAAGATCCTGAGGGGACTTGATCGAGTGGATACCAGGAGGATGTTTCCTCTCAAGGGGGAGACTAGAACTAGGGGACACAGTTTAAGGATAAGAGGTCTCCCTTTTATGACGGAGGTGAGATTTTGTTTTCTCAAATGCGTCATTAGTCTGTGGAATTCTCTTCCCCAGAGATCAGTGGAGGCCAGGTCACTGAAATCATTCAAGGCTGAGTTAGATAGATTTTTGATAGACAAGGGAGTCAAGGGTTATGGGGGCAGAGAGGAAGTGAGACCACAGTCAGATCAGCCATGATCTTATTGAATGGCAGAGCAGGCTCGAAGGGCTGAATGGCCTACTCCTGCTCTTAAGTCCTATGTTGCGATGTAACAGTGAATGAGAGACTCACAGAGCCTGTCCCCTTTCAAAGAGGAATGAGGCAACTTGTCCACTGTCACCCATCCTATTCAATGTCTTCATCAATGGTGTATTGGGTAGCATTGTAAGGGATGGATCTGGAGCATCTGATTCAGGCAATTTTGAAAGTATTGTAGTGCTGCTTTTCACAGATTATATTGTCTTGTTGGCAGACTGACCTTCGTCTATTATGCTCTGCTCATTACATTGAAGAATGCAGTAGAAATATGATAGTGTAGTGGTTATGTTAGTGGGCTCATAATCACTAGCCTTGAACTAATAATCCCAAAAATGTAATTTCAAAGCCCACCATGGCAGTTTGAGAATTTTAATAGAAATCTAGTATCAGTAAAAAGGACCATTAAATTGTCAGATTGTCATATAAACTCAGCTCGTTCACTAATGTCCTTTAATCTGACCTATCTGTGACTCTTGTCCCAACTCTGTACCTCTATGATCTCTCGACATGAGTAAGTGGAATGTGGCTGTATGGGGAGTGAATGTGCACTACATGCTGAGAAAATGGAACATCTATAGATGGGTGTATGTTTCTGTGGAGACTCTTGAGTAGAGGTAGCTTCCTATATGGGTGATACACACCGAGTTGCCCAAAACATTAGATATCCTGAAATAATGTGTGGGGCTCGCAATGTCTGTTCAAAGTGATGCAGGCAACACACAAACTTTGTGTTGCCTGCTCATTTCAATGATTGAATGCACTGCTGAATGGCAGCATGCCTCAGCAGAGGTAGTGCGAGGCTAGCACCACTTAAAGCCTAGCCTGCAGTACTTAAAGCCAAATAGCACATCTTAAAGACATGGTGCATTCTGGCTGCAGCAGGGGCTAGAACTGGGTAAAGAAGACTTGAAGACTAGGAAGGAGCTTCAAAAATGGAGGAATAGGCCAGACAGCATGTCACAAGGGTCTCTGATGATGTGCTAGAGATGTTGGTGCAGAGCTGGACAGGAGGAGAGAGGTCCTCTTCCTTCAGGGGGCCAAGAGGCCCTCGAGACGCATATGGAGAAGCAAGTAACCATTGAGGTCGATGCCATCAGTCTAGCCCAGAGCAGCTGGACACAGCGCAGGAAGAAGTTTAATGATCCCAAGCGAGTGGTCAAGATCAGTGAATGCGTCTTCACATGTGATATCCTACCAACTGCACTACTAACCTCACACACTGCTCCATTTACCACACTCACTTCACATGTCTACCAACATTGTCTAGAACCAGGACTCAAACCTCACATTCATAGCCTCACCTCACCCTCAGACACTTAGCACTGCTGCAAGCTGCACACACTGCCAGCTATTCAACTGTGGCAGGCACATCCTCCCAACACATTGCACCACACTAACTGACGCACATCCTTTTCTTTTACAGGACAGGATGGCCCATAATAGGCAGCGACAGCTAGCCAGTGGGGATCAGGTATGGCTGCATGTGCTGAGCCCTAGGGAGAAGACCGTGCTGGCCATCTGTTATGATTTACAATCTGCAGATGATATAACCATGCACCTCTTGCTTTCCCCACCTCTTTCTTCACCCCAAACCTGCCCTTCTGCCTTTCTGCTTTCAGATATCCAAGAATTGCTGTCTGGACGGGCAGTGATGCAGGAGGCTGAAGGACTAAATCAGGAAGAGACTGAGGAGGAAGAAACACCGTCACTCGGTGTGACACTCGCAGCCACCAGCTCAGACACTGGCACTGCACATACTTTAGAGGTTAACTTCAAGGCAGATGGTGATTCACTGGGCATGAGTGAGCTGCAGCCAGGGCAGGGGGAAAGTATCGCGCCAATGCCCACAACACAGAGAGTGAGGTTGCACATGAGTTACGCAGCAAAGGACTCAGATGAAGAATTTAATGGGGTGCCGTATAGTAAAAGACTGAGGGGCATGCACGCAGAAATGCTTGGTGCCCTGGCAGAACCATGTGCTTGCTGCTCCTGCTTCTCATTGTTCCCCTTTACTGACATACAGAGCCTCTGTTACCTCCCACAAGCAGTGATGGATGGCGAACTGCGAAATGTTAGCTATGTTATCGGTTCCAGCCTGGAAGGATCTGGTCTCGAAGAAATTCGTGGTCACTGTCGCCTTCACAGCCACTGTCTGCACCATCCTCCTCCTGCTCTGAGACTGCAGATCTTGTTCCTAGAGATGGCAGAGTTCTGTGACCACCTCCTTGGTGAATCGCAGCATCCGAACACAATGCTACTGTCTTAGGCGGAGTTACGAGAAGTGCTCCCAGAAGACCCTAGGTGGGTAAGGCCTCCTACTGAGAGCCCTTCTCCCCTCCTCCTCCCTCTGTGAGCTATTTGTCTGCTTTGCTGTCTCTGATGTTGCAGCCCAAGGCCTTTGCAACTATAACCACCATGACTGGGAGCAAGTGGTGTGCTCAGAGCCCTTGATGTAGCACCCAGTGACTTCCCTACATGCAGCACTGCTCCCTGCAGACCTCACCAACCGTTAGCAAGTCCCAGCACTCCCACAAACTCAGCAAGAGCAAGAAGAAAGTAATCCGCAACTAGCCTACAAGTTGTTTGTGATCCCATTAAATAGTGTTGGTGGGGGATCCCTCATGCTGCTGAACGTACATTCAGCCAAGTGTGTTTGAGATAGCGTTAACTAGAGCGGCAAGGTTCAAATAGGCTGGTCGGGTGTCAAATCTGTGTTATTCGCTGACTGACATCACGATCTGCCCACTCTGTCTAAATCCATCGCTCGCACGTAACACTCGCACCAATGTCCTGACCAAGATGTGTTCAGCAGGGCCACACCAGAAGTGGTGCAGATGCCGTTTTTCTCATAAACTAGCATCTGTCGCACCGAAACGACTGAACGTCGGAGCTGAATTTTGCAGCCTGATCTCTCCCTCTTAATCATTCCCTCTATTGCTCATTCTTACTCTTCCTCCCATTTCCTTCTCATTCATGTATCCTCTCTCTCGCTGCTATTCTCTCACCACTTGTTTTTCTTTAGCTCACTTTTTCTCATTCATTCGCTCTTGTATGCTCTCGTTCAGTCTCTTTTTAGCTGCTCGTTCCCTCACGCTCACTTAAATTCTTTTTCTGCTAAACAAGGCAGGTATTCATTCAGCCATAGTGAGGGCAGCTTCTGTTGGATTTATTTTCAGTCCTTCTCCATAAAACAATTTTTCTGGCCTCTAATAGAGTGCAGAAGGAAAGCAACATATTTGCCAAAGGAAAGCAGCATATTTGCCAACGTTTCATTCCCACAAAGGAAGTTTGCAATGCCACACCAATTTGAACGTTTCCCCACAGCATATTTTACAATTATGATGCTAAATGTAATTTACTCAACCAAGGCATTACTGACTGCCCTGCTAAACAGTTACCCCTGGACAATCTCCTGAATCCTACACAGGAACGATTGAGTTTAAGTTGGTTTTATATGTTCTATTGATCTGCGTTTGATGATCCAGCCACACAAAGTGTTGAAATAAATTCAGAATGTGTTGCTTATTTTTCCCATACTGATATTGAATTTTAATTTGCTGTACGTTCTTCATGTTTTTGTGTTAATAATATATATTTCTGACTTTATTTTTCATTGATTAAGATATCTAGTAATATCTTTATAATTATTGTGCTTAATATTTTTCAAAATGCTCAATTTAGGGCACCTGTAGGTGGACATTAATGAGGATTATCACTGTAATTGCTCACAGATGTCAAATAGATGATTGGAACAAAAAATAATAATGGTGGAAACTGCAGAGTCCTTGGAATTCGGTGTCACACAGATGCAGCCATCTACTGTGAGAGGACACAAAGTACACTCAATATTTACACCGCCCCCTCAAACACACAAGCTATCAGCACAGAGGTTAAAGAGACGTAAACTGCATCCTCCTCACTTCCTTGGACTTACAGCCCACAGTGCAGATAGGATAAAGCCATGCATGCACATCTAGCCCCAATCCCTCACATCCCTATATCTATGGTTCGCTACAGAAATGTTCTAAATGTGAATGTTCATCTCTATATTATCTGTTCTGGCCTCTTAAGCATACAGCCTCCAACATAGACAGGGTGAATATACATTCCTGCTTCCATGCCCACACCATCCCCTTTGGTATAAGGTCTGTCGACAGATGGGACAAATAGCTGCATACACATCTCAAAGTAACATGAGGCAGGGCTCCACATCTGGGACATCCCTTGCTGCACCTAGAGTAGCTTTTGCTGATGACTCCATCTCTGTAGTCAACCTAATTGCCCTACTGCCATGTGACTCCTTCCTCCCCCACATCTCCCAAAGAGTCAATCCTTTACCCATCCTGCCAACCCAGCCCTCCAACACCCCCAGCAAATTATGTCTGTCTCTCAAATAAAAGTAAAATACTGCGTATGCTGAAATCTGAAATAAAAACAAGAAATGCTGGAACCACTCAGCAGGTCTGGCAGCATCTGTGGAAAGAGAAGCAGAGTTAACGTTTCAGGTCAGTGACCCTTCTTCGGAACTCAAGAGTTCTGAAGAAGGGTCACTGACCCGAAACTTTAACTCTGCTTCTCTTTCCACAGATGCTGTCAGACCTGCTGAGTGGTTCCAGCATTTCTTGTTTTTATGTCTGTCTCTCTCTCCCCTCACCAACCTGTATCCTCTCCCTCCATCCACAGTGTTCTCCAAAATGTCTGCTTGAACAAGGCCCATCACAAGATCTCATCCTGAAGAAACATATCAATGCATCCTGGGTCTAAATGAAAACTAGCTCACAATTAATGGCAAACTGCCTCATCCTTAATCACGGTTGGTGGTCTGACATTCATTCCCAAACACACCGAAATCACTCCCCATGACTCCTCAGGATCCTTCTCCACATTTGAACACCTCACTCCCCTCTACCCCTTTAACCTTCCCTCCAAGAACCCTCATGTCTACTTAACCACCAGATCTCCAAGTGACTCCCTCCCCACATTCTGCTTCCCACTCCTATCTGAAATCACTTTCTGTACCAATACACTTCATAGAATGATACATCACAGAAGGCCATTCAACCCATTGTGCCTGTGTCCCACTCCCCTACTCTTTGCTCGTAGCCCTGCATATTTTTTCCCCTTCAAGTATTCTATTCCATTCTGAAAGTTATTAATGAATCTGCTTCTACCATCCTTCCAGTCAGTCCATTCCAGATCATCATAACTCGCTGAGTAAAACAACATTTCTCCTCATCTCACCTCCACCAATAACCTTAACAAATAGCTTCAAGATTGCCAAAGTCTATGGGGAAATTTTTTACCCTTTCATGACAGGTGAGAGAGGGGTTAAAAATGTTAAAAAGCGTAATGCACCCCCTATCTGCCATATATGGGCTGCTGCTATTTTTATGGAGGTGGGTAGGGTGCGTGTCTGTGATCCGCTGTGGAGAGGCAGGAAATCTCATTATAATAAGATCAGGCTCCCACAGTGCAGTTGGGAGCCTGATTTGTATTTAACACAGACCAGCTGGGTTTCCGAGGGCTTTGGAAACCTGTCAGCTAAGTTGATACAGAGGCAGCCGAATCATGCAGGTATTGGTCTTTCTTGCAGTACTTGTGGACCATGAACATAAGAACATAAGAAATAGGAGCAGGAGTAGGCCATTCAGCCTCTCAAGCTTGCCCCACCATTCAATAAGATCATGGCTGGTCTGCCCCAGACCTCAACTCCTCTTTCATGCCAGCTCCTCATAGCCCTCAACTCCCCAATATTTCAAAAATCTATCTTCCTTCTCTTTAAATACTTTCAGTGATCTAGCCTCCACAACCCTCTGGGGTAGAGAATTCCAGACATTCACTACCCTCTGAGAGAAGAAATTCCTTTGCATCTCAGTTTTAAATGAGTGTCCCCTTATTCTGTAACTATGTCCCCTAGTTCAAGATTCTCTCACTAGTGGAAACATGTTCTCAACATCTGCCCTGTCAAGCCCCCTCAGAATCTTGTACATTTCAATAAGATCACCCCTCATTCTTCTAAACTCTAATGAATAAAGGCCTAACCTGTTTAGCCGTTATTCATAAGTCAACCTCTTCATCCCAGGAATCAGCCTGGTGAATCTCTTTTGAACTGCCTCCAATGCTAGTATATCCTTTCTTAAATACGGGGACCAAAACTGTACACAGTACTCCAGGTGCGGCCTCACCAACACCCTATACAGTTGTAACAAGACTTCCCTATTTTTAAACTCCAACCCCCGAGCAATAAAGGCCAAAATTCCATTTGCCTTCTTAATTACTTGCTGCACCTGCATGCTAACATTTTGTGTTTCATGCACAAGAACACCCAGATCCCTCTGTGCTGCACTTTTTTGAAGTCTCTCTCCATTTGAATAATAGTCTGCCATTTGATTCTTCCTACCAAAGTACCTTACACTTTCCTACATTAAACTCCATCTGCCAAGTTTTTGCCCACTCACTCAACCTATCTATATCCCCTTGCAGATTCTTTATGTCCTCATCACAACATGCCCTCCCACCTATTTTTGTATCATCAGCAAATTTGGATATATTACACTCTGCCCCCTCCTCCAAGTCATTAATATAGGTAGTAAATAATTGAGTCCCTCGCACTGATCTTTGTGGCACTCCACTAGTTATGTCTTTGCAACCTGAAAAAGACCCATTAATCCCGACTGTCTGTCTTCTTTGAGTTAACCAATCTTCAATCCATGCTAATACATTACCCCCAATACCGTGAGCTCTTTTCTTATGCAATAATCTTTTATGTGGCACCTTATCGAATGCCTTCTGGAAATCCAAATGCACTGCATCTACCGATTACCCTTTATCAACTCTGCTTGTTATATCCTCAAAGAACTCTAGCAAATTTGTCAAACATGATTTCCCTTTCACAAAACCATGTTGACTCTGTTTGATTGCGTTAAGCTTTTCCCAATGCCCTGCTATTTCTTCCTTAATAATGGACTCTAGCATTTTCCCAATGACCGATGTTAGGCTGACTGGCCTATAGTTTCCTGCTTTTTGTCTCCCTCCTTTCTTGAATGGGGCGTCACATTAGCGGTTTTCTAATCCGCTGAGACCCTCCCGGAATCCAGTGAATTCTGGAATATTTTGACCAATGCCTTCACTATCTCTGCAGCCACTTCCTTTAAAACCCTTAGATGCTGGCCATCGGGTCCTGGCGACTTGTCTGCCTTTAGTCCCATTAGTTTGTCAAATACTTTGTCGCTTGTGATAGAGACTGTTACAAGATCTTTTCTCCCATGAGCTCCTTGCTTATCTAATATCTGTGGGATGTTTATAGTGTCCTCCACCATGAAGACTGATGCAAAATATTGGTTTAAATTATCTGCCATTTCCCTGTTCCCTGTTATCAATTCTCCAGTCGCATCCTCCAAGGGTCCCATGCTCACTTTAGCTACTCTCTGTCTTTTTATATACCCATAGAAGCTCTTGCTGTTTGTTTTTATATTTCTTGCCAATTTGCTTTCATAATCAATTTTCTCCCTCTTTATTAGTTTTTTTAGTCATCCACTGCTGGTTCCTAATAAAGTCCCAATCCTCTGGCCGACCACTAGTTTTCGCCGCTTTGTATGCCTTAGTTTTTGATTGGATACTCTCCTTGACCGCCTTTGTTAACTACGGGTGGTTCATCCTTCTCATCGAGTCCTTCTTTTTGACCAGGATAAATTTTTATTGAATGTTATGAAATATTTGCTTAAGTGTCTGCCACTGCTCATCCACTGACCTTCCCCTTAGTCTATTTTCCCAGCCCACTTTAGATAACTCTTTCTTCATACCTCTATAATTGCCCTTGTTTAAGTTGAGGACACTGGTTTCAGACCCGAGTTGCTTGCCCTCAAACTGAATTTGAAATTCTACCATGTTGTGATTGCTATCCCCTAGAGGATCCTTAACTACGAAATCTCTTATCAATCCTACCTCATTACACATTACTAGATCTAAAATAGCCTGTTCCCGGATCGGTTCTGCAACCTATTGCTCTAAGTAACAATCCCTGATGCACTCTACAAATTCGTCTTCCATGTTACCTCTGCCAGTCTGATTTGTCCAATCAATATGCAGATTAAAATCACCCATAACAATTGTAGCGCCCTTCTTACCAGCCTCCATTATTTTCCGATTTATACTTTGTCCTACAGTGAGGCAACTCTGCGGGGGCCTATAGACGATTCCCACCCATGACTTCTTCCCCTTGCTATTCCTTATTTCCGCCCAAACTGATTCCACATCACGATCTATTGCACCTATATCATTACTCACCACTGCACTGATACCTTCCTTTATTAACAAAGCTACCCCACCTCTTTTCCTTTTTGCCTATTTTTCCAGAACTTTGAATGCCCTTGAATATTGAGTTCCCAGTCTTGGTCACCCTGCAACCACGTCTCTGTGACAGCTATCAAGTCATATTCATTTATTTCTATTTGTGCCGTCAATTCATCTATCTTGTTACAAATGCTGCGTAATTTCTGATAAAAAGCCTTAAGCTTTGACTCTTTAACATTATTAGTCATTCTGATTCCAATTTCTGTTGCACTCTTCTGCTTATATTTTCTGCCCCTTCCTGTCACACTTTGATTACCGGTCACCTCTTCACTACCCTGCACCTCTGTTCTCTCGTTTCTTTTTGATTTTTTAAACTTCCCTTCAATTGAACCCTCCCCCGCAATAATTAGTTTAAAGTTCTATCTACAACCCTAGTTATACAATTCGCCAGAACACTGGCCCCAGCATGGTTCAAATGAAGCCTGTCCCAACGGAACAGCTCTCTCCTTCCCCAGTACTGGTGCCAGTGCCCCATGATTCAGAACCCATTTCTCTCACACCAATCTTTGAGTCACGCCTTTACCTCTCTAATCGTATTTACTTGACGCCAATTTGCATGTGGCTCAGGTAGTAATCCGGAGATTACTACCTTTTTGGTTCTGCTTATTAATTTAGCCCGAGCTGCTCATAGTCCCTCGGCAGAACCTCTTTCCTAGTCCTACCTATGTCGTTGGTACCTACGTGGACCACAACAACTGGATCCTTCCCCTCCCACTCCAAGTTCTTCTCTAGCCCGGAGGAGATGTCCTTAACCTTGGCACCAGGTAGGCAACACTGAATTCAGGACTCCCTGTCTTTGCTGCAGAGAACAGTAGCTATTCCTATAACTATGCTATGCCCTATTACTACTATATTTCTCTTTTCTCCCCCCACTTGAATGGCACTCTGAACCACAGTGCTGTGGTCAGTTCGCTCATCCCCCCTTCAGTCTGTGCCCTCGTCCACACAGGGAGCAAAAAACTCATACCTATTGGATAAGGGCAGTGGCTGAGGCCCCTCCAAAGCTAAATTCTGGATCCCCATACCCACCTCACTCGCAGTCATACCCTCCTGTCCCTGACCATGGTCCAAATTTGATGTAATTAATCTAAGGGGTGTGACTGTCTCCTGAAACACAATGTCGAGGTAACTCTCCCCTTCCATGACATGTCGCAGTGTCCACAGCTCAGACACCAGCTCATCAACTCTGAGCCGAAGGTCCTCGAGCAGCCAACACTTGCTGCAGATGTGACCACCATGGATCGCACCGGCGTCCACCAGCTCCCACATACTACAACTGCAACACATCGCCTGCCCAGACATCTCTATTCTATTTAATTAATTAATTTGGATGTTAAATATTTGGATGTTTGATGCTATGTTTGATTGAAATTAAATTAAATTAAAAGTACCTGTTTAAACAATCAATTGTAATTAATACTTCCAGTCCTGCTCTGTGTTTATACTCTTATTATAACATTGTTACACTACCACGATTGAAAAAATTTTAATCATCCAGCTCCTAATTTGAACATATGGTAAATTATAAAATCTACCTTAGTTTTTAGTTTTTATACCAATGAATCGATCAAGTCTTATTTTATATTTGATTAACTTAGATTAAATTAAAAGCTTACCGGTATACTCACCCCGGCCTGCTTTCTGTTTCCTCGCACTCTCTGTTGATTGTGACGTCACTTTTCGATTTGCCTCTGAACCTCCTGCTCCTCTGCTGCTGCTTCTTTCAGCTACCCTTTCCTGAAAGGTCTGGCTCTATTTTCTTTTACTATGCCCCCTACTCCTAGACTCCCCAACTAGCAGAGATAGGTTCTCCCAATCTACCCTATCTGTTCCCCTTAATATCTTGGATACTTCAATCAAATCACGCCTTAACCTTCTAAATTTCAGTGAATACAACCCTAGTTTGTGTAATCTCGCCTCATAATTTAACCATTGGAGTCCAGGTATGATTCCAGCAAATCGATGCTGCATTCCCTCCAAGGCCATTATATCTTTCCTCAGGTGTGGTGCCCAGAACTGCTCACAGTACTCCAGGAGTGGTCTAACAAAGGCTTAGTATAGCTGAAACATGACTTCTACCCCTTTGTATTCTAGTTCTCTAGATAAAAAGGCCAGCATTCTATTTGTCTTTTTGATTATTTTCTGTACCTGTTCATGGCATTCTAAATTATCTACCTGGACCGCCACTGTTTCTAGCTTTTCACCAATTAGAAACTACTCTGTTTTATCCTTTTTAGGTCCAAAATGGATGATCTCACATTTGCCTACATGGAGATTCATTTGCCAGTTTCACCCATTCACTTAATCTATCAATATATCTTTGTAATGTTGTGCTTCCATCGACACTGCTTATAATACTGCCCATCTTTGTATCGTTGGCACATTTGGAGATGTTGCTTTCTATCCCATCATCTAAGTTGTTAATGCAGTGAATAGTTGAAGCCTCAACATAGATCTTTGGGGGACACTGCTAGTCACATTCTGCATTCTACTCTAATATCTTTCCTCTCCAATTCTTGTCTGTGGCACTGACTGCTGCCTCCACTCCAACATATTGTAGACCCTCAATCACCTCCATTGTTTCTTTTCCTCTGATGCCCACATAATTGTCTCTGGTGTACCTCAGATTTCTCATGTATGCTGATAATGCCCAGTTCTATTCCACTATCTTCCCCCATTGACCCCATGGCTGCTCTGCCATCTCCAGCCACCTACACATTATTAAGGCCTTAATGATCCCAACCTTCTTCCAGCTTGATGTTCATAAAGTTAAAGCCACCTTCCTTAGCTTATCCAAACCTTGTCTCTTTGGCCTAACTCCAGTAGCTCCAGTAACTCAGGTTGAACTCAGAGCTGTGGAATCTTGCCGTTCTGACTGACCTAAGGCTCAGTTTTCTCCCGTACCTCTGATCTGTCACCAAGACTGCATTGTTTCAACATCGATCATGTCTGCCCTAATTTCTCCCCTACTGCCACCAAAACCTTCCTGCAACATCTGCTTTCCAGACGCCCTGTGTTCCTCCCATGTGCTAAATCCCCATCACCTGCCTTTGCCAAGTTTCACTGCCTTCCTGTGTCCCAGATAATTAATTATAAGATTCTCATGCTTGCCTTCAGCGCAGCAGCATCCTCTCCCTTCCTATCCTGATGTTCTTCTCCAGTCTTGTGTTCCTGTGTCCACCTCCAGACCTCCAGCACCACTATATTTTTGTTTTCTACTCCCTCTGCTCTATCAGCCAGCTTGCCTCTAGCTTCTGGAACTCCCTCCTTTAACATCTCCATATTGCTGTCTTCATTGCTTTCAAGAGTTCACTTCAGACAATACCCTTTAACAGGTTCTATTGTCCTCCTGACCCTTTGTCGCGAATTTTATTATCATTGAAGAATGCCATACAGGCCGCGGTGCTGCCTACCCCAGTGAATTGATATACGTCTGTAGCAGTACAATGCGAATGAATTTCTCCCCATTAAAATTTCTGTTGCACAAATCTTTTAAAAATGGAAGGACAAGTTGATAAACCTGTTAAAGAAAAAATATCTGGCTGTTATATATAGGAGCATTGAGTAGTAAAGCAAAGGGCTATTACTAAACCTGTACAAGTTAATGGGTTGGTCAGAATTAGAATATTGTGTCTAGATCTAGACAACCTACTTCAGGAAGAATGCTGAAGCCATGGAACATGAAGCTATAGAACAACGCTTTGCAATATAGCATTTTTAGCAATAGTAAAAATTTGCCACGGCACATTAAATGAGCATTACTGAACAAAATTTCACATTGTGTCACATTAAGAGATATTAGATTAGGAGACCAAAAGTTTGGTCCAAGAGGGAAGTTTTAAACAGCGATTTAAAGGAGGAGAGAGACATAGAGACTTAGAGAGGTTTGGGGAGAGAATTCTAGAGCTTTAGGGCTTAGGTAACTGGCACAGTGGGAGCAATGAAAATCAGGGAGGCCAGAATTGGAGGAGCATAAGGAAGAGAGTTACTAAGGGTTGAGAGGTTTTAAATGTGAAGAAAGAACTGGAGAAATTGCGTTTTTTTAATTAGAGTGGAGAAAGTTGAAAGGGGATCTTAATATATAGAATCTGGGAAGTAGAAGTCTACACTTAGACCATAGGTGTGGTCTCAGACCAGTATCCAGGGGATAACACTCTACAAAGCAGCCCTGTGTTATACCACAAAAGATATCTAACATTTGATGGAAGAAAGAAAGAAAGGTGCCTCAAGTGCATTACAGGGCTGAAATGAAAAGAAATGAATGCTGAGCAGGCTGAACTAGAAAAGTTAGGGCACAGTTGTTGTATGATCGCTTTAAAAGTGATGTCCCTTTAAGAACTCAGTTTGCTATTGAGCTAAGTAACAGGATGTAGTCATGTGATTAGAAGCCATAATCACTCTGGACAGTAACACCCTGGACAATGGTTCTGTATATAGTTTGCTCTGTATTGTATATACTAGTTTAGCTGTTAATAAACCTTCGTGATATCTTCAAGGAAGTGGAATCCACATACCTCATTGTGTTGCTTAAGGTAACTCAAAGAAACTCATGATATGGTGGCAGCGGTGGTGTAAAGACAAGATATAAGCTTGAAGACCACAGGTAAAACAGCAAGCAAGTGAAGAAACTTTAAAACAAGTACCTGAAATGAGTGAAAGAAAGCTACATACCTTAGAAGGCTGAGAACAGCTCCGTAGAACAGAAGCGTGGCTGAAAAGCAAGCGATCGGGTAAGTCATTATGCCAACAATTGAGAAATATCAGTTTAAAAAACAGCAAAGCCTTTGTAGAGTTTTTTAAAACTCATTTTCTAAAGGCTCTGTGTGCACGAGAGGTGAAAAAGGGGAAAACCCTGAAACGCGTGCGAACTGGAAAAAATAAAGTCTGACAGTGAAAAGGTGCGGAACACCCCCGAGTCTCCATTAAAGCAGTCAAGCTGAAAAAATCATTAATCCAGTCAAGTGTGAAGAAGATAAACAAACTCTAGCAAAGAAAAAGCAAAGGGGAAAACCCTTGAACTGCCTATCGAACAGCTGTCTAAACATACAAGCAAAGTGCTGAAAGTGAAAAAACAGAGAATAGTGTCAAGCATCACTCTGTCAAAGCAACTAGCCTAGAAAAAAAAGAACTTCTTCAGGAGAACAGCACTAAGTTAACAGAACAAGTTTTAAGCCACAAATAGGAAAGTCATAATAAGTACAGTGCTGAAAGCACACACAGAGCTGAACAAAGTTAAATATAGAGCAGAAAGCAAAAGAACAGCAGAAGAATGGATATCAAATTTCCCAGCATGAACTGGAAGGCCATTGATTTGCTATCTGAGTTCAAACTTTTTCATAGACAAAGCGGTTGCAGAACCAGCGAAACAGGCTGTGAAAATACTGATAGCAGTTGGAGGTTAGGGGTTATACTGAATCAATACCTCTGGCTTATCTGAAGAGGACCAGAAAGATCTCGCAAAGATATGGAAAGTGCTAGAAGATCAGGTTCGGGTAAGAGTGAATTTTAGAATTCATCGCCTGGAATTGATGTCCTACAGGCAACAGCCACAGGAATCAACAGATCAATTTGTCAGTGGGTGCTGTAGTAAGGGCAGCGAATGTAACTTTTCAGAAACTAAGCTGTCAAAGCAAATAATGGAGCTGGTGATTGTCTCAACACCTATTGAAGTGTTTCAAAAAGATTTCTTGGGGGAAAAAGAAAGGTCACAGCATTGATGCGCTGCTAGAAAATGGTAGGAATTATGAAGCCATTGTGGTTGGATAACAGCATCAGCAAGCACTAGGTGCAGCCGACTGCATTGGCACAGTAACCAGGTCACAAAATGCAAGAAAGCTGTGTGGTTTGTCCCACTCACTGCGAAGTTGTCTTACATCTTAAGACCTAGGAAAGGCATGCAGTGAAAAAGGACACTGGTCCCACCTATGCAAGAAATCTAGCTCCAAAGAGGCAGCCAGAAGTCACAATAGGACACAATCAAACAGACAGACAACAGGTGCAGCAACATGGCAACAGCAGCAAGGAAAGCGCCAGAGACCTGCATAAACGCAAGCCAATACATGATGTCCGCAGCGAAATAGACCTGAGACAAGACTCAGAGTGGAGAGATTCTCAACCAGAAGATTAGCAGGCATTTCACATTGTGAATCTGACACTTTGTGTTGATGAAGTCAAACAACTGGAAGCTTTTGCTACTATTAATATCATGTGCCCAAAGAAAGTTGGCAAACACACACTCAGGGCTAAGATTGACACAGGAGCTAGTGTAAATATCCTACCAGTCCAAACCCTGAAGGATATGTACCGGGGTCGTTGGACATTAATGATACTACTGACAGCTGAGAAATTAACTGCATACAATGGGTCACCCATGCTTTGCAATGGCACACTAATGCAATGTAGATATGGCAAGTCGGCATGGAAACCACAAATATATTACCTGGTAGACACGAGCAGACCAGCAGTGGCAAGACTACCAGTGTGTAAGGACCTCAACATCGTGACTATGCGCGAGATCACCAAGGTACTCATTACAGCAGAAGAGTACCCGCATTGAGTCAATCCAGGACTTACAACAAATATACCCAGGCAGGTTCAACACCATGGGAGATTTCAAAGACGATGCCATACTACACCTGAGAGAGGATACACTTCCTATGTCCAGCCCCTAATGTCTGAGATTCAACACCAAGAGAATGAAGATCTAAATTCAGATGGTGAAAGTTCTTTGTCAACAGGAAGTGTTTCTTTGCACTCCAGTGACTCAGAAGAAGAGGTTAACGCTGTAACCATTCAGAAGCAAAGGCATTGCCAAGGGGAAATCTCCAAGGACTGGAATCCGCTCATAGACCCTGGCCAGCATCAAACGATGCAGTCTGGAAATCCAGCAACAGCACAACTGTTGCCCTCACCTCTGCTCGCTAGATAACTGCCAGCACCAAAATGAACCAGAACAGACAGGTACCTCCAGGAAGCCAAGTACTCCTCCCCCAACAAATCTTCGACCTTGAGCCCCAGGCCTTCAGATGCAGAGGATGAGGAGAGGTGAAGGACACACAATGTCCTGAAAAGGCAGAGGAGGAATGAGTTGAAGCATTGTACGTTGGCTCTTCAAGATGAGGTACCGGAACTTTCCAAGAATGACAAGGCCTCAAAAGTGGTCATCCTGAAAAAAGCAACAGAGTAGGCTGCAGGCAGAGCAACAGAAACTGAATGCAGAGAGGGAGAAACTTCAGAAAAAAACAGCAACATGTTCGACACAAATTCTCCAAGATGCAGGAGACACTGCTGGAAACACAAGGGAGAATGAAGATGGTGCATGACCGACATGAAGCGACAGAACAACAGGACAACAACCAACACATTGACAACATGTTTGCAAACCAAAAATAGCCAAGGGTGAAATCCACATCCCCAGACGGTTATACCATAACCAGATCTGGACGAATTGGCAAACCACTGAAACAATATATGGACTCTTAAGCTTCTGCACTGGTAAATTTCACAATCCTTATCTTTATAGTTGTAAATTTTAAAATCTCTATCCCTGTATAACTCATTTTGATATCTAATTTACGTGTAGGGTACAAAAGTTATCTTTGGAAAGAAAGGGCATGTTGCATGATCACTTTATGAGTGATGACCCTTTAAGAACTCAGTATGCTAATGAGCTAAGTACCAGGGTATAGTCATGTGACTAGACACCATAGTCATTCTGGCCAGCAACATGCTGGACAATGGTTCTGTATATAGTTTGCTCTGTATTGTATGTACTAGTTTAGCTGTTAATAAACTCTCTAGCGATCTTCAAGGAACTGGAATCCACATACCTCATTGTGTTGTTTAAGATAATGCAAAGAAACTCATGACAAAGATCAGAGCCTTTTCAAAGCATGAGGGATTTGGCACAGCAGAAGGGTCACAAGAGAGAGCTCCAGAAAGCAGTCAGGATAAGAGGAGCACTGTAAAATCAAAGAAAGGTTTTCATTTATGTAACACCTTTCACAACCTCTCAAAGTGCTTTACAGCTAATGAAGTACTTTCGAAGTGTGGGAAATGCAGCAGCCAATTTTCACACAGCAAGATCCCACAAACAACAATGTGATAATGGCTAGGTTATCCATTTTTGTTGATTGAGGAATAAATATTGGCAAGGACCTGAGGAATATCTCCTCTGTTTTTCAAAATAGTACCATGTGATCTTTCTTGTCTGCCTGAGATTGCAGATGGGGCCTCAGTTGGAAAAGCAGCACCTTCACCAGCATAGCACTCCCACAGTACAGACATAAAGCATCAGCCTTGATTTTTGTGCTTAAGTCCCAGAGCAGGACTTGAACCCACAATCTTCTGATTCAAAGGTAAGAGTGCTACCAACTGAGCCACAGCTGACACTACATTTGTGTGGTTAGACATAAGCAGAACTCCATTTCCTGGGCAGCTGACTTCCAATGTTCTCAGACATTGGTGGGAGAATCTGAATTCTAATATTTAACAAATTGAACAATAGGATTACAGGATGTTCTGTGGACCATTTCGGCACATCTAAAAGGGGTTTTTACACTAGTCTGAAGAAATACTGCACCCCGTTGCAATGTTAGGCCTCCCTGGGACTACCCAGTTGAGGTCGTCTCGCTCCTCCAAGCTTCAATGGGCTCATGTATCAGATTGCCAATCTGACTGCTGAATTGTACTGAGATTGCCTCTCATTAAGAAGAGAATACCAATATAACAGTGCCGAGAGGAAATTCATTGGACATCAGAGGGTAGATAAAGATTCAAAGCAAATATGACGCAAATGTTTCCAGATCTGAGCTCCTCATAAGCTGATTTATATGAAAAAGTCACCTTGTCCTTGTTCCGTCCAGGGCTTATCTTGTCAAAGATCCAGGATACTGGAATATTTCTCAAGCAGTGCTTCAATTGTTTGTATTCTGCTGTAATTACTTTCCAGACAGAATGTTTGACAGGTAAAAAGTTAATTGTCACCTTTGTGCTAGGACAATAGCACAGAGCAGGTCAAAGACAGGGTTATATTAATAATGTCTTTCCTGATGCAATCACATTACAGAATTGCTAAGGTTAATTAAAATAAGGAAACTGATTCCCGATCTTATTAAAAAATTGTGAGTATTTAATTGCTGTTGGTATATTGCATTACCACAAAATCTTCCTAATTTAATGTCATTGACTGGTAGAAATATATTCTTCATCCTCAGAGATGGCATATTGTAACATGACTTGCCTATAATTATAATTGTGCTGAAGGAATTCAAGAACTGTATCTGAATATCCAATACTGATAAGGTAATGAGGCCCCTGTGCTCTATGGATTGTCAACTCTTACTTTATTTCAACTGAATAACCCAAATAAAGGTCCTATAGATAGGCCTACAATACAGCTCACCACAACAGTTGAAAAGTTGGCAAGAAATTGAGGCCAATGAAGAAATCATGGATGGGTGATACCAAGCTAGGATGTCAAAAGTTTTTTAAGTTGTGGGAGGAAGGAAAACTGAGTGTGCTAAATCTTCCTCATTGTGTGTTGATGAGGGTAAGGTTTATGTATGGATCATGGGCAGGATTTTCCTCTGGGCTTCTGAACTCCACCATCAGGCTCAAATGCGGGTCAGAAGTCCGCACTGTGTGAGAAGCAGTCACTCACCTGTGATTGTCCCCAAATTGGTCGATTAATGGACGGAGGGCGGGCTCGCTGTCTAAGTAAGGACGGCAGGTGGACTTTCAAAGCTGGAATTCCAATAGGCCACCCTCCAGCTTGAAAGCAGCAACAGGATGCCATTCAAGGTAAGTGAGGGACTGGGTGCCCCAAAATGGAGGCGCCCTCTCTTCAACTTTTTCAAATTCAAACTTAAAGGCCTTTGCAACCGTGCCATTATTGTGGGGTGGTGGTGGGGGATGGGGGAGGAGGAACAGAGCCCTTCACAGTGGGCCTGCGGATGCTGCTGTGCTGCTGCTGAATCCAGGCAGGCAGGGAGGGCCTGTAAGCCTGCCTGGAGCGCTGGCCCCCCAGGACTGCCTCCAGATAGCTAAACTATCCCCCACCGTCTGCAGGGATTGGAGGCCGACTGGAAAAGCCCAGTTGGACTCCGACAATTGGCCTCAATAGGCTTTTAATTAGCATAATAGGTTACCTGCTGCTTGCAGAATAGAGCAACAGAACCGGTATGCCAGCTGGCGGTGCTGCTTTTAGTTTCCACTCACCACCTTGTCCACCCCCAGCAGGGCCTAAAATTCCAATCCCATGTATCCAGCAGTGAGACAGTGACTCAAAGAGAGGTATCCATTATCTGAGATTACAGCTCCCTGAATTGGAGTGACAACACTAAGACAGTGATAGTGTAACAGATTATACACTGTCTTTCACTTTTGGGACCAGGGTTTTATTCCAGCTCACATTGATTGTATATAGATTGTTATGAAGACCCCCACCTCCCAAGAATGACACATATTAATTTCATGATATGAACATTAATTTTAAACAATTGCTCGACTGAAGAAATGACTTGTTTTACAAGAGATCACCGGACACTTGGCTGGAGGATATTTGCATACTAAGAGACAGTGCTTGGAAAAACAAAAGAATTGCTCACTGATTCAATTAACAGACATTGGGTTGGGCAATGGTGATCCACATCTTGCCAGGTTGGGAGACAGCACTACACCGGCCCCACCACCCCCCTCCCCCGCCCCCCCAAGAGCTTTGGAATCCACAAACCGCAGGAGTGGTTAAGCCAGTTAGTCACATGACTAACCTGCTGGCCAACTTGGAGTTTTAAATTGTGCTCACAGGACAGTTTTGGTCAGACTGTAGATTGTAACTGAACCTGGACAGACTGGAACAAGACAGCGTCTCACCTGGCTGGCTCTCTCTCGCTTTCTCACAAGCCTCTGGGCCCACTAAAGTCGCTTAAACCTCAAGAGAGAAAAGACTCCGATATCAAAACAAGTTGAAGCATGCACTGGGCCCCAATGAACAGCAAGACTTACTGGCAACCAAAGACTCAACATTGAACTCAAACCACTGTAAATAATTACCAGATATTGCCTCAAACTTTTCCCCTTTTATTCCTTCTCCTGTTTCTGTCTCTATCTGCGTGTGTGTTTATCGCGTATGCATGCCAGCGTGGTTGCGTCACGTACTCGTAGTTATTAACCAAATTAGAGTTTATGATTAATAAACTTCCTCCTTTCTTGTTTAAATCTAACAAAACCTGTCTAATTGATTTCCTTGCCTTACAATTGGAAAGCGGTGAACAAGTAATCACTGAGGGAGAGCTATAAACACGGTGCTTTTAAAATTAAACGTTGTTACAGTTAGACCAGGCAAAGGCTGAGAGGGAACCCCTAGACCCCTATCTTGCCTGGTCGTAACAACATCCTACCTCTGGTCACTGTGTGGATCGTTTGTTACATGTACTTGAGACACTCTCAACCAAACTCTTAGAAGGGTCCAGAATGCACAAAATAAGATCCTTTTTTTGCACTAATTGGTACAAATATTCATATTTGTATTCAATCACAATGAAGGAAAGTGAGCATACTGTGATCTTTTCAATCCTGCAGTTATGAAAACACTTTCTTGATAGAAATGATACCGTTCAACTCTTCAGTATTATGAATATCGAAAAGATTATGGTTGTTTTCAAAGTCCTGGGAAGTGTTTGAAAGAGATTTGGCTGTGGAGGAGGGAATAAGTAACTTATAAAGGATCATTACCCCTTTGAAAAAGAAAAAAATGCAGAGAGCAGGGGGACAGAAGCTGGCATGGGCCATCGTAAAGCAGGAGAGAATAAAACTTTTAACTTTGTCTGGCATCTGCCTTTTGAAACTTTCCCATTTGTGCACCCACTGATAGCTTCGGATCAAGTCAAGCACAGACAGCTGCAAAATAAATCTCCCTCTCTCTGTTCCAAGCACCTACCTCATCCTCAACTTCAAAGCAGTAGTTTTATTGCCTGAGTGTCACTTTTCCATTTCCTGCATCAGCCTTGCTTATGATCTTTGAATGATAGTTGAATCTGAGTTGATCCCTGATACGTGCAAAGCACCAAGAGGAAGATTTGATGTAGGCTGTGTAAGTGTTCTTCACAGTACCTTGTGACTGCTGACATTGAAACTGCAGGGGAGCGCATGCTAAAGGCCTGCTTGGGTATAAAATTGAAATCCGACCCGGGCCTGACCAGACCACAGCCAACCTGAACCCAACCCGGGCCCTACTCCTTTCATTTCTATCACGCCCGACCCGACTCAACACGAATATTGTTCATCTGTTCCGGCAGCAGGCTATTCCTGCAGATGGAGTTGTGGGGAATCATGGATGAGCCTGATACCGTGAGTTCCCGGAGGCAACACTGTCCGGCCCGACCTGACCCGAGCCTGAATGCTGGAGTCGGAAAAGAGACCCGACCCAAACACGATACATGTAGTCAGGTCTAGTCGGGTAGCCAGACTTTAACGCATGCGCAGTGTCGTTGTCTGTGACGGCATTTCTGCCACCTCTTCAGCAGCTTTGGCGCATTCTTCAGTGATATCCCTTTGAAACAAAAGTAATTTTTTTTTTGTGCTCAACGTGAGGGATTGTTGTTTTGCCGAGCATGACATGTTTTATTGTGAACACAGTCTCAGCACCAAGCGTACGCATTAGCTTTTACATAGAATTACAAGGCATCAATGGTGCCGAAGAAGCCTTTTGGCTAAACTGGTGCTTGTACTGGACACAAGCATCGCACCTCTATAATTACTTCTTTCCTTCCTGTTCCCCATCCCTCTATACCCATCTCTCTCAGATAGACATCAAGCTTCCCCATCAAATGTATCAATATTATTTTCTTAAACTACTCAATGCAAGTTCTGAATTCTTATCACATTCTGTGAAAAGAGGTATAGCAGATGTTGAGTAAAATCCCCCTTACTATGTCAGCAATGTTCAACAACCTCAAGCCTGGAGCAGCATTGTGACATTGCTACAGCAACAATCAGTGTGAATCTGTGAGTGAGATTGATAGGGGTAGCATTTCTCTTCCTTAAAATAACTGAATCTTGTTGAAAATGGGTGAGATTCTAAACGAGTACTTCGCATCGGTATTCACCGAGGAGAGGGACATGACGGATGTTGAGGTTAGGGACAGATGTTTGATTACTCTAGGTCAAGTCGGCATAAGGAGGGAGGAAGTGTTGGGTATTCTAAAAGGCATTAAGGTGGACAAGTCCCCAGGTCCGGATGGGATCTATCCCAGGTTACTGAGGGAAGCGAGAGAGGAAATAGCTGGGGCCTTAACAGATATCTTTGCAGCATCCTTAAACACGGGTGAGGTCCCGGAGGACTGGAGAATTGCTAATGTTGTCCCCTTGTTTAAGAAGGGTAGCAGGGATAATCCAGGTAATTATAGACCAGTGAGCCTGACGTCAGTGGTAGGGAAGCTGCTGGAGAAGATACTGAGGGATAGGATCTATTCCCATTTGGAAGAAAATGGGCTTATCAGTGATAGGCAACATGGTTTTGTGCAGGGAAGGTCATGTCTTACCAACTTAATAGAATTCTTTGAGGAAGTGACAAAGTTGATTGATGAGGGAAGGGCTGTAGATGTCATATACATGGACTTCAGTAAGGCGTTTGAGAAGGTTCCCCATGGTAGGTTGATGGAGAAAGTGAAGTCGCATGGGGTCCAGGGTGTACTAGCTAGATGGATAAAGAGCTGGCTGGGCAACAGGAGACAGAGAGTAGCAGTGGAAGGGAGTATCTCAAAATGGAGACGTGTGACCAGTGGTGTTCCACAGGGATCCGTGCTGGGACCACTGTTGTTTGTGATATACATAAATGATTTGGAGGAAAGTATAGGTGGTCTGATTAGCAAGTTTTCAGACGACACTAAGATTGGTGGAGTAGCAGATAGTGAAGGGGACTGTCAGAGAATACAGCAGAATATAGATAGATTGGAGAGTTGGGCAGAGAAATGGCAGATGGAGTTCAATCAGGGCAAATGCGAGGTGATGCATTTTGGAAGATCCAATTCAAGAGTGAACTGTACAATAAATGGAAAAGTCCTGGAGAAAATTGATGTACAGAGAGATTTGGGTGTTCAGGTCCATTGTTCCCTGAAGGTGGCAACGCAGGTCAATAGAGTGGTCAAGAAGGCATACGGCATGCTTTCCTTCATCGGACGGGGTATTGAGTACAAGAGTTGGCAGGTCATGTTACAGTTGTATAAGACTTTGGTTCGGCCACATTTGGAATACTGTGTGCAGTTCTGGTTGCCACATTACCAAAAGGATGTAGATGCTTTGGAGAGGGTGCAGAGGAGGTTCACCAGGATGTTGCCTGGTATGGAGGGTGCTAGCTATGAAGAGAGGTTGAGTAGATTAGGATTATTTTCATTAGAAAGACGGAGGTTGAGGGGGGACCTGATTGAGGTGTACAAAATCATGAGAGGTATAGACAGAGTGGATAGCAAGAAGCTTTTTCCCAGAGTGGGGGATTCAATTACTAGGGGTCACGAGTTCAAAGTGAGAGGGGAAAAGTTTAGGGGGGATATGCGTGGAAAGTTCTTCACGCAGAGGGTGGTGGGTGCCTGGAACGCGTTGCCAGCGGAGGTGGTAGACGTGGGCACGATAGCGTCTTTTAAGATGTATCTAGACAGATACATGAATGGGCAGGAAGCAAAGAGATACAGACCCTTAGAAAATAGGCGACAGTTTAGATAGAGGATCTGGATCGGCGCAGGCTTGGAGGGCTGAAGGGCCTGTTCCTGTGCTGTAATTTTCTTTGTTCTTTGTTCTTTGTTCTATTAGGAGTGGTGTTTTCTGATGAATAGAAACGCTGTCAAAGGTCATTCCCAATTGCAGACATTTCCCTCCCTTCTGTTGAGGGAATTCCTTCACATAACACCTAGCATTTGCTGCCCATTTGACCTGTTCCCAGACTGGTGCCTACAATGCTCTTAGATCAGAAATGTTAGTAAAAGTAAAAAGACTAATACAATGAAGAGAACCCTGAGGCCCTGAGTGAATATCTTGATTCTCCAAATTCTATTTCATGGTGATGGCCTTGACTCAGTGGTAGCAAGCTTGACTGTGACTTAGAGGGTTATGGGTTCCCACCTCATCCCAGACACTCAAGCATGTAATCTAAGCTGGCACTCTAGTGCATGCTGTTGGAGAAATTAAACTGAGGCCCCACCTGTCCTCTTGTGGAGATGAAATATTCCATGGCACTTTTTGGACAACAATAGCAGGAGAGTTCTCCCTGTGTCCTGACCAACATTTAACCATCAACATGACCAAAAACGGATGATCCAGTTATTAATTTCATTGCTGTTTGTGGGAGCTATCTCTGCACAAATTGGCAGCTGTGTTTCCTATATTATGGCCGTGACCACACTTCAAAGCTATGTCATTGCCTGTGAAGTACTTTGACATTCTGAGCTTGTGAAAAGTGCTGTAGAAATGCAAGTTCTTTCTACTGTCTACTTTGACCTTCACTTTGGTGCCTCTCAAATGGTGATACAGAGATGCCAAGCTCACTGTATGGACAAACAAGATGAATGAAGAGTTGTTATCCACCAATCTGTAGCAACATTCTTTAGTATACTAAAGAATTTAAAGAATAAATATAAATTGAGATGCTCATGGACCAACGAAACCCTAAGCATGTTGCCAAGTTACCCTGATTCTCAAGCAATGCACATTCTCACTAAATGAACAACTGTAACAGTTCTCCTGCAGATGCCAAAGAAGAAAACTTTTCACATATGTTATTTGTGTGTGCGTGCAATTTCGGAATGAAAAAATATGCAGATACTGTCGATAATTCCTTCCAAACATTTATCTATGTTTGCTGATTTCCAATGCAGTTTAATTGGCAGAAACATACTCTGCTAAGTGAATTGTTCCCATGACTGAAATGAACAGATGTAGCTGTACTGAGGTGAAATTGCTTTTTGCAAATACCTCAAACACCACAGTCATCCCCACTTTGTGTTAAGGGAAGGCATTCAATGATTCTATTGAATTGATGTGGATATACACTTTCCTTCAGGAGCAGTTTAAGTGATAGCAATTAAAAGTTTCAAATACAGTAATTGTAACTGAAATGAATAATGAGATCCAATTAAAGGTAAATATTCAACTTTCCTTCAGAGACACCAAACACAAATCCACCTTGGCTATCTCTGTGGGTGAGTTTCGGCAGTTCTTGAGTAAATCCCTGGATGCAGAGCCTTACAATGAGGCTGCATATAGTGACACCACTGTTCCCAGCCTGAATGGAGATGATTGGGTGATTTCCCATCAACCACGCCTGCTATAAGTGACTGGGATTGATTTTAATTTGTATTATGTAACTATCCTCCACTCACTGCATTTGCTGGAGAAATTGCCTTGTTTTTATTGGGAGAGGTTGCTGTAGTTTCACTCATGAGTTCTATTTGCATATTTCATGCAAACTCTAAATAGACTCTGTAGACTGTTGTAGCATGCTGTTTAAATAGACTTTGCTTGCTGTGTAAATAGCCTTGCTCTGAGTCTTACTGTAAATCTGACCCCACCTCCTACTGATTGTACAGACACTAGTGTGTCAGTCAATGAGACCTTTCCCAGCTGGGTGGGTGGATTAATTTTCAGAGACTTGCTCAACCCCCTATAAATTGTGCTTTCTATTTACTGGTGCAAATACACTCACAAGATAATCCTCAGATGTAATTTCTACCTGGCCAGTTTTTCACGACTGGTTATTGGTTGACTGTTGTAATTAGCTGTTGTATAGTTGTCTTCAAAAACCAGGCAGGTTAACAACAACTTGCATTTATGTAGCATCTTTAACATAGTAAAACATCCCAAGATGCTTCATAGGAACGTTATCAGACAAAATTGGACATTGAGCAACATAAAGAGCTATTAGGACAGGTGATCAAAAGCTTCTTAGGTTTTAAAGACCATCTTAAAAAAGGAGAGAGAGGTGGAGAGATTTAGAGCTGGAATTCCAGAGCTTCGGGTCCAGGCAACCGAAAGCACAGGCTAGGAGGAAAATGATCAGGTAGCAGCCTCCATTCATGGAGTTCAAACTGTGCCATGCTATCAGCTGCAGGAAGAGGACAGGAAAGTCACAAAGAGGAGACCACTAGCTCTCTGTGATTGAAATCAGAGGTTCAGCTCGCAGCTGTGCTTGAAAAGGAATATATAGTTCAAAGTGATTTATGGGCTTAATTTCTGCCCAGTTAGGTCAACAGAGACTTGTTCTCATTGCAGAAAATAAAGGCCATCACAAGACATCTCACAAGACTTATTGCGTGAGCAATTGGGCTCGTTAGGGGTCTGGTCTTTAGGCACTAAGAGTGCCATTAGAGCTCCACAATGGCCTCTGCGCGTGTGCACTTGAGAGGTGAATCATGCCGGATGCCATATTGGTGAGGGTGATATCACGCATGAGCAGTAGATGTCTGCAAAACAGACAATCTATGAAATCAATCAGCTTGCAATTGTAGGACTCTTAAAAAGAGAGTCTCACTTCCCTCTAAGGTCCTGACCCCATACTGAGTATCAATCACACTTTGCATATAATTTCCACTTTAGGTGGAACACCTTTATTAACTCACCAAGCAATAGTATATACTTACAACACCAGTTGCTTGGTAGACCTGCATACAGGAGCTCATTCCCGGGTGGTCAGGTCCACTGAATGACCTCTACCATACAACTTCCTGTGACTGACCAAGTCACGTTTCCTGGCTACAGCAACAGTGTCCTTGAGCTGTGGCTTTGTACCCCTTTCAGACCCTGGTCTCTCGACATATAAGGTAATGTTTTGAATTGGGTCATCTGATTGGGTTTCAGTGCCTTATCAATCCCACCCTGGCTATGCAAGACTACCTGCATGTGATCATATCCTGCTCTCAACAGGGGGAGTTCTTAAGTGCATACCACCAAAGGATGTGATATCTGCACCTTGATAAGGCAAGAAGGAAACCATTCACACATATTTCAAAAGGCCATTGTCCATGAGTGTGGTTGAAGACAGTGGTTTGATGTTTCACCAGCCCTGGCTACCACATCAGTGGCATGTCCTGACTTGCCTGTCTATGTGTGTATGTGGGGGTCCTAGTTCACTTACATTGTCTTTTATTTTTTTTTAAAGTCCAATATGATCCCCAGCAATGATGTTTGTGGTCAGAAATCTTCTCCCTTCATCCCGATGTCCTTCGTCTCCACACAGGTCTACACCACCACTGTTTACATCTTACTTATGAACAGAAATACAGGAGATATTAGATAATGCCTCACAGCATAACAAAAATACAAGAGATATCCAAATGCCTTACACAATGCTGATTTGATGCCAGCAGTGCCATTTTGGAGCTTAACATTCCAGCTAACCTCTTCTCTTATCCTTGCACAGTTGAGCATGCGCTCAGCAACAGGAAGGACCAGCCCCCTCCTCACCCACAACCAGCACTGTTTAGAAAAATCATTAGCTTCTTAAAGATTAGTTGCTGGCTGTTACAACGATTGTACGTGTGTGTGCTGTCTAAGGTTGCTTCGAGTAGCAATAACCTTCAGGGAGTGGTGTGGCAGGTATTGAAGGGCTTTTTATTGTCTTCAAGACTTCTGCAGTTGTAGGCATTCCCCTTGGAATACAGCATTACTTGGAAAAGGAACAGAGGCTATGCAAAGCAGGGCAATCTGCTAGAAGAGGGAGGAGAGATGGGCTCTCAGCAGGAGACAATATCCACCCAAGGTGTTCAGGGAATAATTCTCCTACATAAACCTCAGCAAGGAACGATGTGTTTGCACTTCCTGGGATACAGGAAGAAAGATTAGGTATGAGGATACCATCACCTTCGATGGTTTCAGTTCCACTTCTGGCCTTGGCCTTGACAATGGGCATCCCAATCATGGCCAGCACTGTCTCCTCCATGGAGGATAGGATACACAGGCATACCTAGCCCTGGCCCTCTCCGGTTAGCTCTTGCTGCTTCTGGTTGTGTGCCACTTTGTCCCACAAGAAAGATGGAAGCGTGCCAGTGAGTGTCATGCAATCTGTTTGACTGATGTGGCTGTCATGGTTGAATAGCTGGTGTTATGAAAGTGATTCTGTTTTTTTGTTAAAATATTTTTTTGAGGAATTCATAGTCATAGAATAAATGTTGGACCAGTTTATTTTTCAAGAGGGGATTCAAGAGGGCACTGAAAGAACTAGTTTGGCAACCACGTGTACTGTTTGTCACATGACTCAAGTTAAAAAATAGAACAGAAACCCTGTTAACAGGGGGAGATGTGGGCAGAGAAATCAGTCGCGCACCGCTTGATTGGACAAGCCCAGGGAGCAGCAGAGCGCACCTGAGAGGGTAGCAGACTCACAAGCTTTTGGGTGCAGTGTCAGTGTGTTTTACCTTCTGGAGTGAGTGACTGATAAAGTTAGCTTGCTGCTGCAGAAGTGTCAAGGAAGGAGAGAATACCACAACCCAGCTTGCTTGCCAGCATCTTTAAAAGACCCTGAGAAGTCCACTGTGTCAATTCATCTCATCTCTTGTCTTTGAAGAAAAGCCTGCTAAAATTAATTCTCAATGCCGCCTGAAAAGAACTGTTCTAAAAGATTCCAGTGACCTGTTTACATGTACTCGGAAGTTAGACTGTATGCTAGTTTTGGAACAACATATCTCATCAGCATCTGCAGTATTTTGCTTTTATCTCATCTGCTGTTTTCTTCAAAAATGAGCAAGTAATCAGCCCAAGTGTTCTTTTTTTGTCTGTAACAGAGCCCTGAATTTAAAAAATCCCTTTTGTTTTTCTGGTTAACTGGTTTGGGTGTGGGTGTGTGAGTGTGTAGCTGGCTATGGCAAAAAAGGGACTTTAAAATTTCAATCTGTGTGTTTATGTTTTACTCAGGCCTTGACTCATGGCATTAGTCTCCAAGGCTATCTGCTCCCACTGCCTTTTGTGTGTCTGGAGGGCCCCCTGCAGATGCAGGGCGTCTCTCCTACTTTCCAACTCCTCCACCAAGGCCTCCAGTGCAATTTCTGAAAACTTTGGAGTCCTTCTATCCCATGTTGTGCTATTCTTCACTGTTTCCCAGGTCAGATTCAGTACCTGCATGGCAGCCAACACCTGCTCCAGTCACAATGTACTTCTCTTTAAGAGGTGCAGTCTAGCTTCAGCTTCAAGCATTGCAGGATAGCATTAAGTGGTGCTAGGAAGTCACTATTTTGGGCTCCCTGCTGAAAAGTGCAGCCAATGAACAGCAGGGTTAGCATGGGCTGCACTCAGCAATAATTCAAATAAATAGGCCACACAAAATTGAATGGGCGCAGGTTAATCGTGCATCGTGATCCCCCAGCCCATTTTCGGGGGCTATCCAATATAGCCCCCAATATGTCAGCAACTCTTTATCTGGCAGTTGTTGGTACACGAGGGAGTGGAACAGCCCCTGGTGCATACAGAGACATCAGAGTTTATAGAAAAGAGAAATACCATTCTAATTTTAAAGATGGACCATTAAGTGACAGAAAAATCACTTGGCAATGCTGTCCCGTTTCCTATCGTATAACTTCAGAAACCTAGCAAGCAACTATCAAAGCACTGACCTTTATTTTTAGAATTCCAGTGCAGGGAGTTGGGCAGTTGAATTGCTGATCAGTATGTTAATCTAGAAACTGACTAGCGATTAGACTCATGAATGCTGTTGTTCTCGAGCACCACATGATGACTTCATCAGGGAGAGAGGCAAGAAGAAAGGGAGTAGAATGAGAAAGAGGTGAGGAGTGGGGGAGATAGAGAGGAAGCAAAAGGGGAGGTTGGTGAAAAAGGACAGGATAAGGAGCAATGTATGGATGGGACAAGGTTAGGGTAAAATATTTCAATGAGATAGGAGTGCTTGAAAAGTCTTTTGGCAGGGATGGAAGTGCTGCAAGTTTCTTAGCCAGGGGCAGGGTGTCCAAGATTGTATTTGCCTCTCAGCGAAGGGGTTATTTTCTTGCTTCCAGCAAGTATCTCAGACATTATTGATCTCCAATTGCGTGGGTGAATTTCTGAATGAGGTTCTTTAATGGGGGTGGAGTCGGGGGGGGGCAGTGGGGAAGAGTAAGATTTTTCAAGGAGACAAAGGGGAGATATAATGCCTCATGGGAAAGGGGGCAGTGCTGATTGGCATTAAAACAGAGGGTGCTATCCGTGAGGTGCTGATGGATTTGATGAGGATGGTTACCAGGATGGCATAGTGGATTACCACTGGAATAGGGAGAAGGTATCCAGAATTTCCACTGGGGGAATCCAGATGAAACTCCATCTACAGAGTAGCTGTGGACACCTGATGGAGTGGTTACAGTTCAGCACCAGGATCACAGGGGATTCCTATCAGAGCCCAGGGCGCATCCCCAAGGCAGATCTACCCTCTGACCGGGCCAAGCATCAACAGAAGGATAAGGAAAACAAGATGCAGGTTAGTTCATTTTATTAACCCATCAATATATGAACTCATTCAGCAATATAATCTGTACCTTCCACTTCCGACAGTCTTCCGGCAAACATCTATATTCGCTCTGTATCTCAGGTGTGCACATTGCACACACCAGTGCTCCTTGTACTTCTGATATATCCATTTAATGATTGGAGTGTGTATTTAGATCAGCATTTATCAGAGCCAAAACCTGGTTTCTATTTACAACAAAAACAGAAAATGCTGGAGATAATCAGGTCAGGCAGCATCTGTGGAGAGAAAAACAGAGTTAACGTTCTGATGAAAGGTCACACGGACCTTGAACATTAACTCTGTCTCTCTCTCTCCACAGGTGCTGCCTGACCTGCTGAGTATCTCCAGCATTTTCTGTTTTTGTTTCAGATTTCCACAGTATTTTGCTTTTGTACTGCTGGTTTCTATTTAATTGCCTTTATAATCCAATGCACAAAATTTCATGTAAAAGCCAAACAAAAATCTCAAAGTCCTTAAGACAGAGGAAAAAACGCACACAAAATGTGAAGAATTTGGTACTTCCATTCAATGGAGCATGAGTACAGATCTGCTCAACATCCACATGCTGGGTAGACTGAGACAAAAGTAAACTGGAAAATTTCCATACAACACCATGGAGACCCCCAGTAATTCTCCAGAACAGGAACAAACTGCTGTATCTTTTGTCTTTGAACTGTTCCTCTCTTCATGAGCTTTATTTACCCACAAATATAATCTGCTATGTTTCTGATTAGTGTGTCCCCAGTCAGTCAATGAGATAATTGACCTTTTAGTGAAAATCTCAGATTTAGCTCCCCTATGACTCTGGAGTATAAATGGTGTGGTGCCAGGTCATGATAAGAAGGTGGGGGGGGTGGGGGGGGGGGTGGGGGGGGGTGGCGATTTTTAACTTCAACCAGCCACCTGTTACTGAACTTGCCTGACTTTAATTTCCATTGATTTCACTAAATATCTACCCTCATAGGGTTGATCCTGGTTTGTGTTGCATTCACTCACAGCAGCAACTTTAGTGATCTGAAGAATGGAAACAGATTATTTTGGTTTCTGCTCCCTATATTAACGAAGAACTTCTGCTATAAAGTGTTCTTATGTAATCATTTCATGCAGACGCGTTTGGAAGCTAGAGTGATGCTCCACCTGGTCGATCAGCCTGCCTGAGCTGACTCAGGAAAACTGGTCACCTGGGTTGGAGTAACGAAACACTGTCAGCACCTGTGGAATCGTAATCGATGATGAAAGAATTGGGGAAACTCAGCAAAATAGAAAAAAAATTCAGTTCCCTCCACCCATCTCCAAATATACAATAATCAGATGTTCAAAGCAGGAGCTGTATGTTTTTCTTCTTTTTTTTCCCTTTTTTTTTCTTTGGCCTCCTTGTCTCGAGAGACAATGGGTAAGCGCCTGGAGGTGGCCAGTGGTTTGTGAGCAGCGCCTGGAGTGGCGAGAAAGGCCAATTCTAGAGTGACAGACACTTCCACAGGTGCTGCAGAAAAATTTGTTTGTCTGGGCTGTTACACAGTTGGCTCTCCCCTTGTGTTTCTGTCTTTTTTCCTGCCAACTGCTAAGTCTCTTCGACTCGCCACACTTTAGCCCCACCTTTATGGCGAGCTCTGGCGATCGCTGGCAACTGACTCCCACGACTTGTGATCAATGTCACAGGACTTCATGTCGCGTTTAAAGCGGAGACATGGACGGCCGGTGGGTCTGATACCAGTGGCGAGCTTGCTGTACAATGTGTCTTTGGGGATCCTGCCATCTTCCATGCGGCTCACATGGCCAAGCCATCTCAAGCGCCACTGGCTCAGTAGTGTGTATAAACTGGGGATGTTGGCAGCCTCGAGGACTTCTGTGTTGGAGATATGGTCCTGCCACCTAATGCCAAGTATTCTCCGGAGGCAGCAAAGATGGAATGAATTGAGTCGTCGCTCTTGGCTGACATACGTTGTCTAGGCCTCGCTGCCATAGAGCAAGGTACTGAGGACACAGGCTTGATACACTCGGACTTTTGTGTTTCGTGTCAGTGCGCCATTTTCCCACACTCTCTTGGCCAGTCTGGACATAGCAGTGGAAGCCTTTCCCATGCACTTGTTGATTTCTGCATCTAGAGACAGGTTACTGGTGATAGTTGAGCCTAGGTAGGTGAATTCTTGAACCACTTACAGAGCGTGGTCGCCGATATTGATGGATGGAGCATTTCTGACGTCCTGTCCCATGATGTTCGTTGTCTTGAGGCTGATGGTTAGGCCAAGTTCGTTGCAGGCAGCCGCAAACCTGTCGATGAGACTCTGCAGACACTCTTCAGTGTGAGATGTTAAAGCAGCATCGTCAGCAAAGAGGATGATGAGTCCTGATGAGGACTTTCCGTACTTTGGACTTCGCTCTTAGACGGACAAGGTTGAACAACCTGCCCCCTGATCTTGTGTGGAGGAAAATTTCTTCTTCTGAAGACTTGAGCGCATGTGAGAGCAGCAGGGAGAAGAAAATCCCAAACAGTGTGGGTGCGAGAACACAGCCCTGTTTCACGCCACTCAGGATAGGAAAGGGGTCTGATGAGGCACTGCTATGCTGAATTGTGCCTTTCATATTGTCATGGAATGAGGTGATGATACTTAGTAGCTTTGGTGGACATCCGATCTTTTCTAGTAGTCTGAAGAGACCACGTCTGCTGACGAGGTCAAAGGCTTTGGTGAGATCAATGAAAGCAATGTAGAGGGGCAACTGTTGGTCGTGGCATTTCTCCTGTATCTGACGAAGGGAGAACAGCATGTCAATGGTCGATCTCTCTGCACGAAAGCCACACTGTGCCTCAGGGTAGACGCGCTCGGCCAGCTTCTGGAGCCTGTTTAAAGCGACTCGAGCAAAGACTTCCCCACTATGCTGAGCAGGGAGATTCCGCGGTAGTTGTTGCAGTCACCGCGGTCACCTTTGTTTTTATAGAGGGTGATGATATTGGCATTGCGCATGTCCTGAGGTACTGCTCCCTCGTCCCAGCACAGGCAAAGCAGTTCATGGAGTGCTGAGAGTATAGCAGGCTTGGCACTCTTGATTATTTCAGGGGTAATGCCGTCCTTCCCAGGGGCTTTTCTGCTGGCTAGAGAATCAATGGCATCACTGAGTTCTGATTTTGTTGGCTGTACGTCCAGCTCAACCATGACTGGTAGAGGCTGGGCTGCATTGAGGGCGGTCTCAGTGACAACATTCTCCCTGGAGTACAGTTCTAGGTAGTGCTCAACCCAGCGGTCCATTTGCTTGCGTTGGTCAGTGATTGTGTCCCCTGATTTAGATTTGAGGGGGGCAATCTTCTTGATGGTTGGCCCAAAAGCTCTCTTAATGCCATCATACATTCCTCTGATGTTTCTGAAGCCAGCTGAATATGACTGCATAGGTGTTGCCAGTAGTCCTTTGCGCAGCGCCTGGCTGTTCTTTGTGCAGTGCTTCTGGCTGCTTTAAGTGCTACGGATGTTAACTCGCTGGGGGCTTTCTTGTAGTTCAACAGTGCAGTGCGCTTCGCGGCTATGACAGGTTCCAGCTCTTCAAAATGAGATTGAAACCAGTCTGCATTTCTCTTCGCACGTTTGCCATAGGTGGTCAAAGCTGACTCATAGATGGCGTCTCTGACGTGGGCCCACTTGGTCTCAGCATCCCCTGTGGGAGTGTTTTGAAGGGCTTTTTCAAGTGAATTTAGAAATTTTTGTAACAGCTGTGGATGAAAAATTCTGCTCGTGTTGATGCGCGGGCGGCCCTTCTGCTTGGAGTGATGCAGCTTCTTTGGTTTGAGTCTAACCTTGCTGCACGCCAGGGAGTGGTCGGTGTCGCAGTCCGCACTGTGGAAGCTGCACGTGATTTGAACACTGTTTAAGGAGGCTCGCCTTGTGACGATGAGGTCCAGCTGGTGCCAACAACATGATCTTGGGTGCCTCCATGAAACCTGGTGACAGGGTTTAGTGTGAAAGAACGAGTTGGTGATGCAGAAGTTATGATAGGTACACAACTCAAGCAGTCTCTGTCCATTCTCATTCATCCTTCTTGTATGTATGGAGAGTACACAGTAAAAAGCATATTGAACAGGTCATCCTTTTGCATCAAGTAAAATAATGAATGGAAACTTTCAACAAAATGAATAGGATTTAGAGTCCATTTTAAGCAGCATATTTCAGTTTGGGATTTCTACATCAGATAGAAACCTTCAAGTATAAGGATTTGATTTTTAGGTCCCACCAGGGGCAGGAACAGAGGCAGGCTGGCAATGAAGATAGTAGCGCCAGCCAGCGTGCCAGTTTCCCATCGCCATTCCTGCCACCAGCAATTTCCATCATGGCGAGTTGAAGGCCAGACCTGAGAACCTGCTTGATAAATGAATAAGTCCAACTAAGCTAGTTAAAGAGATCATTGAGAGCTTGTGGAGGGCCAGTTTGGGATTTTGGTGGCTGCACATGGGCTGCATGCTGGGTCAGGGGCAGACCAGGTGCATGGAGGCGGCAACACAGCAGGGAGCCAGTACTGGTCACCCCAAGAATTTAGGTGGGCCCCATGAAAGTGAGAACGGCTGAGAGGGCACTCACCCATTGGTACACAGGTGTCATTGGGTGTGCACAGGTTGCGGGGAGAGTGGTCTCTATGTGCTTGGGCAGTGCCAGGTGTTGGCATCCTCCTGGCATCATGGGGGCATAAGAGGAAGGAGCAAGGCTTCCAGACACAATTGGGAGGCCACCTGAATGCAAGAAAGGCAGCAGCTGGCAATGGGAGCACAACTTTCAGATTTGGGGTCTCGTGGCGATGAGGAGAAGCATCCTCCTCAGGAACGGCAAAGCCCTGGGCATGAGGAGGGCAGTGGAAAGGGGCGAGGGGCAGGAAAGCCAAGGAGGCCATATCCTGAACATAGGATCTATTGATGAAGAAGGAGTTACCTTGAGATGATGGAGAACCAGTGCTTTAGGAGACTGTGACGCTCCAGGCAGATGGTCACAGGAATCTGTGTCCTCGTGGTAGAAGATGTCACATCTCTCATGCATTGTGATGGTCTGCTGTGCTCCCCAAAACTTGGTTGTTGTTATGACCTCAGTGAGACTGTCATGTTAAAAATATGAGATGTGAACCCCCAGACCAATTTAAAGAATCACATGACAAGATTTCACATTTTAAGACTTTTATTATAACAACTAATCTAAAAGAAATTCCTATTAACTAAGTAGTACTCTGTAAGCAGCTGATACCCCAAATTACAAAGAAAGGTATTTTCTTTACTTATTACAAATACTTGAAAACCTCACACCACATTTATAAGCACATAAGAACATAAGAAATAGGAGCAGGAATAGGCCATTTGGCCCCTCAAGCTTGCCCTGCCATTCAATAAAATCATGGCTGATCTGCCCCAGACCTCAACTCCTCTTTCGTGCCAGCTCCTCAGAGCCTTCAACTCCCCAATGTTTGAAAAATCTATCGACCTCCTCTTTAAATACTTTCAGTGATCTAGCCTCCACAACTCTCTGAGGTAGAGAATTCCAGACATTCACTACCCTCTGAGAGAAGAAATTAATTTGCATCTCAGTTTTAAATGAGTGTCCCCTTATTCTGTAACTATGTTCCCTAGTTCGAGATTCCCCCACTAGTGGAAACATCATCTCAACATCTACCCTGTCAAGCCCCCTCATTTTACATTATGGATACATTGCACAGTTTTCCTTGATGGTGAAATCTGTGCGGTTAAAAGTCCAAACTCCTCCAGTTGCAATGGGTTGGATCTCCCAGATCTTTTCAAAATTTATGTCCTCTTCACTCACTTCTCTGAGTGCTTCTGACCTGGATGTCCATGAATAAGGTGATTCCTGAGTAATCCTGTTGGTCTTTTCCTTCTCCGTAAACTTTAACTTTCAAAACAGGTTCAAGTTTTTGCAGCCTTTCATTGTATCTGGCTTCCAAGAAAAGTGTTCCTGCCCTCTCTCTCTTTCTCGAGGCCGCCACCGCTGGTTGTCTTCCTTATAGCCTTATCTGAGGCTGCAACTGTTGGGTTCCCTTCTGACAGCCTGTCTGCCTTCAGAAAATCTGTTAAATTTATCTGGACTCAAATGTCAATAGCTCATTGTCCTGTTCCAATATGCAAAGTCCTGAAGCCTGGTTTCACAGAGTTGCCTGGGCCTTCCATTATTCCCAGGTATTAACAGCAGTCTGGTACATTTGCACCTTCAGAATCACTGACTCCTTATTTATGACCCAAAAGCCTGAGAGGGTGAAACCCGTTGTTCTTCAGGTGTTACCTCTGCACCTCTGTTTTTTCAAAATAATTCTTTTATCTGTGTTCTCTGTTATCCTGATAACCAAGATTTCTGTCTTGTCCTTTAGCAGAGTGGATGTAAGGTCACTTGACCGGCTGGACTCCATCTTAAACTTTTAAAAATCACAATTTTTAAAACATAATCACGTTACAAAGTCCAGCGTTCATAACACCCTCCAGAGAAGTGTGGACCTTGAAAAGAGTGAGGCCCTGGAAAGACGCAGCTCATCACAGGAAGCGGAGGAGCAGGATGTGAAAGAGGAGGAGGAGGAAGATGCAGAACACAGAAGTGCCCTGGCTGCACAGGGAGGTGGCGGTCCGGCACAGGACTCAAGGGTCCCGTCAGGATGCCAACAACATCAGGGATCATCTGCTCCAGGCACATTTCAACCGAGCCCTTCTAACCCAGGAGGATGACATTGTCTGGAATTCACTTTGAGCTGCCTGTAAAAGCACCTCCATTGATGACGCAGCCTGGACGGGAATCCACTCTTCCTGCCATTGAATGATACACATATGTCCAGAGGTTTCACTATCCCTGTTCAAGGACTATTGCTTCCTTTCACCACTTCTTCCCTCTTTTCCTGACTTGCCTTTAAAGAATGGAAGCTCACACCACTGGTGTCACGTGTCAATATTTATGTGTTGTGGGCAAAGAGAAGTGCACTTTTATGGGTGAGTCAAATCCCAGTGACCTGTTCAGTGCTCTGCCCAATGCAGTGGCCTCTGCTCTTGGCCGATTCGACACCATGCCCCACATGTGGCTTCGGGTGAGCAGGAGGCAGCCTGCTCACTTGTCTCTACTTGCAGCTGAGATGCATGTGGCGGTCATCCTCATCATGGAGGTGCCAGTGGGGGAACTTCCAGAGGCTGCTACACTGGTGTCATTGCAAGGGCAGCCTCCGTCACTGGGTCCTGCTGCATAGATGGTCCCTCAGTAAGAAGGACCAAGGCGGCCAATGATGATGATGGCGCCTCGTGAGGGGTGGCACCCTCCTCCTCCTCAGTGACCGTCTTGGTCCTTGCTGGCACTCTGGAGGGGAGCACCAGCTGGGGCACAACTGGCATCTCCTCCAAACATCTCTGCGCCACGAGTGCCACTGACCGGTCCATGCTACGGAGTGTGGCATGCTTTCTGTGAACATCAGTGCACAGTTCCTGTATGCACTCCGAGTGCTGCTGCACATGGCTCTCCATGAGGTTGGCCACTCTCCCAATGAAGGAGTTCATGCGTTCAAAGCCATGAGCCATGGTAGCACACGTGAGCTGAATGAACTCCTCCATTCTCAACCAATGACTCTGCATGGCCTTAGGGAACTCTGCCATGTGGCAGCACATCTGTTGCTGCTGATTGAAGCAGAGCCTCCTTTCTTTGAGTCCCAAGGTCCTGCATCTGCACCCTGCTGAGTATGGCTGTGTCTGTCTCCATCCTCTGAGGGGGACTGCCCATAGCTGCCTCTGTCACTCTCACCTCCTCCTGCTTCCTCATGACATGCTCATCACCCAGTGCCACTCTATCTAACTGTGCGCAAAGACCCACCAAGCTGACTGTATCTGCGCTGGTGAAAGGTACACTTGTAAGATGTGACGGTGCTTGCTCTGATGTCTTTGCTGGCAGCGCTCGCCCCAATGCAGACACAGGAATCTGTTCTTCCTCCTCCACGTCAGAACCTGTGGGAGAGACAAGAGGCCATGAGAATTAGTCATGGAGAGCAGAAACCTCTGTAGTGCTGAGGCTTCCCATTGCAGATGAGTCTTTGGCGTGCTGTTGGATGGGGTGGAGTGCACTGCACCCCCCTTCATTTATGCATTACAATTTCTATTCACACTCCACCACGAATGCCCATCTTGCCTTCTCCTACTTGCTCCAAGTCAGCCACCCTGCACTCTCCATCGCTTCCTCATCCATGGTGGTGATGATTGTAGGTTGGGCATTCCTCTTCCAGTCTGCACCCTTTCCTCTTGCAAAGACAAAAGAGAGAAAGGTAAAGCACTGCTGGCCTCTATGGTCAATGCCAGTGGTTCATTGACATAAGAAGCTGCATGTTTCAGTGCTGGCAAATCCTCTACAGCGCGAGGAATATGTGCTTTTCTGAGGGATCAATAAGTGCCCTGGGCACACATTCATCCCATGTTCAGGAGCAGCATGCACCCTCAGGCTCCTTGGCTGGTGTGTCTACTGGAGGATGAATACCCAGAGGCTTGTCATGAGGGTCTGGTATTGCATTCACCTTGCCTTGGCTCAAGGAAAACTTCTAGGTTGGCAACTGCAAAGCGCGGGACGGCCCTGTCCTGGGTGCCAGTCCTCTGCCTCTCTTCTGGTATCCCTGGTGCTTGCATCCTTGAAGTTAAACAGCACCCACCGTAATGGCTGCCGTGGCCTGGTTAAAACCGGCCTGTACTTGCTCAGTCCTGCCTCCATCCCTGCCCCCGCAGTCGCTAATTGGCTGCCCAACTCACTGTGAACATGGGGGGCTGTGACTGTGTGACTGTTTCCACCCCCCCCACTCCATCCTGGGGCAGGAGTGGGACCTGAAAACAGTCCCGACATCAGTTTCCTGACCCCAGAAGGACAATCAGGCCCCACATCTGCTATTTTGATGACATAATTGCAGTCTAGGCAGTGAGTAAACTTTCTCACTGTCAAGCCCATATCGCAAATTAAGTTTGTTGATTGTCCACAATTTTCTGGGCCAGGTGGGCAAGAAATCTCAACTGCATGTGGACTCACACAGTGGACCCTTAGGACCCTGGCCTGCTCATCTACAACATCCAAGCAATGGTGGACCCCACCCTGACTGAAATGGTTATTACTGAAGAGACTACAGTTTTGATTTCTGCTTATAGATCCAATCAGGCAGATGTTTTGTGCCAACTTCAATTATTCAACTGCAATATTAGCTAATCAAAACATGGACTTTGTTTTTTTTTAGTAGTATTCAGGTTAATTGTTGATTGGGATTGATCTGGGACTTTAAGTTAAATCCAACGAAATATTCCGTGTGCTCATAAATGTCTGATCACCAGGGACTGCAATGCAAGGTTTCTGGGCTGCCAGCCAATACTTGCCAAGAGAAATACCTCACACAAAGATGTTAATACATTGGCTAAGGCAGGATAATGTTGGCAGCCTGTGATGGTTGCTAACATTGTGCATGAGTGACAACTATCGCCTTTTCTCCCCCAGAAGAAGTGGCAAAGGATTAGATTACACTGTGTCCATCTGGGAATAAATAGCCCCAGAAATGTTTCTTTCTCAGGTTTCATAAGCTAATAAGTTATACTAAGCTTGGTGTCATCTAAATATTACCTCGTGATTGACTTTTATGTTGCGTTTCACTTTTCTGAACCTTGATTAGAACAAAGAACAGTACAGCACAGGAACAGGCCATTCGGCCCTCCAAGCCTGCGCCGATCTTAATGCCTATCTAAACTAAAACCTTCTGCACTTCCAGGGACCGTATCCCTCTATTCCCATCCTATTCATGTATTTGTCAAGATGCCTCTTAAATGTCGCTATCGTACCTGCTTCCACCACCTCCCCCAGCAGCAAGTTCCAGGCACTCACCACCCTCTGTGTAAAGAACCTGCCTCGCACATCCCCTCTAAACTTTGCCCCTCGCACCTTAAACCTATGTCCCCTAGTAACTGACTCTTCCACCCTGGGAAAAAGCTTCTGACTATCCACTCTGTCCATGCCACTCATAACTTTATAAACCTCAATCATGTCACCCCTCCACCTCTGTCGTTCCAGTGAAAACAATCCGAGTTTATCCAACCTCTCCTCATAGCTAACGCCCTCCAGACCAGGCAACATCCTAGTAAACCTCTTCTGTACCCTCTCCAAAGCCTCCACATCCTTCTGATAGTGTGGCAACCAGAATTGTACGCAATATTCTAAGTGTGGCCTAACTAAAGTTCTGTACAGCTGCAGCATGACTTGCCAATTTTTATATTCTGTGCCCCGACCGATGAAGGCAACCATGCCGTATGCCTTCTTGACTACCTTATCCACCTGCATTGCCACTTTCAGTGACCTGTGGACCTGTACGCCCAGATCTCTCTGCCTGTCAATACTCCTAAGGGTTCTACCATTTACTGTATACTTCCCACCTGCATTAGACCTTCCAAAATGCATTACCTCACATTTGTCCAGATTAAACTCCATCTGCCATTTCTCCACCCAAGTTTCCAACCGATCTATATCCTGCTGTATCCTCTGACAATCCTCATCACTATCTGCAACTCCACCAACCTTTGTGTCGTCCGCAAACTTACGAATCAGACCAACTACATTTTCCTCCAAATCATTTATATATACTACAAAGAGCAAAGGTCCCAGCACTGATCCCTGCGGAACACCACTAGTCACAGCCCTCCATTCAGAAAAGCACCCTTCCACTGCTACCCTCTATCTTCTATGACCCGAGCCAGTTCTGTATCCATCTTGCCAGCTCACCTCTGATCCCGTGTGACTTCACCTTTTGTACCAGTCTGCCATGAGGGACCTTGTCAAAGGCTTTACTGAAGTCCATATAGACAACATCCACTGCCCTTCCTTCATCAATCACCTTCCTCACTTCCTCAAAAAACTCAATCAAGTTAGAGACACGACCTCCCCTTCACAAAACCATGCTGCCTCTTGCTAATAAGTTAGTTTGCTTCCAAATGGGAGTAAATCCTGTCCCGAAGAATCTTCTCTAATAATTTCCCTACCACTGACGTAAGGCTCACCGTCCTATAATTTCCTGGATTATCCTTACCACCCTTCTTAAACAAAGGAACAACATTGGCTATTCTCCAGTCCTCTGGGACCTCACCTGTAGCCAGTGAGGATACAAAGATTTCTGTCAAGGCCCCAGCAATTTCTTCCCTTGTCTCGCTCAGTATTCTGGGGTAGATCCCATCAGGCCCTGGGGATTTATCTACCTTAATGCTTTGCAAGACGCCCAACACTTCCTCCTTTTTGATAATGACATGACCGAGACTATCTACACTCCCTTCCCTAGACTCATCATCCACCAAGTCCTTCTCTTTGGTGAATACTGATGCAAAGTACTCATTTAGTACCTCGCCCATTTCCTCTGGCTCCACACATAGATTCCCATCTCTGTCCTTGAGTGGGCCAACCCTTTCCCTGGTTCCCCCCTTGCTCTTTATATACATATAAAAAGCCTTGGGACTTTCCTTAATCCTGTTTGCCAATGACTTTTCATGACCCCTTTTAGCCCTCCTGACTCCTTGCTTAAATTCCTTCCTACTGTCTTTATATTCCTCAAGGGCTTTGTCTGTTCCCAGCCTTCCAGCCCTTACGAATGCTTCCTTTTTGTTTTCGACTCGGCTCACAATATCCCGCGTTATCCAAGGTTCCCGAAAATTGCCAAACTTATCCTTCTTCCTCACAGGAACATGCTGGTCCTGGATTCTAATCAACTGACGTTTGAAAGACTCCCACATGTCAGATGTTGATTTACCCTCAAACAGCCGCCCCCAATCTAAATTCTTCAGTTCCTGCCTAATATTGTTATAATTAGCCTTCCCCCAATTTAGCACCTTCACCCGAGGACTACTCTTATCCTTATCCACAAGTACCTTAAAACTTATGGAATTATGGTCACTGTTCCCGAAATGCTCCCCTACTGAAACTTCGACCACCTGGCCGGGCTCATTCCCCAATACCAGATCCAGTACGGCCCCATCCCTAGTTGGACTATCTACATATTGTTTCAAGAAGCCCTCCTGGATGCTCCTTACAAATTCTGCCCCATCCAAGCCCCTAGCACTAAGTGAGTCCCAGTCAATATAGGGGAAGTTAAAATCACCCACCACTGCAACCCTGTTACCTTTCCATCTTTCCAAAATCTGTCTACATATGTGCTCCTCTGCCTCCCACTGGCTGTTGGGAGGCCTGTAGTAAACCCCCAACATTGTGACTGCACCCTTCCTATTCCTGAGCTCCACCCATATTGCCTCACTGCATGACCCCTCCGAAGTGTCCTCCCTCAGTACAGCTGTGATATTCTCCTTAACCAGTAATGCAACTCCCCCACCCCTTTTACATCCCCCTCTATCCCGCCTGAAGCTTCTAAATCCCGGAACATTTAGCTGCCAATCCTGCCCTTCCCTCAACCAAATCTCTGTAATAGCAACAACATCATAGTTCCAAGTACTAATCCAAGCTCTAAGTTCATCTGCCTTACCTGTTATACTTCTTGCATTGAAACAAATGCACTTCAGACCACCAGTCCCGCTGTGCTCCGTAACATCTCCCTGCCTGCTCTTCCTTTTAGTCTTATTGGCCTTATTTACTAGTTCCCCCTCATTTATTTCACCTGCTGTCTTACTGCTCTGGTTCCCACCCCCCTGCCACACTAGTTTAAACCCTCCCGAGTGACGCTAGCAAACCTCGCAGCCAGGATATTTGTGCCCCTCCAGATTGTGCCCTGGACAATGCTCGCTCCCAAGACTTGAGCACGAATTCTAAGCCAACACACCTACTGGAGTATTGAGGGAGTGCTGCACTGTCTGAGGTGTCATCTTTCTGATGAGATGTTAAACCGAATTCCTCATTTTATGACGCTAGTTTGAAGAAGAGCAAGAAAATTCTCTCTGATGCTGTTTGTGGGATCTAGCTGTGCACAAATTGATAGCTGCTGCATTTCCTACATTGCAACAGGGAAATACACTTAAAAGGTACTAAATTGGCAGTAAAGCACTTCATAAATGTAAGTCTTACCTTCTTTCACTTGGGGTTCTTAATTTTGAAAACTGCTGAACAAGTCATTTTATTTCTATTGGCTACTTACAAGTAAATGAGGGCACTGTTCTTTCGCACAGACCACATTTCAACGTAACAAGCCCATTGCCTTTAATCGGCCCTCATTCATGACATTCTTTCTAAAGCGTTAGCAGAGTGGAGAGAAATTATTTTAGGAGATATAACACACCTGTTAGCATAAGTTAGTGTCGCATGTGAGCTCATTTAGAATTGTATTTTATTGTATGATTCATTCTGTGTTGATACCATACCATGCGCATCAAACTGTTGGGATACGATCTCAAGTGACTGTTACTGCATTGTAGCACTCTTCTATGTATTTTAATAACTAGTCAATCTCTCGCTGCATTGCACACGGGGGAATCAAGATCAAATGTCTTTTTCAGGTGAGAGAGGTGAAGATAAAGAACAATTGAACCAGGGCATGCAGACATAATTCAATCTTGATTTTAAAATCATATAATTTCTCCTAATTGTTGTAAATTATTACTATTTGACATTTAATATTTTCCATTACCCGGGAAGCAGAGTTGGTTAAAGCACAGGAGTTTTTTTGCAGTACTGGGTGAGGAGCTGGGAGACATATAACAGATGCTACAGTGTCAGCTTGGAGGAAGGCTGGAATTACAGCGTGACAAATTCACATAGGTAGCTTTCATTACAGATGCAAGCATGATGGTAAACAGTTGACTCAAAAACATGACAAAATATAACAAAAGGAAGTACAGTTTTGTGGACAGGAAGCGTGCGTGGATATAGTATTTTGATATACTAGAGGTACAGGAAATAGCATTTCTTTTGGAAGTAAACAAAACAAAGAGGCATGGGATCAGAGCAGGACACCAACAATGTTGTAAGGCATGAAAGAAGATCAGGTACCATATTTATTTTTATTTATTTAGAGATTCAGCACTAAATCAGGCCCTTTGGCCCACCGATTCATCAACCACCCATTTTATACTAATCCTACATTAATCCCATATTCCCTACCACATCCCCACCATTCTCCTACCACCTACCTACACTAGGGGCAATTTACAATGGACAATTTACCTTTCAACCTGCAAGTCTTTGGCTGTGGGAGGAAACCAGAGCACCCGGTGGAAACCCACGCGGTCACAGGGAGAACTTGCAAACTCCGCACAGGCAGTACCCAGAATCAAACCCGGGTCTTGTCTTGTCTTGTCTTGTCTTATACTTGTGAAGAACCCCTCCAAAACTCCACTAACCTTTGCCTCCATTCATCATTCTTGGTTCTTATATAAGACAAACATCAACATTTAATAGCTCCTATTCACAATTTTCTTTCTCACCTTTCCCATTTCAACCAATTATATTCCTATCAGCTGTTGCTGTCCTGATGTTGCCCTGCTTGGCTATAAGTGCTGTGATATTTGATTGGCAGTTCTCCGTCCTAGTTTCAGTCCTTGGTTCCTGCTGCTGATTTGATTGTTGTCTTGCTGGTCCATCTCCAGCTGTGAAATCAGGAGAGAGAATTGCTGTTTAAATATCACTGTGCTAAATGTGCCAAACAGGAGCCAGTAGTGGTGCACCCTGATTCCTCGGTACTGTGATATTTCAATGGCAGCCCTCCTTCACCAGACCCAGCACGTGTCCTGGTTGTCGGCGACAGTCCAGCAGGACAGTTGGAGTCCTGTCTACTTTTTCTGATCAGCAGTTGTGACCGTAGAGATGAAGTACTCAAATTGTGCTGTTTAAAATCAGATTGCATAACATCATTCCTTTTCTCTTGTGGTTGCATGTTATTATCAGTTCGTTCGGTACTTGTTTATTGCAGCTAACCAGTCACCTTTCATTCTCGCTTTTTGTCCTTGATAGATCCGTGCACATTGAAGAGAAACAGTAATAACTCTGATGTTGTCTGGGTATCATATTACTCTACTTTCACTGCATTCAGCCTTCAAGCTATTTTGGATATTGTTAAAACACTGCATAGTGGAGAACACTATGCAAAAAAAAGGGGGATTGCAATGTCAATGTTGTGAATTGGAACAGCGGTTATTTATTGGCTTGCTCTGTATATAAATTTAGTGCAAGGTGCCTCCACATTGCACACTGGAAACTTTGGATGAAATTTCATGACCCTTTCATCTCACTCCCACTGCAACTCTGGAAAGAGTCCAGCAGAAGAGCAGGAATCTGGACTGGGAACTGAACCCTATGTCTACCTCCAACACAAAGCCATTGACAGCCAAGGTGTGCGGGGGCAGGTAAAGCAAATGACAAAGACTCCTTAGGCTGAGAGCTCCTGCTTGTTAAGCTGGAAGGGGGCCTGTAAATCAAGGAATGTCAGTGCGCCAGTTGAGTGGAGGCAGGCTCACCTCCACAAGAGGACCTGTGGGCCTCACTGATGGGGCTCAGGCCAGGCAAGCGGCACGTACCTCAGTGGCAAGGCTGAAGTGTTGAGCGCTTGGGGCTTAGTCCCCCATTTCCAGCCCCTTCACAGAGGCAGGGTTTAAATGACATCCCAAAGGGCATTACTGAAAGAAGAGAGATGTTGAGACATAACAGCACTTCTTTATTGTGTGTGACACCAAATGCAACCCTTTCCATGCAGACTAAACATTCATCCGTGAACTCAAGTGCATCTAGGTGCTCTTCTTAAATCTTTTCCAGGTACTCCTACGTGGTGCTCCCCCTGCGCTGTCAGCTGAGGTGGAGGCAGGCTGCTGACCTTGCTGCCCCCTGGCTTGGGATGACCTGGGCCATCGTCGTCAGGCTGCCTGAAGGCCTGGAGGGCCCCGGCATATCGAGGGCCTCTATCATTTGCAGTTGGGTACATAGAGCCTCTGGCACCTCTGCCAGATGTTGCCTGACCTCTTGCTGTCATCAGCGTGGGGCACAGTATGGTCCTGGCCTCCCACAGTCCTCCGACTGCCAGTGACCTCGGCTGTCATAGCATCTGTCAGCTGTTTGGGCGCCTCTGTAATGTGCTCACCAGGTTGTGTGCCCGAACCTAACTACGAAGGGATACCAATTCACGTGAGACTATCTGCGCTGGTGGAGAGTGCGGGGGAATGATGTGACGGTGCACTCTCTGAGGCTCCCTCCTCCTTTCAGTGGCCGTCTGTCCCCCAGTCTCTCCCACTCTTCCTTCTTGTTGTTTGTTTTGACCTGCACAAGAGAACAGAGACGTTGAAGGGTTAAGGGCTGCCCATCGGAACATTCCAACCACTCCTCCAGTGCAGCTCCATTGATGTAGTGGTGAACACATGAGCAGCATGAGTCATTTGGAGGAGATCGATCCTTGTGCCCCAGGAGCTGCTCGCTCACTCTCTTGGGTAGGTTCCCCTGTCTCACAATCAGCTATGGAGCGGCCGCCTTGCTGCCCTGCCGGTTCCATTGGCCTCCTCCTCCATCGGACTTAAGGCATGGAGATAAGGCACTCCACTGCAGGTCTTAGCATGCTCCTTCTGATTGTGGGCTGTCGTCTCCTGCGGACACAAAGATGAACAAAGTTAGTCCTCAAGCGGGAACAAGCTCATAGTCCCATGGTCTATGATGGGGGCACACATATGCTTCCTGCGTGCGACCCCTCTCAAGGGACTGTGTGAGGTTAAACAATGAGTGATGTGCGCCTCTCACCAAGATGCAGCCAAGCCACAGGCAGCAAGTCCTGCTGCCCTTCCCCACTGCATATGACTGGATGGTCACTCTCTTTCTCACTCTGCCACATACATTGCCCAAAGGGTCTAAAGTGTTTGGAGTTGTCATCTTCGCAGCCCGGATCATGTCCTGGGGGTGACCCCATGACTGCTGACCACCTCTGCTATTTCCGTCCTGGCTTACTTGGTCAGGCGGGCAGGTTTCCTCCTCCCATCCCTGGGAAAGAGGAACCCCCACCTTTCCCTTGCAGCCTGGAGCAGAACCTGCAGGGAGGCTTCGCTAAACCATGGGGCCACCCTTCAGCCATGGTCGCTGCAGCCTTGCGTTCTGCTTTTTGCCTATCAGAGAGCCGGGGCAGCAGCAGAGTTCTTCAGGGCACTCAGGAAGGCACTCCTTTAAACCAGGCAGCAGTGAACGCAGAAATAAATAAAAACAAAAATTGCTGGAAATACTCAGCAAGTCTGGCAGCATCTGTGGAGAGAGAAACAGAGTTAACATTTCAGGTCAGTGACCTTTCATCAGAACTGGCAAAAGTTAGAAATGTAATAGGTTTTAAGCAAATAAAGTGGGGGTGGGGCAAAAGAGAACAAAAGAGAAGGTGTTGATAGGACAAGGTCACAGAGAATCACTGACAAGGAGGGCATGGGGCAAGTAGATGTGGCTGTGAAAACGAGTTTTTGTAGACAATTTATCAAACACCAGGAGGGAAATAGAAAGCAATGAAGGTGAACAAGGTAAAAGAGACAAATGAAAATCCCATCTGAGAGAAGAACAGAACCTCTTCAAGGTAGGCATTCCTGGAAGAGAAGTTAAAATAAGGTGTATGTTTCTACCCAGCAGGGAATTGAACACTGGAATCCTGCATGACAGGCAGGGATACTGACCACAGTGGCACAGTGGTTAGCACCGCAGCCTCACAGCTCCAGTGACCCGGGTTCAATTCTGGGTACTGCCTGTGTGGAGTTTGCAAGTTCTCCCTGTGTTTGCGTGGGTTTCCTCCGGGTGCTCCGGTTTCCTCCCACATGCCAAAGACTTGCAGGTTGATAGGTAAATTGGCCATTAGCAATTGCCCCCAGTGTAGGTAGGTGGTAGGGAAATATAGGGACAGGTTGGGATGTGGTAGGAATATGGGATTAGTGTTCTTTTGGGCCTCCTTATCTCGAGAGACAATGGATACGCGCCTGGAGGTGGTCAGTGGTTTGTGAAGCAGCGCCTGGAGTGGCTATAAAGGCCAATTCTGGAGTGACAGGCTCTTCCGCAGGTGCTGCAGAGAAATTTGTTTGTTGGGGCTGTTGCACAGTTGGCTCTCCCCTTGCGCCTCTGTCTTTTTTCCTGCCAACTACTAAGTCTCTTCGACTCGCCACAATTTAGCCCTGTCTTTATGGCTGCCCGCCAGCTCTGGCGAATGCTGGCAACTGACTCCCACGACTTGTGATCAATGTCACACGATTTCATGTCGCGTTTGCAGACCTCTTTATAACGGAGACATGGACGGCCGGTGGGTCTGATACCAGTGGCGAGCTCGCTGTACAATGTGTCTTTGGGGATCCTGCCATCTTCCATGCGGCTCACATGGCCAAGCCATCTCAAGCGCCGCTGACTCAGTAGTGTGTATAAGCTGGGGGTGTTGGCCACTTCAAGGACTTCTGTGTTGGAGATATAGTCCTGCCACCTGATGCCAAGTATTCTCCGAAGGCAGCGAAGATGGAATGAATTGAGACGTCGCTCTTGGCTGGCATACGTTGTCCAGGCCTCGCTGCCGTAGAGCAAGGTACTGAGGACACAGGCCTGATACACTCGGACTTTTGTGTTCCGTGTCAGTGCGCCATTTTCCCACACTCTCTTGGCCAGTCTGGACATAGCAGTGGAAGCCTTACCCATGCGCTTGTTGATTTCTGCATCTAGAGACAGGTTACTGGTGATAGTTGAGCCTAGGTAGGTGAACTCTTGAACCACTTCCAGAGCGTGGTCGCCAATATTGATGGATGGAGCATTTCTGACATCCTGCCCCATGATGTTCGTTTTCTTGAGGCTGATGGTTAGGCCAAATTCATTGCAGGCAGACGCAAACCTGTCGATGAGACTCTGCAGGCATTCTTCAGTGTGAGATGTTAAAGCAGCATCGTCAGCAAAGAGGAGTTCTCTGATGAGGACTTTCCGTACTTTGGACTTCGCTCTTAGACGGGCAAGGTTGAACAACCTGCCCCCTGATCTTGTGTGGAGGAAAATTCCTTCTTCAGAGGATTTGAACGCATGTGAAAGCAGCAGGGGGAAGAAAATCCCAAAAAGTGTGGGTGCGAGAACACAGCCCTGTTTCACACCACTCAGGATAGGAAAGGGCTCTGATGAGGAGCCACCATGTTGAATTGTGCCTTTCATATTGTCATGGAATGAGGTGATGATACTTAGTAGCTTTGGTGGACATCCGATCTTTTCTAGTAGTCTGAAGAGACCACGTCTGCTGACGAGGTCAAAGGCTTTGGTGAGATCAATGAAAGCAATGTAGAGGGGCATCTGTTGTTCACGGCATTTCTCCTGTATCTGACGAAGGGAGAACAGCATGTCAATAGTCGATCTCTCTGCACGAAAGCCACACTGTGCCTCAGGGTAGACGCGCTCGGCCAGCTTCTGGAGCCTGTTCAGAGCGACTCGAGCAAAGACTTTCCCCACTATGCTGAGCAGGGAGATTCCACGGTAGTTGTTGCAGTCACCGCGGTCACCTTTGTTTTTATAGAGGGTGATGATGTTGGCATCGCGCATGTCCTGGGGTACTGCTCCCTCGTCCCAGCACAGGCATAGCAGTTCATGTAGTGCTGAGAGTATAGCAGGCTTGGCACTCTTGATTATTTCAGGGGTAATGCTGTCCTTCCCAGGGGCTTTTCCGCTGGCTAGGGAATCAATGGCATCACTGAGTTCCGATTTGGTTGGCTGTATGTCCAGCTCATCCATGACTGGTAGAGGCTGGGCTGCATTGAGGGCAGTCTCAGTGACAGCATTCTCCCTGGAGTACAGTTCTAGGTAGTGCTCAACCCAGCGGTCCATCTGTTTGCGTTGGTCAGTGATTATGTCCCCCGATTTAGATTTGAGGGGGGCGATCTTCTTGATGGTTGGCCCAAGAGCTCTCTTCATGCCATCATACATTCCTCTGATGTTTCCGGTGTCTGAGGCCAGCTGAATATGACTGCATAGGTGTTGCCAGTAGTCGTTTGCGCAACGCCTAGCTGTTCTTTGTGCAGTACTTCTGGCTGCTTTAAGTGCTGCGGATGTTAAATCGCTGGGGGCTTTCTTGTAGTTCAAAAGTGCAATGCGCTTAGCGGCTATGACAGGTTCCAGCTCTTCATTATGAGATTGAAACCAGTCTGCATTTCTCTTCGCACTTTTGCCGTAGGTGGTCAAAGCTGACTCATAGATGGCGTCTCTGATGTGGGCCCACTTGGTCTCAGCATCCCCTGTGGGAGTGTTTTGAAGGGCTGTTACAAGTGAATTTAGAAATTTTTGTAACAGCTGTGGGTGAGAAATTCTGCACGTGTTGATGCGCGGGTGGCCCTTCTGCTTGGAATGATGCAACTTCTTTGGTCTGAGTCTAACCTTGCTGCACACCAGGGAGTGGTCGGTGTCGCAGTCCGCACTGTGGAAGCTGCGTGTGATTTGAACACTGTTTAAGGCGGCTCGCCTTGTGACAATGAGGTCTAGCTGGTGCCAACGACGTGATCTTGGGTGCCTCCATGAAACCTGGTGACAGGGTTTAGTGTGAAAGAACGAGTTGGTGATGCAGAGGTTATGATAGGTACACAACTCAAGCAGTCTCTGCCCGTTCTCATTCATCCTTCCAACGCCATAGCGCCCAAGGCAGGAGGGCCATGAGTCATGGTCGGCCCCAACCCTGGCATTAAAGTCCCCCAGCAGGAATAGGTGTTCGGTGTTGGGGATGCTGCTAATGATGTTATGGAGTTGTTCATAGAACTGGTCTTTAGCTTCAGGTGCGGAGCAGAGTGTTGGAGCATAGATGCTGAGTAGGTGTACTGGACCAGAGGTGGTGAGCAGTCGGATGGACAGTATGCGTTCCGAGCCATTTGAGGGAGGCTCTATCATGCTGAGCAAGGAGTTTCTGATGGCGAAGCCCACTCCATGCTGTCTTGGTTCTTCAGGATCCCTGCCCTGCCAGAAGAAGGTGTAGTCTTGCTCTGCTAGAGAGCCACTCGCGGGGAGGCGAGTCTCCTGAAGTGCTGCAATGTCTACATTGAGTCTACTGAGCTCGTTGTTAATGATGGCGGTCTTCCGAGAATCGTTGATTTGTGTAAGGTCTTCCGACAGGCCAGGACACATAGTTCTGACGTTCCAGCTTGCAAAGCGAAGGGCTGGTACCTTCTTTCCTTTTTTCATGTTGTTTGGTGCGGTGTATCAGTCCACCTTTCGGGCAATGACCCTGAGCTCCAAGCACCCATTGAAGCAGGCAGACTGTGGCGGGACAGAACCTTATTGACCGGGGGCTGCCCGGTTTGAGGCGGGCGGTAGCTGTCCAGTGAGGTGCAATGACCTCTCCCACCGACAAAGGCAACCCGTGGCGCCCTGTTTCTACGCCAATTTATCTGGACTTATAACCCGTAACTGCTGCCTTCCGTGTTGTTTTAGTCGCTGTGAGGCAACTATGGAGTGACCTCTCCATGGCGCATGCCTGGGCAAATTTATGGAGGTTGAGAGTTGCCCAGTCGTCAAAACCCCCCTCTCGGCCTTTCTGGTGGGGTCCAAAGGAGTGCAGGACACGACGTTTGGCACCAGTATGGCTGCAGGAACTGCCGGAAACATGCCAAAGGTGACACATGACCGCCTACGGGGTTCCGCTCCGGATTTTCTGTTAGGGTTTACTCCCTTAGCCTTGGTCTCTCTCGAGACGCCCACAAGGCAGTGGGGTTGTTGGGGCCCCTACACAGGTGTAGGATGGTGCCGGTGGGAGGAGGGGATGCAAGGGGGAGGGGTAGAGGGAGGGGGTGGGGGGGGGTGCAGGGGAAGGGGGTGCGGGGTGAAGATGGTGCGAGGGGGGGGCGGGCTGGGACGGGGTTGTGAGGGGGTGAGCTGAGAGGGTGGAGCAGGGAAGGGGACGGGGGTGGGGGGGGGTGGAAGGGGGGTAAAGGGGGGGGTAGGGGGGGTGGAATCTGGTGCAGGTAATAAGCCATTTCCTCAGTGCCCACCATCGACGTCCGGAAAGCTCATCCACGTCCTTCGGGAGGTGAAGCATCATTTGGCAGACTTAGAGGTGATTACATTTGCTAAGGGTTTTTTTTTTTTGCAGTGGTTTAAATAAAGGCATGCAGCATTGCCGACAGTGCGCTGCAGATGCTCTCCGAGCCATCTCCCGCGGGCGCTTTGAAGTTGCGGCCGGGGGGGCCGTTCGTGGATGTTTTGGGTGTTCGGGGCACCTTTTCACAGGACTTCTCTCGGGTCCCGCAGCTCCTTCTTCACCTCAATGGACTTACCGCATGCCGTGGCTGCAGACACTCTGGGATTAGTGTAGGATTAGTATAAATGGGTGGTTGATGGTTGGCACAGACTCGGTGAGCCGAAGGGCCTGTTTCAGTGCTGTATCTCTAAACTACCCAGGATCTGCACAGGGCTGTCAGCCCTTTTAATATGGTACCAGCACCTGCTGTTGAGTCAGATGATGCCGCCATCTGTGCCTCATTTCCCACCTCTGGTGTTTATTGCACGAGCCGTATACTTCGCCTTCCCTAAGTAGCCAGCCACCACGTCATCATTGTCAGCTGCCTCATTCCGTTCTTGTGACAATGGTATCCGCTTCTGGTCCTGCCGCCAAGACCCGCGCCATTCACTCTAAATTCTGGCCTATGTGTGTCACTCTGGTGGACTGTGGCTCTCATTATGCAGATTAATCCTACCACCTTCCATTCGACAGGAAAGCCAGGACTTAACAGTGTCATGGCATCGCTGTGAACCGCGAGTCTTGCTGCCAAACAAAAAATAAATGTACTGATACTTTAAAGGCGTATCTGGATTTTCCGACTGACCGAATCAAAAATAAATTCTCCCACATACAGAATACATCCATGGAGGGAAGAGGAAATCTTTCAGAATAGCTGCCATTGCAGTTTGCTGCCTCTACAGTGTCATTAATCACATAAGCTCTGTAGTAAAGTGGATGAGCCGGCAGTTTTCACCCTCCTAACAGGCAGTGGTTAACATGGCTCTGTTGAAGGAAAGAGGGTCTTTTGGAATATTTGGGACAGTAAACATTCCCGCCATAGCTTTTCAGTTCCAAACTATGGTGCACTGAGTTGCCTGAGTTTAATAGCAGTTATCTGAATGTAAAAAAAAAGGAAGCAACTACTTCCCTTGAGCTCTAGTAGTTTTCATTTTAAAATCCTGTGCCTTGCTCCCCAACTCCCACTAAACTCCATTGCCCCATTCCTGCCACGCTCCACTCCTTTGCTTCCAGTTGTTCTCTGTTGCTCCTCATGGAACGCAATCAGGTTAATCATCAATACTATGCTCCAGGCCCCAGATAAGTAAAACACTATGGAAAATCAGCTTGCCTAAAATAATACACTGTTGCTTGGGTATTTTTTAAATTTAAAACTCATATTTTATAAACTTGTATTTTTAATATAGTATCCTATGTGGCTTTAAATGACTAACTGTGTGTTACTTGGTATCACACCTTGGTGTTGATTCAAACATGCTGTTACAGAACATGACACTAGTAAGGAGTGTTGGTGGGATGAGATACCAGAATTGATATTGTCCTGATATCCATTCATTGTAGATTGCATATTATTAGACAAAGTAGCTGGTGCCCAAATCCTTCTGCCACTAGAGAAGTAACAGGAAAACTAATGGAACTAAAGGTTGATATGGCCTGCATCCTGGGGTCTTAAAAGAAGTGGTTGCAGAGATAACAGATACATTGATTGCAATCTTCCAAAATTCCATAGTTTCTGGAAAGGTCCCAGCAGATAGGAAAACCGCAAATGTAACACCTCTATTCAAGAAAGGTGGGAGACAGAAAGCAGGAAACTATAGGCCAGTCAGCCTAACATCTATCATTGGGAAAATGCTGGACTCCATTATTAAGGAAGTAGTAGCAGGACATTTATAAAATCATAATACAATCAAGCAGAGTCAGCATGGTTTTATAAAAGGGAAATCATGTTTGACAAATTTGTTTGAGTTATGATGTTGTGCAGCTTGTGTTTATGCTTTTGAGATGGTCCTTGATTTGGGGCTGGGGGTTGGAAGTCAAACCCAGGTTAGACAAACAAACAGTCCTGTGATTGAAAACAAACAGCTTGATTTTTTTTTTTACTGAGGATATGTGACTAGAAATTTTTAGTCTCAGTTTCAAGAAAACTGGACAGAGTGTTAAGCCAGAACAAGGGCTATGTGATTTTCACAAGAAGCCAGCTGCAGAGCTGGGTGTTGTTGGTTTTAAAAGAGTCTCCCAGGACTGCTGGATTGGAAAAAGCTGGAAGCTGGTGGTTTTCAAAGGATAAGTTCTTTGAATTGGAACCTGTTTTCTGGTAGCTGTCTCTTGGAAGATACAAGTTGCTACTATTGTCTTTGGTGACTGAAACATTATCAGCGGAGCCACGCCATCAGGACAGTAATGGGCAAGGCTGAGGTTGTTCGAGAGGCGACAAAACGAAGCCATTAAAAGGAAGATTGGACTGCTCGCTATTGATAGGGCCTCATTATTTCCGTATCTGCATCCTGGAGAACAAACTTGAAAACTACCTGAGGAAGATCTTGATACCTGCCCATTTACCTCCTCTCTCCTCACTATCCCAGGCCCCAAACACTCCTTTCAGGTGAAGCAGTGATTTACTTGTACTTCTTTCAATGTAGTATACTGTATTCGCTGCTCACAGTGTGGTCTCCTCTACATTGGGGAGACCAAGCGCAGACTGGGTGACCGCTTTGCGGAACATCTCCGCTCAGTCCGCAAGCAGGACCCTGAGCCTCCGGTTGCTTGCCATTTCAACACTCCCCCCTGCTCTCATGCTCACATCTCTGTCCTGGGATTGCTGCAGTGTTCCAGTGAACATCAACGCAAGCTCGAGGAACAGCATCTCATCTACCGATTAGGCACACTACAGCCTGCCGGACTGAACATTGAGTTCAATAATTTCAGAGCATGACAGCCCCCCACTTTACTTTCATTTTTAGTCATTTTTAGTTATTTTTTCTTCCTTTTTTTTTGCATTCCTTTCTACATTTTTTACAATCTTTTTTTGCATTTATTTCATTTCATCTTAGTTTGTTCAGTTTGCTTACCCACTGTTTTTTTCAGGTTTGCACTTGCTGCTGTTCAATATTCAGTATATTCACACCTAATCTGTACTAATGCTTTGTCTTTCAACACACCATTAACATATTGTTTGCCTTTGCTCCGTGACCTTTTGGTCAGCTATGTGGCCTGGTCCAATCTGCACCTTCTCCTTTGTTATCTCTTGCCCAACCCCCACCTCACTTGTTTATAATCTGTGACTTTTCTAATATTTGTCAGTTCCGAAGAAGGGTCACTGACCCGAAACGTTAACTCTGCTTCTCTTTCCACAGATGCTGCCAGACCTGCTGAGTGAATCCAGCATTTCTTGTTTTTGTTTCAGATTTCCAGCATCCGCAGTATTTTGCTTTTAATTAAGATCTTGATCTTGTTGTATTGTGGAACTGTTCAATACCATTTTGCTGATAAAACTGTTCAGGGGACCATAAGGACTATCTTCGATGCATCTGCTAATTAACGTTTAACCTTTGAGATACATATATCAACCGGTAATTAACTGTTAGTTCATGTTTATGTTGGTTTTAGTTTCAGTGTTAAAGCAAAATTTATAAAAATATAACCTTGTCCGTTTGTTTTTTTTGGTTTCCTAAATTGGGGTCAATTGATGGATTTGATTCTCTTTGTTTGCTGGTGGTCTCCACAGGGATCATAACAGAATTCTTTAAGGATTTAACAAGCAGGATGGATAGAGGGAAACCAGTAGATGTAGTGTATTTGGATTTCCAAAAGGTATTCAATAAGATGCCACATAAAAGATTACTGCTCAAGATACAAGCTCATTGTTTAGAGATACAGCACTGAAACAGGCCCTTCGGCCCACCGAGTCTGTGCCGACCATCAACCACCCATTTATACTAATCCTACACTAATCCCATATTCTTACCACATCCCCACCTGTCCCTATATTTCCCTACCACCTACCTATACTAGGAGCAATTTATAATGGCCAATTAACCTATCAACCTGCAAGTCTTTGGCATGTGGGAGGAAACCGGAGCACCCAGAGGAAACCCACGCAGACACAGGGAGAACTTGCAAACTCCACACAGGCAGTACCCAGAATTAAACCCGGGTTGCTGGAGCTGTGAGGCTGTGGTGCTAACCACTGCGCCACTGTGTAGTGGGTAATATGTTATCATGGATAAAGGATTGGCTAACTAACAGGAAACAGAGACTTGGGATAAATGGGCATTTCCAGGTTGGAAAACTGTAACTAGTGGGATGCCACAAGGATCAGATGCCACAAAGACCTCAACTATTTACAATTTTTATTAATGACTTGGATGTGTATTGAAGCCAAATTTGCTGATGATCCAAAGATAGGTAGGAAAGCAAGTTGTGAGAAGCACACAAAGAGTCTGCAAAGGGATATACACAGGTTCAGTGAGTGGGCAAAAATTTGGCAGATGGAGTATAATGTGGGAAAATGTGAGGTTATCCACTTTGGCAAGAAGAATAAAAAATCACAATATTATTTAACTAGAGACTGCAAAATGCTGTGGTACAGAGGGATCTGGGCATCCCTGTACATGAATCACAACAAGTCAGCATACAGATACATCAAGTAATTAGGAAGGCAAATGGAATGTTGGCATTTATGGCAAAGGGGATGGAGTATTAAAGTAGGGAAGACTTGCTAGTACTGTACAGGGCATTGGTGAGATTGCACCGAGAGTAATGGTCTCCTTATTTAAGGAGGGATATAGTTGCATTGGAAGCAATTCAGAGAAGGTTCACTCGGCTGATTCCTGGGATGAAGGGGTTGCCTTATGAGGAAATTTTGAGCAGATTGGGACTATACTCTTTGGAGTTTAGAAGAATGAGAGGTGATCTTATTGAAACATAAGATTCTGAGGGGGCTTGACAGGGTAGATTCTGAGAGGATGTTTCCCCTTGTGGGGGGAACTAGAACTAGGGGGCACAGTTTCAAAATAAGGGATATCCCTTTTAAGACAGAGATGAGGAGGAATCTCTTCTCTGAGAGGGTTGTGGACCTTTGGAATTATCTACCCCACAGAGCAATGGAGGCTGGGTCATTGAATATATTCAAGGCTGAGTTAGACATATGTTTGATTTACAAGGGCGTCAAGGGTTATGGGGGGCCGGCAGGAAATTAGAGTTAAGGCCACAATCAGAGCAAACATGATTTAATTGACTGGCGGAGAAGGCTCGAGGAGCCAATGGCCTACTCCTGCTCCTATTTCTTATGTTCTTATGAAGGGTCGATAGGAATGAATTGGATTACTTCCCAATGTGTATGTGTGTCAGCAGATTACATACAGATAGGATCTCAGCTGGTATATGATGCTGTGTGAAACATTAAGACAGAGCCTCAAACTCAACTCAAAATGAGGTGCTAGGAGGTGAGTTTCTACTTCCCGAGTTTGTCCTGGAAGGATAGTCATGGGATTATGAGTTGGCTGTTGTACATGTACTGTTAGGATAATATTTGACTTACTGGCCTCTTTCTTTTATATTTTAACTTTGCCGTTGATTGTGTCAGCCATTTATTTTCCCATAGCTGCTGAGTGCAGTGTTGAGAGCTGGGAGAGTGAGTATGTGGAAAGCTAGAACTTCTGATGACTTGCAAAAGGCTTATGTAATAGCCTATGGGTCCCAGAGCACAGGGGTGTACTGAGTTACAATTCAAGTTGAAAGAGATGTTGATGAGTCATTGGAGTACAATTGATTGTAGTAACTATAATGGGAGAATACCAACACGGCTAAGTGTGGGTTTTTTTTATGGATATACTGGCTAGAAGCTTGAAGCTGATTTTTATGGAAAGTGAGGAGGGCGAGACTTACCAGTCAAAGAAAATATTCTTCTGAATCTTCAATGCAATAGAGTCCATTGTGATGCACCATACATCAGGAGATCTTTCTTAAGGATCATAAGACTGCAAAGCACAAGAATGGATGGCATGATGATTGCCCAGGCATGGTGATCCATACCATTAAAAAAGTGCAAACCACGCCAAAGTCTCAACAGGATTTAATTGACCTAGAGGTGGACTGTATTATCATTCTCAAAATACAGAATCAAAGACTATAGTGTTCGTGGACAAGGATTTATTATCTTTTTCAATGGCATCTAATTTCTTTTCAACACAGTCCATTACTGTACAAAATCAACTGATGAACCTGATCCTATACCCTTTGTCAAGCTTAAGGCATTATGACACAATTCAGCACTTAGTATTTAGATGGGCTTCAGGTACTCACTGCACAACACACAAGGCAGTCAAACTAAACTGAGGTATTTTTGCTGCTCCCCTTTAACAGAAAAGGTTTCATGAGATTTTGTGGAAAAAATACTTTCATTTATATAGTACCTTTCAAATGCTCCCAAAGCACTTCACAGACAATGAATTATTTCTGAAATGTTAATCACGTTTATGCTGACAAATGCAGTAACCAATTTGTGCATAGCAAAACCACACAAATAGCATTGAGCTGAATGATCAATTAATTGGTTTTTGATAGTGGTGGTTGAGTGCCAATAGCTGGTAAGGAGACCACAAGATATCTCATGCTCTTTCTTTTGAATAGTGCAGTGGAATTTTTTACATCCACCTGCATAGGCAGGTGAGGGTCCTTTAAATTGAAAGACAGCAATTCCAACAGTGCAGCACTCCCTCAGTATTGCACTGGTGTGTCAACCTAGATTATGTCCTCAAAATCCTGGTGTGGAGCATTTTCAGTCATTAACAATGTAGATTATTATATTTCATCTGTTACCTGTCCTTCTGATGCTGGGTGTGCCAATTGGGACACAATCCACAAGCCAATTACACTGAAAATGTCATCTTCTACATTTAACTGTTCCCTAGAAACCAATGGTGCTTTTTTGCATTTGATATGCCTGCAAATCATTTCTTGTTGCTCTTGGCCCCACTTGTGCTGTCATTAGGGGCTACGAGTTTGGGAGTCAGACACAATAAAATGTAATAGTGACAAATGATGTCCTTGAAGCAAGGGCAGGCTCTTTTAGTTCTCTTGAGATAATCACACACAAAAAAGGAAAGTGAGGGAACAGGAGTGATTTACCAAGAAAGGGCAAAGACATTTCTCAGAATTGAATGTAATAGTCTCTTACGTGCTCAGCAAGAGTAGCTCAAGCCAACATCAGGCGACTGGCTTATGAAAAATAGAGGTATCTTAATGGGGTGGGGCACTTTTCACTTAAAACAAATGGTCACATTCCGATATTAGTCTTTAGAAATCACGAATTTATATCTCCACTCAGCTATAATGAGCAGTTCCATTTCTCTTACTACTGCAAAGGTCACTTGCTGACGATGCTGGCTTCATTTGTGTTCAGCTCATCAGAAACAGTGCCTTCAGCACATGTCTCTTTATAACTCAGTGCCAGGTGCTGTCAATATAAACTAGGTGTTGTGTAAAAAGCAGAATAGTCCCTTCCAACTGGTACTGTTTGGTTCATGAGCCTCAGTTTCAGCTCCAGTAAATGCACAATACATACCGTAGTATTTACATTGCATTTTTAGCATGATAGAAATGTCACCTGAGCATTGTCAGCCAAAAATTGACATGAGTGACATCGAGATGTTGGGACAGGTGACCAAAAGCTTGGTCATAGAGATAGGTTTTAAGGAGTGACTTTTTAAAGGAGGAGAAAGAGGTGGAGAGCTTCAGGAAGGGAATTCCAGAGTTTAAGGCCCAGGCACTTGAAGCCACGCCTGCCAATGGTGGAGCGATGGAAATCACGGATCTGCAAGAGGCCAGAATTGGAGGTTAAGAAAACTGATCCCTCTTGTACTATACATCTGAAATCAGCTTTAATATATGTTCGGTATACACCAGGTGAAAAGGAGCAATTCACTCTCCTTTCATAATTTATGACTCATGTATTACTCTGTATTGTTTGCATGTATGTGTGTACGTATCTCTCTTTGGCCTCATTATCTCGAGAGACAATGGGTAAGTGCCTGGAGGTGGTCAGTGGTATGTGGAGCCTGGAGTGGCTATAAAGGCCAATTCTAGAGTGACAGGCTCTTCCGCAGGTGCTGCAGAAAAATTTGTTTGTCGGGGCTGTTACACAGTTGGCTCTCTCCTTGCGCCTCTGTCTTTTTTCCTGCCAACTGCTAAGTCTCTTCGACTCGCCACACTTTCGCCCCGCCTTTATGGCTGCCCGCCAGCTCTGGCGAACGCTGGCAACTGTACGTATATATATTCGCTAAAATAGCTAATACTGGAATTGCATAGAGGTCAGTCCACATCTGAAAAGATTAACATTTTGGTGATAAAAGCAAAATACTGTGCATGCTGGAAATCTGAAATAAAAACAAGAAATGCTGGAAATACTCAGCAGGTCTGGCAGCATCTGTGGAGAGAGAAGCGGAGTTAACGTTTCAGGTCAGTGACCCTTCGTCAGAACATTTTGAGTGAGATCCTTTATCTGTAATTGCAACCCATTTGAAATTACTTTCTGTTTTCAGGCATCAGGTTAGTTTTTCTCTTTACATTGAGAATGAGGGACCCCCAAGAGTGTATTACTAAAATCATAGAAATTAAAGGATATGCATGGTTTATCTGGAAAATGTTGTGTACTGCTGAGTGCGTTACAGGATGGGATTCATCTGGCTTAGATATAAAAGAATGAATCCCTCAGAGGAGAGAATATCTGATTGGTTTATACTCCTACGACTTGTATAATGAAGGGAAATGTTGGGGCGTTTAGTGATCGTGGACTGTGATTTCATGCGTCACTACTGTCATGCGTCATTCAGCTCAGTGAACATCCCCATATCAAAAAGGAAATGTTCATATAAACTAGAACATATTCTCTGCTCAGTGTAAAAGAGAGATTAAGACTGTCAGACACAGTCCTTGATCCTTGCTGAATAAAGTGATTTCAACCAGGATGCTCACTGTCTGGGTGGCTATCTGTGCATATGGCTTCTACTATGTGTAAGCACGTTCAAGAGGCCAGCAAGGAGAAATTAAAGCAAATATATTGCAAGGGCTAGAAATTGCCTGTCATGTGATATGCTACCAGTTCTGATGAGGTAACGACAATATTTTTGTAATTTTCTCATTCCAGTTTTCCCACTTCTTGTCCTGAAAGACAGGAACAGTACTGGGCTCTAGTCCCATGGGTTGTGCTGCCTACTGGAGCTTCATTCTGTGGGCATGCTCAATCTGTGACACTCAACAGTGAGCAACAGCAGGCTATTGCATCCCAGAAGCCATCACTGCTGTGTCCATACCTCACCTACTATCCCATACATAACACTCTGTTCCTTGAGCATGAATATTTAGTTGATATTTTACTCTCTCCCCCAGTTCAGAGCTAAATTGTTTGGTAGCCTTGGCTAACTCCTTTGCAGATTGAGGATCGAGGGAGACGGTGGAATAGTGGTAATGTCAGTGGACTAGTAATTCAGAGTCCAGGCTAATGTTCTGGGGATAAGGGTTTGAATCCCACCATGGTGGATGGTGAAATTTGAATTCAATTAATAAATCTGGAATCAAAACACTAGTCTAATGGTGACCATGAAACCATTGTTGTAAAAACCCATCTGGTTCACTAATGTCCTTTAGGGAAGGAAATCTGCCATCTTTACCTGGTCTGGCCTACATGTGACTCCAAACCCACAGCAATGTGGTTGACTCTTAAATGCCCTCCAAAATGGCTTAGTAATTAGGGATGGGCAATAAATGCTGGCCTAGCTAGCAACACCCACATCTCACAAACAAATATAAAAAGTTGGTGCCTTCCTTTCTCTATCTAGCTCAGTTCCACAAGCTGTACAGTGTAACCAATCAAGACACCAGGGAGTTTGCTGTTATCTTTTGCTAACCCTTGCTTTGTGGAGGTATTCACCAACTCATCTTGGCTGGATCATATCCTCTGTAGTATATGAGGGCAGGGGTTACTTCAGCAAGCTTTCAGTCCATAAGCACTCAGCAAGTTAACTCATAATTGGCAGAAATCCAAATGACTGAGCTTGTAAGTGATGCTGAACTGGTTTACTTTACGCCCTTGTACCTGAGGGCTCCGTCATACAGGAAATGCAAATAAATGTATGCGCAATGATTGAGAGCACTAATCTAATCAAGTGGGTTAATTTATGTAAATGGTTGCGGTACATCTATTGTCATTGTTATTTAATAAAGTCTAATGAACTTCCTTTTTATCATTAGCCACTTGAAGTGGGTTCAGCTGACAGTGGAGTTAATATATATAGTTGACATTGAATCAGAACCTTACACTAGGTCACAGTGAGTGGAATGGTTTCTCCATGCTGCAGTTGAATGGTAGGGCAGTGGTAGATAGTTTCTAACTGATTTCTTTATTTTAAACCAATCATAATGCTACTCTTTCCTTTCTATATTCGTACAAATTTAAATAACACCATTGCCATAAATAGTGTCTGCCAGTATAGTATGCATGAGGCTTTGCCTGACAGGTGGGCACCAAAAGGTATAGAGGTGATAATTGACACCCCTAATCACATGATTTAATTATTATTTGTATAATGTTGCTGTAATTATTTGTTATTTGGTTATGATGTTTTGTAATGTCCTAGGTCACTTGCTGTAACGGTTACTGTTCCCGCCTGGTAACATTGGGGCCATCCTACAGGTTTTACAAGAAAAGTCTCGTCATACTCATGGCTCCTTCAGCTATTTGTGCATTGCAACCATTTACACTTAGGTTGTCCTGTAAACATTGCCACTGCTTTTTTAATTGTTTCTGTGTGAGGTTTTGTGCTGTCTTAACGTGAGAAATATTGATGATGGAATGGGACACTATTGAGACCAGTGTTTTAATTTAACACAAGTCTGGGTTAACATGATTAGAAAGAGTTAAGCTCTCTCTACTCCTTCCAAGCATATATGCTCCAGCCCTTAGTCCATCTAGTGGTCTCTCTAGAGTGAAACTGCCAATTTAGTAGTAGGTTATGATACATTAGGAACTACTTCCAGAAGAAACTGGATTGAGACTGCCCAATCTAGAATCCTCAAAGCCAACAGCCAAGAAAAAACTTTCATTGTATAAATCTAGGCTGGATTTGAAACCTTGAAGGGCATTGTCTAACCCATTGAGCGCACAGTTTCTTGATAGTCCCAGTTTTCTCAGTTTTAGCCTTGCATGTTTTCTTTTCCTATTCCATTACTTTCCAAGAATAGTTCTTCACCCGCACACTGCCGTGCCTATAACACCCTACTTGTTGCAACATGCTCTGTTACTGCTAAGGCTGCCAAGTTTGATTGGACGTACTCCTGGAGCTTTGATCTTGCGACACTTGCCCACAGTTTGCAAATGTTATTGCATTTACCTTTGAAAAATTGGGTCTCCTGTAGTTGAGTCTCTTTGCTTCCCACAAACCTACAACAAATGTTTCACTCACTGGCAGAGGCAGACTGGATATTGGGAAATCAGGAAATTTCTCAAGTGCCTCCATAAATGGTTCCCTAACACCCCTGCAATATACGCTCTCTGATTTCTCCCAACCATCGTCCCTCCTCCGAGAGTAGGACTGTCTGATTCCCGTGGTGGTCAGTGCTCTCTGACCACTCTACCCCAGCCTGAGATTTGGGCTCTCTGATCGTTCATCATTTTTTTTACTTTCACTATTGCAGAGAATTTAAGCCAAATGTAATATGCCGGCTGATCTTTAGATGGAACCAGCTAACTCAGCACAGAGCAAGGACTGAACCTGGGAGCCTATGGACTGAATAGCAAAGCAAGAATATAATTTAGTAATTTCCACAAATGAGTTGAGCATGTAACACAATTTGAACTTAATAACTAAATATTGAAGAATTTTCTTATCGAGAAGTTACTTGAAGCTGAAATGACAGCGTAGTTAAACATAAAATAATTAATATGTAAATTATATATCAAAACAGTCAATTAATTGAAAATTAAATGTGTGCAGGTTTTTTTTTTGCTATCAAAATAGCCAGATTTTATTGTGGAATTAATTGGATTCCAAGCTTCAGAATTTAAGACTGAATGAATTGCCACTTCACTGACACCTAGCCCGAACTACATTGACTGCTTCCTGGTACCAATGATGACTTGCATTATGGTAACACGTTGAAAGTATCACATGGGAAGATTTCCTCTAATCGCTACTTGTAGTGAAATCATAGATTGTTTATAAGCGCAGTTAATATTTTGCGACAATAATGCACAGAGGAAATCTTCACCCCCCTCCTCCCTACCCCCTGCTGCCAGTATTTGAATAATAGTTTCTCACTGAATTATAGGATGCCTCCCTGTTATAGGGCAACTATGTTGAGTTTTTTTGCTTCTGCAGTTTTCTGTGCTGTATGTTGGGTGCAGGGTCCTGAACTTCTCTTGGGTGATAGCAAACACAGGGACAGGTGTCTTGGCAATTTCATACTTGACTTTTGTGAGCCTGTGTGGGTGTCTTAGTCCAAGTTAGATGGGCAGATTGGAGGTATTTTCCTTCTGCTCTAGTACCAAGTAGAGAGTCACAAGTCAATGAATGTGTGCAGTTCATAAAACGCTCTTGCCTCTGTAAAAACTCAGCAATAGAAACAACTTATCTGTTTGTGGGTTTGTGCCAATTTAAATTAAAAACAAATACTTGCAGGCACCACAACAGCCATCGCCAGTAGGGATGCATGGATTAATACTTAGGTGCTGCTCTCCTCCTCCAATCAAGGCATGCTTCAGGAATCCACAATACTGCAGGTCCCAACGAAAAGGAAAGAAAAGGAGAACTTTTGACTTTTCAAACACTTTATAATCAATGAAGTACTGTCACGTTGAGACACAGTGCAATGGGAGTAGGAGTGATCCTGCTGACTAACCCTGTGGCATTGTCGGTGATTTTTTCAAACTCCTGTCAACCCAATGCAAATCAGCTGCTTCTGTGGGAGAGATAAAAAAAAGTGGGGCCCTGCAGGGCTAGATAAATTGAGAAAGCACAGCACCCCCACTGGTATCTCGCCAATTCTTCATGTCACATGCTGTGCTTGACGAACTTAATTGAATTTTTTTGAGGGAATTGCAGAGTTTCGACAGAAGGAAAACACAATGGATGTTAGCTACATGGACTTTTAGAGGGAATTAGAATAAGATGAAAATGAAGAGAAGTGGAGTTGGATTTTCTTCTGCAATCCCAGCCGAGATGGATCATGCTAGGGAATGAGAGGAAATTCCATTGTTGAGGCTTACCACTGCCTCATTGGCCCAAAATGGATTTCCCTTCTCCTCTCCTGCCAGCGTCACCGCTGACCACTCTTTTAGTTCCTGCCACATGCAAATGATGGCAGGGGGATACGTCCTGGATTCCAGATGAATTTCCCTGGCACATAGCCCTCTTAGTACTGTAGTACTCTAGGACTGCCTATGGATGCAGAATCCTGTGGTCCCCCAATAAATAGGACTTGCAGAAGTCAACCTCCCCTTCAACCTGGCCTTCCTTTGTAGACCTTGGTTCTGCAGAGGAATACAAGGCTGGCAGTTTGCAAGCTCGCTTGCCCCTTAAATTCCCTGTTGCTGCTGCTGCAGATCCACTGGGATTTTGCAGCCGGTGACTGACAGGCTGGTGACAGAAATCCTGCTAACAATATCCGTGTAAAATAATAACCCTTGTCCCAGTTTAATGGATCGTATTCAGAGGAATCCCATGCTGAAGAGGTGATCACAGCCTGCGGTCTGAGAGGGAAAGCACACACAGGGATAAAGAGATTACTCAGGGACAGAAAGCAAAGAGTACAGATAGTTTGAGTATTTGATCAATGGGTAATCACAGCTGAGGTCCTGAGGTTCACAGATGGTATTATGGATTCCTGAAGCGTGTGCAATTCAGCAGAGATCAGTAGGTAGTGATCAGGAGTTGGAACCATGGTTGATTACCTCTCTGTAAACTAATGCTCCGAGGTTAATTGTTAGCATCCCTACCATCACCCTACTAACTCAATATGGACTGAGGGTTGCACTCAGGACCCTCTAATACTTTATGGCTCGGCGGATAAATGTACTAACTCTATGGGACAGCTAATTGTTGTTTTTATTTTAAAAAGGCCCATGGATTGCAGTGTTACATTGTCGCAGCGTACTTAGCTAGTTGGTGGTTGAGATTAAATTGAGTCGACGGTTTTATTGTGCAGGTGGAGTATCGAAGACAAAGAATGTTATTCTGTCAAGTCGCTGAATGTTGGGCATATTTGGGCAGCGGGGAGCAGCCCCAAAATATAATTTTAGTTTAGTGTCTGTGCTGCAGTACTAGGTTATTCAATAGGTGGAGGGCTACCTGGCTTTCTACACAGTTTAACAGTCAGTTCTTGTATGTTGTCCTCTTGTCGTCATAAAATGCTGCATTGATAGAATCTATATGGACTTCTTTGGAAGAGCATTGTGGAGAAGAGCAGGTTTATCATCTTTCTACCAAAACTGGAATAACAGTTTGAGACTCTGACTTGAACTCTGGAGTTTGTCTTTCTTGATGTAAATTTTGTCTAATACCTCCACATGATAAGGCACATCTGTGGGAAAACTGAGGGTGCACAGGATATGACTTCACCAAACAGCACTGGGATTGAGGGGGTTCCGTATGGGAGTGACAGAGCATAAGATCAAGCCCCAGTCAAAAACAGGGAAGTAAGGTGCCTAGGATAGGCTGTCAATCATGGGATTGTGAATGAAGGAACACAAGGGTTGCCAACCCTCCAGGATTGTCCTGGAGTCTGCAGCAATTAAAGATTTTGGGTGGCACAGTGGCGCAGTGGTTAGCACCGCAGCATCACAGCTCCAGAGACCCAGGTTCGATTCTGGGTACTGCCTGTGCGGAGTTTGCAAGTTCCCCCTGTAACCGTGTGCGTTTTCGCCGGGTGCTCCAGTTTCCTTCCACAGCCAAAGACTTGCTGGTTGATAGGTAAATTGGCCATTGTAAATTGCCACTAGTACAGGTAGGTGGTAGGGGAATTGAGGGAAGGTGGGGATGTGGTAGGAATATGGGATTAATATAGGATTCGTATAAATGGTCGGCACAGACTCAGTGGGCCGAAGAGCCTGTTTCAGTGCTGTATCTCTAAAATAAAAAATTAAATTAATCTCCTGGACACTGCTGTGAGCAACCCAGGAGGAAAATCAACAGGGGAGGGGGAACTATTTTTTCATTGAGCACTTTTGTTAATTAGAAATAAAAATATTGGAGACGGAGGGGAAGAAGGTTGTTTACAACTCAGATGGTTGGACATCATATGATGAAACATCCAGGAATACGTCCAACCAGAGTTGCCAGCCCTAGGGAGCACTGGAGGGAGGCTGTAAAGGCATTTAAACACCAAGATGGGAATTTTAATTGGGAGGTGTTGTGGGACTGGGAGCCAGTGTAGGCCAGCAAGGACGGGTGAGATGAGTGAACAGGATTTAGTGTGGGATAGGATATGGGCAGCAGAGTTTTGAATGAGTTGAACTTTATGGAATGTGGAGGATGGACAGACGATCAGGAGAGCATTGAAATAGTCAATCCCGGAAGTAATGAAGGCATGAATAAGAGTTTTAGTGTGCTTCATCATCTTCCCAAGAACATTTGCCAGACAAAATTTGACACTGAATTGTGAAGTGGGAGCAGTAGATGGGATCACAAGTTGGTCTCAAAGCTGGTAGTGAAAGGCAGGAGTGTGGTTGAAGATTTAGATTATAATCTCATTAAGTAGATAATGTGAATATTGATTAATTATTTTAGGCACATTGATAGACAGATGGGAACAATTCTGTACAACTCAAACCAATCTATTAAAAAATAAAACAGCAATATACTGGGGATGCTGGAAATCTGAAATAAAAACAGAAAATGCCAAAAATACTCAGCTGGTCAGGGGGCATCTGTGGCGAGAGAAATAGAATCAACATTTCATGTCCACAGCCTTTCATCAGAAAGGTCATCAACCTGAAACATTAACTCTGTTTCTCTCTGCACAGATACTCCCTGACCTGCTGAGTATTTTCAGCATTTTCTGTTTTCATTTTAAAAATAAAATTTGGTTTCATTCCAGTTTATTGTCATGTCTCATGCATTGTATTTATACCACAAGAACATAAGAAATAGAAACAGAACAGGAGCAGAAGTAGACCATATGACCCATCGAGCCTGCTCTGCCATTCAATACAATCATGGCTGATCTTGGGCTTCAATTCCACTTTACTGCCCACTCCCCATATCCCTTGATTCCCTGCGAGACCAAAAATCTATCTATCCCAGCCTTAAATATATTCAATGATGGAGCATCCACAACCATCTGGGGTAGAGAATTCCAAAGATTCACAACCCTTTGAATGTAGTAATTTCTCCTCATATCAGTCCTGAATGATTGGCCCCTTATCCTGAGACTATGCCCCTGTGTTCTAGATTCCCCGACCAGCAGAAACAATCTCTCAGCTTCTACCCTATCAAGCCCGTTCAGAATCTTGCATGTCCCAATTAGATCACGTCTCATTCTTCTAAACTCCAGAGAATATAGGCCCAGTTTACTCAGCCTCTCATCATAGGACAACCCCCTCCTCCCTCGGACCAATTTTGTAAATCTTCACTGCACCCCCTGCAGTGCAAGTATGTCCTTTCTTAAATGTGATGACCAAAACTGCCCACAGCATTCCAGGTGCGGTCTCACCAAAGCCCTGTACAATTTTAGTAAGACTTCTTTATTCCTGTACTCCAATCCCCTTGCAATAAAGGCCATCATGCCATTTGCCTTCCTAATAGCCTGCTGCACCTGCATGTTAACTTTGTGCGTTTCTTGTACGAGTATACCCAAGTCTATCTGAACATCAACACTGCCTGTGCGGAGTTTGCAAGTTCTCCCTGTGACTGCGTGGGTTTTCGCCGGGTGCTCCGGTTTCCTCCCACAGCCAAAGACTTGCAGGTGATAGGTAAATTGGCCATTGTAAATTGCCCCAGTGTAGGTAGGTGGTAGGGGATATGGGATTACTGTAGGGTTAGTATAAATGGGTGGTTCTTGGTCAGCACAGATTCGGTGGGCCGAAGGGCCTGTTTCAGTGCTGTATCTCTAAATAAATAAATAGAGTGTAAATAGCTGAGGCCCCAGCACTGATCCTCCACTATTCACTGCCTGCCAACTTGAAAATACCCCATTTATGCCCACTGTCTGCTTCCTGTCTGTTAATCTATCCACGCTAATATATTACCCCCAACACCATGAGCCCTTATCTTGCCTGTTAATCTTGTATGATATGAGTGTGTTTTTTTGAATTGTGTTAGGAAAGGAGATGTGTATGAACACAGTTGCTGCCGAGGCTGTTCTGTATCAAGATGCATTTTAAACATGGTCTGGTTAATTGTACTGGGTTGTTGTGAGCATGGAAACCAGTTGTGAGAGTGACTGTATGTATGTGTGAGATAGCTACAGGAGACTCAAACTATAAATAATCATGAAGCAGCTGAACTAATCAAGCACCATTGATAACAGCCCATAATAACCTCCACATAAACTGTGGCAATGACTCTTCCTCTCCGAGCATTCTCTAGCTTTTATGTGTAAAACAATTTTTTTCATGGTTTATATTGGGAAATGATTATTCTTTTGTGTCAAATTATTAGAAGGCAATCATTGTAGATCCATTCAAATACTCCCATTAAACAGAGTGCCTCCTTCCATGAGGCTTTGGAGTGTAGCATAAGGACTTCTAACATAGGGCCCTGTTCAGTTTTAATTTGCAATTGAACAAAACAGAACTGTGGATCTATACTCACCACACTGCATCAAACTCACTGCTCATTTCTCCATGTGCCAACTCATTCCTGCTGCAACCTCAAGCAATTATTTGGTCAAAAGGGAATATTTTTCCCCTGCAACTTAGGGGTGAATGTTTAGGCCCCAATTGAGGTTGGCAGGTGCGGAACTTTGCACGGCTGGCCAGCGTCTCTGCTGCCCAGCTCCATTTTCCTGGAGGCCAGATGCGGGGAGTGGCAGGGCTACCTGCTTGCAAGTAGCCACATGAAGGACTATTAAGGCAGTTGTCAGGTGCAGGTCCCCCGAGGCATCAGGGGCTAGGCCAGGTGCCTGGAGACCCTCCAGTCAGGCTTAGAGGCCCTCCCTCCCTGCCTAGCTCCAGCTGCAGGCTGCTCTGTGGAGGGGGTTCCCTTCCACAATGGTGGCCTGGCTAGCGTCTATTTTTATTTTTAAATTTAAAGAAGTTGGAGAGAGGGCACCTCCATCTTGGGCCTCCTTCTCCCTTATTAACCTTGAAAGGTCTGCTTCTCTTCAGTGCTGGAGAACCTCCAGCTTTGAGACCCTGCCAGCTGTCCTTAATTGTTTGATGAGCCTGCCCTTTGGCTACTAATTGGCCAATTCGGGGAAAGTCTCAGATGATTCACTGTTTCCCACACAGTATGGCCTTCTGGCCCCTATTTGAGCCTGATGGCAGGGTCCTGTAGCCCATGGCGAGAATCCTGCCCATAATGTGTAAATGTACCCTTGGTGAGACATTGATTGGCACAGGTAAAAAGGCCCCAATTAATCAATGCTACATTAGTTGAGAATTGGCAAATGATGCTACAGCTGGCCTCAGCACTCTTAGCAGGAGAGGGAAACTCAGTCTATGGTTTACGGGGTGGGCAAGTGGACAACAAGGGTTTTAAAGGCGAGGAAGCAGCAGATTAAGGTGAGGTGCTTGAAGAAGAAGAAAGTTCCAAAGTAGCTAGAGGAATAGATGAAAATATGATCTGGCGAAGAGAGCCACATGCTCCCTTTGGACATGGCAGGTAATGGAAAGCGCAGTCTCCCAGGCAGGGAGGTTTCAGTGGAGACCAGGGGCTGAATTTTCCCAGCCCCATTGGAGGTGGGAGGGCTGGCAAGGGGGAAGGCATCATGAGGGGAGTCCAATGTCTTCCCACTGCCATGCCACTTTAAACCACTTAAGAGGCTAATTAAGGGCCACTTCCTGCCTCCGCAGGAATTTTTCTTACATCTGGAGGGTCTACCACCGCATGGGTAGACCACCCAGTAAAATCTGGCTCCGGTGCAGTGGTTGAGGGCCTCCTTAATGGGTACTTCTTGGCCCACAGAGGGGCCCCGTGGTGGCAATAGCTGCCCTTGTGGCAATAGTGCTGCTGGTGCTTCAAACCCCCTCCCTCCCCCACGCCCCTGATTACCCCCGGCTTCCTCCAATCTTCCTCAACTCTCTTTGAAGATGCCCCATCATTGTGGGGCCCTCTCGCTGGCACTGCAACCTCGGCAATGGCCACGAATAGCACAGCTCCTGGGGATGGGCTGCCATCCTTAAATAGACAGCAACCTCGGTGGCCGTCGCTAGTAATACGCTGCCACAGGTCAAGCTACCCGCTGAATTGGTGTCACTTCCCACTTTTGGCCCCGCTGGCAGAACTTGCCAGTAGACGGCAAAATTCAGCCCCAGGTGTCGCCACCTGCCTACCAACTTTCACTGGCCGTCAGAATGTCAATCAGTCACCCACGATGAGGTTCCAGATGACGAGGTTGCTGTTCATGAGTGAACTGACTTCTGGAGTTTAATGCAGAAAGGGGTCGTGATCGATTGGCAGAGGCCATGGTGGGTAGAGCAAGCAAGAGGGGAAGGGAATTGGTGAGGTTAGCTGCCAGTGAGCACAAAACCTCATCATTGCATTGAATACTCTTCCCTGGTTATATTAAATCCTCTCCATTGTCCTGAAGACTCTTCCCTGGTTACTGCGAATCCTCTTCATACAGCTGCATACTCTATTCCTGGCTAGAGCAAATCCTGTTTGTGGGACCAAGTTCTTTATCCAGGTTTTAAGAAATGTTCTTCATGGGGCTGAATGCCCTATCCTAGTTAACTAATGGTCACCAATGCTCAGTCCACATAATGGGGAGTCTCTGACAGCACAGCATATTTGGTCTTGAATACTTTAAATGTTAAAGAAGATTTTAATAACTTATCTCCCAATAATGCTGACAGCAATTTGCGATATCTGAGCTCACTGCAGTGGGCAGTGCTTTCAGACCCTTGTTTTATTGATTTTCATGCGCTTGTAGCTGTTATTCAAATTCAGAAATGTGGCTGCTCTCAAGGTAGTTTTACATTTAGATGATATGCCAAGTTGACTTCTTCGAACAAAGTTTCCAGCGAATTGTTTGTTCACACTGATTGGAGTATCTGCAAGCTTGTGTTCAAATATTAATACACCATTGCCACCTAGTGATGAAGTGGCACTCTACCGTCTTTGCTTTGATGTGAGCAGTAGTGTGGCAAGACCAGGAGGAAGTGAATGGTAGCTGGCTTCATTTGATGCAAGTTTGAGTTACTACCCTCACCTATTTCAATAGCACTAAATTCCTCCTGGGTAGCTACCGCTTCCGGCAATGGGATAGTTCTTCACCTACAGCAGCAATGAGTTTTGTCAGGTAGACCTCAAGTGTTGAATGCGTAACAGACTCCTGCAGCACTTAGAAAGTTAGCACGTGACTCATGCTTCTCCATTTAAAGGTGTGTGAAAGGTAGTCCGATGCTGTGAATCAGTCTTGGCAACTTTTTCAATGTTGCTCTTTCAGGATTACAATTGCTCTTTTTGATTTAAAAGTGCAACTCATCCTGATATTTGTCACTCTGATATATAAGTACGACTCCCTATGTTCCAGTAGGTCACTCTTCCTGATCTAAAACCTCATTCCTACCATTCACAATGCATTTACCAACTTTATAATCTTTTGAGCTAACTGACAAACATGAGGAATGATTTTAATCTATGCCCAGTCAGCAGGTGGGCAGTTAAAATTGCCCAAGTTGCTTACTCACCAGGAGGTGCTGGGAGCTGACTGTGTCTGATCTTGGAAGGATCCCCGCCCGGAGGTTGCAGGGTCCTTTTTAACATGTGCGTGTTGGCACCTGACTGCAATTTTAACTCAGTGGCCTGAGTGTGAAAATGCAATGAGTTTCATGCCAGGCCAGCCCAATGAGCCAGAACTTTCCTGGTGTCAGGAGGAGGAGGAGAGCTCCTCCAGGCCCCACAAGGAAAGCTTAGGCCTCATCAGTCGCGATTTCACACCCCCCATCCCCCGTCCTTCGTGATTGCGTGATACCCAGCACGAATCCTGGCATTTAGTTGCTGTTGGTGGGCAGCCTCCGGGCATGGCAATGGCCTGTCACTTCCTACCTGGCGTGTTTTAAATGAGACCCGAGAATTAAAGTACCCTGGGCCTCAGTTTTGGAGCACAGGTAGAGTTTCTAACTCACCTGCTCAAAACAAGCCCACTGTAAAAATTGGGATGCTTATTGTTTTTAGTCTTTAAGGCAGAAGAAATAAAAATAAATCCTCAGTAATGGAGACATTTGTTTTTGTCCTGGTCTCGCTGGCTCCCTTAACATCACATCAAGATCAGAAAACAATGTCATCTTTGCTCACTGTGGATGGAAAGAAAATGCCGATCCATTGAACGGGTATTGAATAATGATCGCACATAAAGCCATTTGGTAATGCTACAGTGAGCATATTATAAAAGGAGCTGTTGCAGTGAAGGATTGAGCCATTAACTGTGTATGACATTGCTGAGAGTGTGTAGTCCGCTTTCTTTAATGAGAGACCATAAGCAGTACTTGTTATACCCGAGTGTTATAGGTGAAGGTATATTACAGAGCTAATATATGATCTAGTGAGTGTTTGAATGCAGCCTTGTAGCTTGCAGCCTTGTGCCTTCAGCCCTAGCACATTCATGCTCACGCTTACACTTTTTCATCCACAAAGCCTGTCAAATACACTGTGCTGTATTAGTAACAAATATTTCATTGCGTTCATATAATATTCCTTCACCCAAGGCTTTAATTTGCTAAATTAGTCAAAATCATCGAGGCATTTCATATGGCTTTATTGTATAGTGCAACCTATATAAATGGACACCCAGAAAGCCGACACCCACAAAAAAATGGGCACTTATTGAGAGACCCAAATAACTTACTTGGTAAAATATACAAGAGATATTCTGAGATACTCTGAAACCACAGACAAATTATAAACTATGAACAGCCTTCAATGCAATAAGTCCGTTTACAGCTTAAAACACAGCACACAGCCTGATGCAAAGCTGCTGCCTCGAGAACTTTCACTAAGTTAGGATCACTGGTCCTTCCCCTTGAAGCTTGCTTCATTTCTGCCCACAAATTTTCTTGAGGTCACGGGATGCCAGTGAGCGGGAGGCAGCAGTGGATTTTGTGAAAGAAATGGCTTTAGTGTAATGGGGAGCACTTTACCCAGGGTGCTTTGTGGCAGAGAAACCGCCCTATCTCTGGAATTGAATGCTTGCACAACCCCACCCCAGGGATGGAGAGGTTTCTCTGCTACTATGGATGCTTGCTAAAGAACTCCCCATACTACTGAATTTATTTACAGTACATTCAGTGACCATTTTGGAAAAAAAAGACGCTTGCAAATAAACGACAGCTGAATCCAGTCCCTAAGGTGTCCATAATTGACAAGTTGTACTGTAATTTCAAAGTGCAGTTTCAATTTGCTAAGTCTTAATTATTGTGGAATGGGTGTCAGAATGATTAGCATCCATCACTGAAAAAGATACTGATTTCTATTCATTCTCCAACTGAACGCATGTTAGCTCTCTCTTCATGTTGCCCAAGGCTTTTCAAATACTCTAGAAAACACATGTGGACACTAGATAAGAATCAGGTTTGGACTCAGTGGTGGTACCTTCCTTCTCCCTCATAATTGAATATACTACTAAAGATCATTTGTCTAAGTGTGTATGCATGAAGAAAGGACATGTGGGTGAAGCAAGGAAAGGCGATTGGAGCCTGTACAATTATAATACAATGTAAGACCTTGTCTTCAGAGAAAAATATCAAAGACAAATTTCCAGCTGTTTGCAGATGCAAGAATTGAGTTACTGCATTTTGTATTAATAGCTGCACAGTTTCTAATTAGATATGCCACAGGAGAGAAAATTATGGGGTTTCTGTGGAGACAGACAAAGTAATATTGTAGCTGTAGGAAAGAAGAAAGATGTGGTATTGCAGCAGCAAGTGAGTCATAAGCAGACTGCAGAAGTTACAAGGCTGGAAGTACAATAAGTCAATGTGCCCGTTTAACATGAGAGAAGTGCTCAGTTAATAGGTCACCATGCTACTCGCGAGGTTTTGCGAGGTGCTCCATGCTGACAGGGAAAGGTCAACTTTTACTGCAGTACTTTGTGTTGCATCAAAGAGAAGTTTGATATTTTGAAAATTCTGTCTCACGGTTTCAATGGAAATATGCAACACTTGACATTGGGTGGGGAGGAGAACCAAAGCTTCAATTCTTCAAAGGAAAGACTGTTATATATTGTATATACAATCTGTAAAGTGCTAGGAAATAATTAGCTCGGAACTAATTGTTAAGTGTAAGTGTTCCAGGGGGCCACATTCACGGCTGCACTGGAGAGTCATGTGACATGTAACAGGACACCAGCCTGAAGCAGTCGTAAACCAGGGAACATGTGGACTGAATGATCAAACAAAGAGCTCAAGCCTTTCCATGTTTAAAGTGTGATTGTTTCTAACTTATGGGAACCAGAAAACAACCAGGAGACACATGAGAGCTTTTCACAATCTTGGGATGTTCCAAAGGGCTTTACAGCCAATGAAGATAACTGACTAGATAATCGGCTTTAGTGATATATATTGACCAGGGCAAATTCCGTTGCTCTTCGAAATAGTGGCTGGAATTTTACATTGGGCAGGAGGCCCCACCCACCTGCCAAAAAGTTGGGTGCAAGTCCGTCTCCGCCTGGCCTGGGGAGCCATGCTGGGAATTTTCGCTCCCCAGGCCCTTAATAGGCCTTGGGTGGGACTTCCGCTCCTCTGAGGCAGGACGTCCCGCCTCCAAGAGCTACCAGCCAATCAGCGGGCCAGCAATACCACTGGAAGCGGTGGCCACTGCTGGGACTGCACACAGCTTCAGAAGTAAGAGGGACGCCGGCCCGGGAAATGAGGTAAGTGTCTGGAGCCTTGCCAGAGACAATCGGCCAGGCCCTGGCGAGGAAAGGGGAGTTGGTTGTAGGGGGGTGGTGGGGTGTGTGTTGTGCAGTGGGGGGCGGTTGGGCTGTGGGGAGGGCCCTCCGTGGCGCACAGGGTGCCCAATCAGGAGGCCTCCTCCCCCCAGACCACAAGAAGGCCGCCAGGTTTTACTTGGCAGCCTCCTGGAGGGCCTGAACCACCCGCCCGCTGCTGGTAAAATATCAGCGGAGGCAGGAGGAGGCCCTGAAGTGGCAGTTAATTGGCTACTTAAGGGCCTTGCTTGGCCTGGGAAGGGTGGGCCATTTCTCGCTGCTGTCGCCCCGCGTAAAATTGCAGCAGGGGGCAGGAAGGCGTTGGGAACAGCACCACCACCCACCAACACCCACCCCCTCGCTCCCCCCCACCCCCCCCACCTCCCAGTCAATTTTACACCACCAACCCTCTCCTGCAGGGGCGTAAAATTCCAGCCAGTGTTTTTACATCCACCTGAGAGGGAAAACGGGCTCGGTTTAAATTCTCATTGGAAAGGCAGTGCCTCAGACAGTGCAGCTCTCCCTTACAACTGCGTTGGAGTTCTGTGCTCCTGTCCCTGGGATGGAACTTGAATCCACAATCTCTTGAGTCTGCGGCAAAACTGTTACCAACTGAGCCACAGGTGACTAAAGGAATCAGTGACTGTAGAGGCAGGTAATATGAGTTAGGAGAGAGAGAGAAGCAGAGAGAGATCGAAGGGTGTTAATGGCAAGTTATGACAGATCCGAAATTAATAAATCAAACAAGGTGCTGAGCTGCAGAGCCAAATCAGAATAGTGAAAGCCTGAGGCAGTTATGGTCAAGTTGGTCAGACCACACCATAAATACTTTGTTCGGTTCTGGTCACCGAGGCAGAAGAGAAACACCCAAGCCTCAAACAATCCAGAGAAGGGCCATGATACTGAGCTCTTACATCAGAGGACTGTGTATTTGGAAAAGGACACATATGAAAGAGAACCTTAGAATGTGTACAGGTTACTGAGTGTAATTGAGCAATTAGTGTGGAGTACTATTTCAAGTTAAACCATCACTAGGGGACAAGTGAACATTGACACAAATTAGTAAAAGGCAGACTCAACATTGATTTCAGGAAGCAGCTTTTCACATAAAGAGTGATTAATACTTGGAATGGTCTCTGGGTAAGGTGTGGATAAGAGCTTGGGGGTCATCCAAGAGGCAGCTGGATGCAATGGTTGGGAGGAATGTGAGTGTCGATGGAACAACGAGCTGCACTGGTTGAATTGTCTCCCTCATCTATACTTTGTGATAAAAAGTACTTCATGCATGGGTTGAAACAGCAATGAGTTCTTCACTCATGCCTCTTCCCCCTACTCCCCTCCTTATCTCCGACAGCAGAGAAAACAACCATTGATTTACCATAAAACCTGTCTTTAAAATCAGATATGTGTCGAAGTCCCTGTCTGCTTGGTTTGGAATATGCATCAGTTCATCTGCAAGAAAGAAAGAGCTTGCATTTCTATAGTGTCTTTCACGACCCCAGGATATCCCAAAGCCCTTTATAGTCCATGAGTACTTTTGAAGTGTAGTCACTGTTGTGATATGGGAAACGCAGCAGCCAGTTTGCGTACAACTAGGTCCCACAAACAGCAATGAAATAAATATTTGCCAAGACATCAGGAAGAACTCCCCTGCTCCCTTTCAAAATAATATGTCCAACTGAGAGAGCAGATGGGGCCTCGGTTTAATGTTTCATCCAAAAGGGGGAACCTCACATAGTGCAGCACTCCCTCAGTACTGCACTGGAGTGTCAGCATAAATTGTGTGCTCAAGACTCTGGAGTGGGACCTAAACCCAAAAAAAAAACACCTTCAGACTCAGAGTAGAGCATTCCATTCACTGAGCCATGGCTGACATATGCAATCAGCAGAGGTAGTAAGATATGAGACACACACACACATGGTCCAGTGGATTTTTCACGTTTAAACTGCAAGCCTCACCCACAGGTGCTCCTTTAAACATAGCAGTAAAATGCAAACTGAAATTCCTGAATATTTCAAGTAAGACAAGGTAGAAAATGATGGAAATTCCCAGTCGGTCAGTCAGCACCTCAGAGAAAAAGACATATTGATATTTGAAGTGCTATGATGCAAGTCTTTGTCCTTCAGATGTTGATTGACCTGCCCAGGTACACCCACAGTGCCGTTAGGGAAGGAGTTCCAAGACTTTGACCCAGGGACAGTGAAGGAACGGTGATATATTTCCAAGTCAGGATGGTGTGTGACTTGGAGGGGAACTTGCAGGTGGTGGTGTTCCCATGATAATTCGCCAAGGCTCCTTCAACAGCACTTTCCAAACCCACAACCTCTGCCAACTAGAAAGACAAGGACAGCAGACAGATGTAGCGGCCTGTAGTATTTAACTGTAAATTTTCAGTCAAGTTCTTTCAGGAAAATATGCTGTAATGAGATCGCATATAGAAAGGGTGTGAAGGTGAGGAATCCCCTTGGACATGCAATCTTTACAAAGTAAGCACAATTGTATTCATTAATAGTGGCTTGCAAACAAAGCTACATTAATACAAGTATTCAATGAATTTAATCGTGACATTTTGTTCAACAATTTCATCAGCAAACAGGCAAAGGAAAAAACCCGAAAATTTGCTGAATGTTACCGTCCTCTCCAAGCTTTCAAGGGGCAATATTGCGGAGGACTTTCTCCTCTGTTGGGATTAATATTTTTTCAGTCCACTGCCTTCCTTCTGTTCTATTTCAAGTGTTTCTGTTGAGTGCAGCTTTGTCCTTTGCTATTCTTTCAATGTCATTGTATTCTTTTTGAAGCTGAGGTGAAATGAACTAGGCCCACATTGCAAGATGCACTTAAGATCAAAAAGAGTAGAAAAGAAGTTGCGATCGGTCTTTGCATTGTCATGGTTACATGCCAGCAAGCTTGGGTTTCAAAAGCCTATTGAGTGCAGGAGTCGGGAAGACTGCAGTAGACAAGGAGTTCCACAGTTTTGAGGGCCTGAGCAGATGGATTAGAATAAGACAACAGTGTGAGGAGTTATGAATTCAACACAGTGAGGAGACAGGAAGAGGAAGAATGTGTAGTATGACGTATTTGAGGTTTAGGAGCAGTAAGAGAGGAAGGTTCCGAGAAATAGTGGCCTTACTGGTGAATAAAATTGAAGAAGGCAAGGAGAGCTGAGATGGAGCTAGAACTTGGGAGTTACAGGTGACAGATCCTGCCCAGGAATGTGAGAGAGGTGTTACAAACCTTCCCCAGAATTGATGGTTGCTGTGGTATTTTACCACTGGTTTATAATCCAACCTATCTTCCCCCTTGCCTCCTTCATTGAGAGCGCAATGATTCCAAATACTGGAGACAAGCCAGAGCAACACCAGCTCTGCTAAAACTTATAGCTGACAATCAATTTTTATGCCTTTTGAATTCTCCATCCAGTTCTACGGTGACTATTCCTAACTGTGCCTTACAGAGTTGACGGGTGTAATTCCAGCTTGTGTAACTGCTGTTATTTAGTTAGATGTTGTAACTTTCCACCAGTGGAGTTTCTAATGTTAGGAAATTTCACACATAATGCTATTTTCTTCAAAAGCATTTAAGATCCACCCTTCTTCGTGACATTCAGTGCCCAGGGGTTGGCCATAGTAAAATGAATTTAATCTCATGTTTGGAAGCACCTGCCATCCACACAGATGCACACTTGAATACACATGCAACCCATGCCTAGTTTAGACTCTCTTTCAAAGGCAGAGTCAGAAACAACTGTGTATATATTATAAAATTATATTGGACTTAACTGTCCTTTATCACAGACCCTCAGCTGCCATTCAAATCCCTATTATGATGCAATTTGTGGAGGGAATGTTTTGTGTCTGAGCTTGTTTTACTGTTGAGTACAAGACACTGAGCAAGGTATTAACCTACTTGGCCATCACCTAATGAATTAATCACGACTCAGTCCCAAAGACTTCACACAGTAATATATTATGCCGATCAACATTCTTTTGAGCCAATTCTTTTTTTAATTATATTGCAGTACCCCAGACAAGTTCAGTGTTTTTAGTTACCTCTAGCCTTAGAAGAAAGAGCTTGAATTTACATCATACCTTTCACATTCTTGGAGCATCCCAAAATGGTTTGCAGCCCATGAATTGTAAGTGTGATCACTTGTTGTAATATAGCCAAAAGGGCAGCCAATTTGTACAAGTCCTCACAAGCAGCAATAAGGTGAGTAACTAGTTAACTCCTGTTTTGACCGGATAGGTTGAGTGACAACTGTTGGTCAAACACATTGAGAAATGACTGCTCTTTTTTGACATAGTGTCCAGCTGCATAGGCAGATGGGACCTTAGGTTAGGATTTCATCTGAAAGATGGTACCTTCGACAATCCAGCACTCCTTCAGAATGACACTGGATTGTCAGCATAATAATGGCGACTGTGACAATACTGCATTTTGGAAAAATGTTCACTGTCTTCAGGATTAGTGTTACGGTCAAGTGAGGAGGTGTTGAAGGACTTCCCTCTTTTCCCTCTCCTTGTTAGACCACAACAGATTTAATTCTTTCTTGAAGTGGATATACTGGTTAATTCAGTAGGTACTTGATTGCTTACTTGCTATGATCAAAATCGGACAGGTTTTCTTCAATTTAACAAAGAAAAAGGTTAACGTTATTGTACCTAAACCGAACTAATAAAGTAATAATCAACACACCAACATTCACTCACATACACACACAAATAGGTTACGGAGTCGGGAAAGGTAGATTGGTTGAGTTAGTGTCCATGAAAAGGGTATACAGTCTGTGAAGTTTGGTGATTCGGCTGGCTTCGTGCTGAATTCAGTAATCCTGAGGCTTTTAGTTTGAAGACGTAGATGACTGGTTTGGTGAGTTTCTTGGAGATAGCAATGCGGATTATTTCCTCCAATGGGATTTCCGATTGTAGCTGGAGTATGTAAAGGTGGTCAGTCAACAAGCTTTCAAGCTGGAATGGAGAGGGAGAGGAAGACCCACTTAGCGTCTGCTCATGGCAGAATCCAGTTACTTCTCCTTTGCTGCAGAAAAAAACACAAGCTTAAAAACTACATATAGGGAGGGGCTTGTCACATGACAGTCACTCAGTCATTCAAAACATAGAAGTTAGCCGTATTTCTTCTTTCTAAAAGAAAGAGAACAAACAGTTCCCTTAAACTTCCTGGGTCTTGGTTCTTGCTGGGGACTGGGCAGACATTTGCCTCTCTCCTCACAATCATTGCAGTGTAGGATACAATGCTGCAAATTAGGTGACCATCTTAAGCTGAAAGGATGACTTTGCTGGCAGCTTGTCTTTTTAAAAATGTCTTTAAAAAAGTATAAATTCAGATCTCCTGTCAGTGGATTAAAGAAAATTATTATTCAGCAAAACACATTGGCATAACATTTAGCCAGAGATGAGTCACTTTGCCACAAAATTGTAATTGTAATAACGAATCGTGCGCCTGGGCAGCAATCAGCTTCTCACAGCAATGGCTGATTGTGGGCATCAACGCAATCATGCAGTGGACCTTATGTGTAATTGTACAATGTCCTATACAGTGCCTGCATCGTATTTTGAATTCTGTGACAATTAGGGCCTTCAAAACATTTTCACCAGGATAGTGCACTCACATATCATTCACATGATATTTTTGGGGGGGAAAAAAACTCTCCTATCCTGTATTTTTGGCAGGAAACCTTGTTAATTAGCTCCTTTGGAATTTGTAACAAAGTGTAATTACACAGGTTGCTCAGCAGGCCTATGTTTATGTGTTCTGCATCCCCTTGTATTCTACCTTGCCACATGTCTGACACTTCTGGAATTATATTTGATACAAGCAATAGTGCCCATTTAAAAACAAGCAGCGTATACATTTTTTAAAAGTTATTACTTCGATGCGAGTTAGGCATGTTTTCTTTCAGAGCAGTGGTGATTCAAGTAATGGTTTAGGAATTTTGGGCACCATTCAGAAAGAGACCTCTGCTGAATGTATTCCAATCCATCAGTTTGAAGGTATGTTTTTTTTTTATTTGTTTGTGGGAGTCATTGGCTAGGCCAGCATTTATTGCCCATCCCTAACTGCCCTTGAACTGAGTGGCTTGTTCGGCCATTTAAGAGTCAACCACATTGCTCTGGGTCTGGAGTTATATGTAGACCAAACCAGGTAAGGACAGCAAATTTTCTTCCCTAAAGGGCATTAGTGAACCAGATGGGTTTTTATAACAATCAATAATTAGCTTTTAATTCCACATTGGTGGGATTCAAACCCATGTTGCTGGACTATTAGCCTGGGTTGCTGGATTATACATCCAGTGACAATACCACTACGCCACCACCTCCCCCTGATTATGAGGTGGTGGAGCGCACGGATCATCAGTAGAATTGCAGCTCTGCGTGAGTTGGTGCTTTCAGGGGAGTAGAGGGGAAAGCTAAGAGAGGAAGTTCTTTCCTGCATGTCTGTCAATTAAAAACCACAGAAACTAACAACATGCAAATGTCGAAGAATAATAATGCAACTCAAACTTATGCTATCAACTCAAAATAACAGCATTGGAGCATGCTGGTATCAGCTGTAGCTCAGTTGGTAGCACTCTCACTTTTGTGTAACATGGTTGTGGGTTCAAATCCCACTCCAGGACTTGAAAGCACCAATCTAGGCTGGCACTCCAGTGTGGTACTGAAGGAATGCTGCTCTGTTAGAGATGCCATCCTTCAGATGAAACCTTAAACCAAATTCTCATCTGCCCTCTTGTGGATGTAAAAGACCCCTTGGTGCTATTTTGAAGAAGAGCATGGGAGTTACCCCTGGTGTTCTGGTCAATATTTATCCCTCAATCAACATACCAAAAAATCAGATTGTCTGGTCATTATCACATTGTTGTTTGTGGGAGTTTGCTGTGTGCAAATTAGCTGCCACATTTCTTACATTACAGCTGCACTTCAAAAAAAAAAAGTACTTCATTGGTTGTAAAGCGCTTTGTAATGTCTGGCAGCCGTGAAAGTTGCTGTATAAATGCAAGACTATTGCTTGTTCGTAACTGGCTTTCCAGGCCTCTTGCAGCAACCCCATGGCCTCCTTAAGTCAGAAAGAGAAAGTCCTTAAGTCAGAAAGAGAAAGAACTTCCATCGAAGTAGTACCATTCATGTACTTAGGACATCCCAAAGCAGTGCACAGCCCATGCATTTGAACTGTTGTTATGGAAATAAATACAACAGCTAATTTGAGCACAGCAAGCTCACAAAAATGACAATGAGCTAGAAGACTGTTGCTGATTGAGGAAGAACATTGGCCAGAACACCAGGAGGACTCCCCTGCTCTTCTTTGAATAATACCATGGTATCTTTGATGCTTACTTGAGCAGGCCTGTTTAGGATCTCCTCGTAAAAGGTAGCACTTCTAACAGTGTGGTTCTACCTCGGCATTGCACTGAAATATCAGCCTATATGTTATGCTGAACATTTTGGAGTGAGTTTGAACCAAGAACCTTCTGACTCGGAAGCAACAGTGCTGCCACTGAGCCAAGATTGGCACCTAACTAGGAAAAGAATTCAATTTTACTTACGTCAATTGGTCTTGGACCATGGGAGCTAAATCATGGAAGTAAATCCCTGATAGCATCAACAATGCCTTCATTCTGTGCTAGCTCACAATCCTACCATGTTTGAAGAAGGACAGAGAATGGGGCAGATGGCTACTGGGGGACCAAATTTACTCCCGTCAGCACAGGCTGATGACTTAATTGAGAAACCAATAAGCAGCTGCAAAATACAGGATACAATGAGGCTTATTGTGCCTAGAATGCTGGTGGAGCATACCGTCAGCATGTTGAAGCATCAGCTGTCTACGGCCTACACTAAATTGTCCTTTGAGGAGCCTCATCCGTATGGCCAACTGTCATGTATGCCCGGGACATTGAGGATTAACCCTCCTTGCACCCATCTCTTCACACAGTTGCTTCACCAGTCATCAAAGAAGGAGACTTGAAGGGTAGCATGGGGGCAGTGGCACTTCAATAGTTGTCTTTCGGACATTATTTCACGTCACCATATTAGCTTTATTATCGTCTGTTTTGCTCATTACAGTTCCAAACATTTGCTCCCATTGAGTCCACTGCCCATTAAATTGCTGCATCCTTTTTGAGTATGTGTTGCCGATCCTTTAATGCCAGTGCTCACCAGAGTCAGTGGCCCTCCCATTGCTAGCCCCAGGTGACCTAGGGAGCATGTTTAAAATTGTATTCATGAGCTCGCCTCTCAGCATCTGGAGAGATAAGCTCATCAATTTGAGTTGCTGTGTGTGGAAAGATTTTCCTTTGTCCCAGTGCCTGACTGACATCAGTGGCCAACTCACAGGGCTGAATTTAGCAAGCCCGTTTGAAGTGGAAATGGAGGTATAGGGGGCCAGAGAATAGGTTTGGACGAGTCCGCCTGGAAATACAACATCATTACGCAGTTCCGGATTTAGGTAGCAGCAGGAAAGCACCAAGGTGGTGTTGCTGCCCAGAGCGATGGGAGTGCAATTTAAATTGTAGAACAGGTATTTTTAATACATTAGCATCTAATTGATCACACTTCAATGGGGAGTTTGGAGTTAAGTGGACGACAGGCACCCTCACGTGCCTTCAGATCCCCGGCCATTGAAAGCTGGTGGCACCAAGGCGATGCCTCAGTGCTACGATGGGTATGCAACCATGACCAGCACTGCATAGGGGACAAGGTGGTAGTGGAAGACATTGTCGGCCTGCAGTGCTGTGCACTCTGCATGGATGGGCTTGGTCTCGTGCTGTCTGCAAGCAGGAGGCTTTGTCTCGGGTGGCAGTACCAGGTGCCTGTAGTGCTAGGTGAGAGGTTTGGGTGCCCATACTGCTGGGTGAGAGGGTCAGCTATCATCAAGGGTGGGAGCTGAGGGCCATTAGCAAGTCTGCCAAGAGAAGTAGCAAAGGGAAAGCTGCCAAGCCAGGTTTGTGTCTGCAAGGACAGCACTCTGGACACCCACTGATCACCTACATGGGTGTCATACACCCTGTCTTTTTGGACCCCCGTGGCATGATGCAGTGCCTTAGATGGAGGGAGGGCCAGGAGGCAGCTGCGCCTGCCTGTGAAGCTCCAAGATGAGAGCAACAGCAGCTGGCCATGCCAAGAAGGGCCCACCTGCACCAGAGAATGTACAGATCTTGACTCAACTACCTTCAAATGTCCAAGCAGCATTGTCAGTGAAGAATGCGGCTCTTCAGGCAGTCCATCACTAACTTATGCACCCTGCTGCAGGACAAGTTGTGACCTATGGGATTTGGTGCTCACCCCATGCCTGTGGCTTGAAGATGACAGTGGCACTCAACTTTTATGCATCTGGGTTATTAACAGGATCCACCAGGGACACATGTGGGGTCTCGCAGGCAGCAGCCCACCTCTGCATCAAGGACCAATCCAATGCCCTGATCAAGAGAGCCAGAGACTATGTGCACTATCGGACTGACCCTGACAGTCAGGACGAGAGGACCATGGATTTGGAACTATTGCTGGATTCTCCCAGGCGCAAGGTGTGATGGATTGTATGCATATGATCATCAAGGCTCCATCGCACCAGCCAGCTGCCTTCATCAACAGAAAGGGCTTCCATTCCATCAACTTGCAATTAGTTTGCAACCACTGAAAGCTTTCCTTGCAGATGTCCACTTCCTTGTCTATGGTGGCATTAAACGAGATGACACTCCCCAAATAAGTAAATTGCTTGACGGCATTCAGCTCGGTTCCCTTGATGACGATGCTTGGTGGTCTATATTCTTCTTGGGGTGCAGGCTGATGCAGGACTTCAGTTTTCTCAAAACTGATTTTTAGTCTGAAGAGTTGTGCCGCTCGGAAAAACGTGTTGTTATACGTTGCAGGTCTGACTGACTGTGGGCCAGGAGAGCACAACCTTCGGCGAAAATAAGTTCACGGATGAGTTTTTCTTGTGTCTTTGTGTGAGCCTGAAGACGTCTGAGGTTGAAATGGCCTCCCTCAGTCTGGAAGTGTACATAAACTTCCTCCTTAAGGCCTTCCATTGCCTGCTGCAGCATCATGCTGACAAAGACAGTGAAATGCCAGCACACATCCCTGCTTCACACCATTGGAGATACAGAAGGGACTTGAAAGGTCGCTGTTTTGGTTGACTTGTCTGTACTGATTTTCATGAAACTGCTTTACCATGGCCGAGAAACAGTCAACATCACCAGCATTGAAACCATCCTCCTGCAAAGCCAACTGCGTTGGGCGAGTCACGTTGCTTGAATGGAAGACAGTCGCCTGCCCAAGATTGTGTTGTATGGAGAGCTGACCACTGGTAAAAGCAACTGAGGGGCCCCATGCAAGCATTTCAAGGACTCTCTGAAGAAGTCCCTCTCTGTGTGCCACATCGACCATCGCCAATGGGAAGCGCAGGCCATAGATCGTGATGCCTGGAGATGCTACATCAGGAGGGCTACAGACACCTTTGAGACTGAGCAAAAAACCAGCTTGAAAGAGAAAAGGAGGGGAAGGATAGATCCAATTGCCCCCAGCAGCGACTACACCTTCACTTGTACTCGCTGTGGGAGAATCTGCCAGTCACTAATAGGCCTCACTAGCCACCAGCGGACCTGCAACCGATTCCTAAAATCTTTGTCCGCGAAGAAATGTCAAGAGAGCCAGTGATGCCCACATCCCACGAATGAATTAAAGAAAAGTGAAGATGAGATTGCATGCCTCAATTGATCCGGTGGAGTGCTGCAGTATGCCCCGGCGGCAGGGGGTGAGGGGACGGTGAGTCGGTCTTCCATCTTGTGGTGGTCTGTGATGAAGACATGATTGAATGCCACTCCTCTACTGATGAGGAGGGTGATGAGCAGGCAACACCGGATGTTGAAGCCCTTGCATTGGAGGCCAGGCACATTGGGCGATGGCCCAAGGAGGCAAGAGACAGTCTCATACTTACTGTAAACCGTGGCGCTGAGTCAACTCCCCCTTGGCCCCTTTATTCCCTTCACCCACTTGATCCTGGCCGTCACATGGGACTAAGTCCTCTTAATTCAGGCTCAGGCTGGGTGTTTGGGATATCGGGGTTACAGGAGAGCCACCCTCCACTTAATCCACCGGCTACGGTTAATGGCTGAGTACAAAGAGGAGAAAACTCAGTCCTTTCTTTAACTATCAATTTACTTTATTCACATTGCTGTACAATGTAAGAATAAGGCTTATACACTTGGTTAGACAAAAGCATGCAACTCAAACTGGGTTATACAGTTAATAACAAAGCTAGCTAGAATCAATAAGCACACCCACTAGGTTCCTCTGACCTTTCCCTGACCTAGTCACAGAAGACAAAGGATAATTCCTGAAAAAGGGGAGAGCTGACGCTGGCCAGGCATTCCGTTCTCTCTCTCTTTTACGTCGTCGCTGCGTTGCTCACGCAGGGTCTTCCACTTCCGCGATGGTTGGTCTCCGGAGTTTCTCACTGGCTCTATGCCCGAGATTCTTCATACTTATTCTCTTTCTTATCTCTTCAAAACTGTGCTGTCTCTTTCTGGTTGGTTTAAGCCTGCGCACCTCGTTCGTATCCTCTCCTTATTGGCCCAGGCCCAAAGACCCCGGTATCACACCGTGTCCAAATAAGGCTCTATTCCTGTGATCTCTCCTTTGTCTTGCCACATAAATTAATTAGTTCAAACTGGTTTTTACCAGCACAGGCCAGTGTCTGAGCTCCAGTTACAATAGTTCATGAACTGTTCAACAGTTTGTAACAGATTCTGTATTTCTTGCAGCCCCTGGCCAACACTTACCCACTTCCAGCCACCATGATGACCTCTCAGAGTGAAATCAATAAAGACTCACCTCAATGCATTCAGTCTGTTGCCTCCTTTCTATTTGTCTTCCGTGCCTAGTGCTCAGCTTAACCATGTGCTTTGGCCCATGGGAGACACGAACCAAATGAGGGCTGTGCCTACAATGGCATCCACTAAGGGGGACGTCTGCAGCTCACAATTAAGGCATGATAGAATAACCACTTTAACACAATGAAGGTTAACTTTAAAAATAAAAAACTTTATACGACAAAACAAATAGCAAATGTCAAACACCCATGAAACCCCAAGTGTCTCTAGGTGGTTTTCTTTATACATTTGTGAGTATTTCTATGAGATGTAACCCCAACGCTAGCAGCTGGGTTGGAGGAAAGCTGCTGGTCAGGATGTCCCTTGGCCTGTGATGGCTTTGATGGCCGTCCTCTGTCTGCTTGAGGCCCAGAGGGCCCGGGCTGGCTGAGGGTTACCTGCACAGGTACAGGACTCTCCTCAGGCATTGCGACTACTGGAGCTGTGCTCACTACCAGCGGGGCTGAGGAGCGGGTGTCCACACTCAGAGCGCCCTGAGGGGAGCCCCCAGCTGTGGAGGTCAGCCTCTTCTTCTCCCTTTCAACGCTCATTTGAACCTCCCTGCTCACCAGAGAAGGACGAGGATCTGGAGAAGACACCAGGCATATCGCCCTTCTCTCATCTTGCCACTGCTGCTTTGTGCTCATGACCAAGGCGATGGTTGTCAGATCTGTGTGCATTTGTGGGATCTGGCTCTCCATGAGGGTCGCCAACCTCTCGATGGAGGAAGCTAGGCACTCACTTGCCTGAGACATGACAGCATTCATGGCATGGATGGACTCCACCATTGTTCTGTCATGGATGCACATTGCCTCTGGCATCTCCGCCAGATGTTGCCTTACCCCTCACTGCAACTCCAGCATGCCCTGTTCTGTTGACACCAGAGGCTCGTCATCAGCCTGGGGCTTAGCATGGGTTTGGCCACCCACAGTCTCTGACTGTCAGAGGCCTCGGCTGTCTCAGCCTCAGCTAGCTGCTCTCACCACTTTGTGACCCTGATTGTACAGCTGAGTGGAAACCACCAAGTTGAAAGTATCTGCGCTGATGGAAGGTGCAGGTGAGTCACGTGATGGTGCTTCCTCTGACTGCGGTTCCTCCTTTGAGGTTGACAGCTCTACCCCTTCTTCTGGAGTCGCCTGTCGACACTAACATGCATGAGAGAACAGGTCTGTAGGTTCGGCTGTGTAGATCTTGTCATGCCAACCATACATGATGTGGGTCTCCAGAGGTGAACTGTCTGTCGATGGAACGCAATCCTAACCATTTCTTGCGCGGAGACTTCAGTCTCTCCATCTGATATGGAGCAGCCGCCCTGGGTCCATGCCAACTCAAGTGCCTCCTACTCCGCTGTAGAGAGAGGCCTGATGTCTGGGATGCTTCTGCTAATCGATGAGGTCTTCCTCTTGTCCTGCACGTGGAAAGAGTGAGATAGTTATACATCACAGAGAGATCAACATGACAGTTCTGCTAGTGGCAGCCCCTCGTCCCCTACTGGGGTATCACATATGGCTCATGCTCCCGTCCCCTCTCAGGCACTTAATAGGAGTGTGAAAGGAGGTGGTTTGTGGCCGAGATGCAGCCATGCATCTGTCAGGATGAGGTGATGCCTCCTTCGTCATGTCCTGCTACCTCCTGCATGGCCACAACATTTACCTAGGCAGAACGAAGGAGGTCATTGACCTGCTTGCGGCACTGCACCCATGTTCAGGGCGTGACCCCATAGTTACTGATGTCCTCTGCAATCTCCATCCAAGCTTTCTAGGTCAGGCGGGAGAACCACTTCTTGTCGTCGCTGGCCTTTCCCTTGCAGCCTGGAGGAGAATCTCGAGGGAGGCATCGCTAAACCATAGGGCCACCCTGGTGTCTTCCTTCAGCCATGGTTGCTGCAGGCTTACGCTCAGTTCCTTGCCTATGAGGCAGCAGAAGGGGTCCTGGGGCAGCAGAGGCAACAGAAAGATCCTGGGGTAGCAGAGGGCACTCAGGAAGGCACTCTTTTAAACCAGGCAGGAGTGAATGCTGGTCTGGCAGCCCCTTAAAATTGGCAGCAGCACCTGTTCTGGAGTCATCTGATGCCATATTCTGCCTTGGATCCCGCCCCTGTCGTGTAATTGGCCAGGTCCCATGCCTCCAATATTAAAATTGGCTGTGTTATCGCAGAGGGCTGGCCACACATGTGACGCACGGGGACGGTGCCCACTTCTGGGTCTGCTGCCGGGATCTATGATGGGCTTCCTAAATCCAGCCCACACTGTGCCGTTGATGAACTCTGATGTGCACTCTGAATGCTTCCATTTGTGTCCGAAGGAAAATAGCTTGAATCGTCTCTGCTGAATTGTTGGGAATTTAAACTGGTTCAGCATTTTTGTTCATAAGAACAGAGAAATAGACTATTGTTAGCATCCACCCACTCCTACGTTTGATAAATACCATGCAGTACTCTCAGTCAATAGCTTTTACTGTAAATTAACTATCCATTTTTCTCTTGAATTTGTTGATATGACCTGCTTGTACAATCTCCTTGAACATTCTGTTCTGTGTATTCACCTTCATCTGTGTTAAGCAGTTACATTTTATGCTCACTTTCCTCCTCCTACGTTTCAGCTTATGCTGCTGATTGGTGGTAATTATGACAAAGGTGAAGCATTTTGGTGTAAGATTTAGTTTGGCAATGCATTCTTTAACTCTGTCACACAATGGAGTGGGTTAACAACCACTTTTAAACGCATTAATCATATTCTAACTTCACATCATACAATTTTTAAAATTCATTCGTGGGATGAGAGTGTCACTGGCAAGCCCAGCATCTATTGCCCATCTCTAATTGCCCTTGAGAAGGTGGTGGTAAGGCCCCTTTTTGAACCACTGCAGCCCTTGTGGTGTACCTACACCCACAGTGCTGTTTGGGAGAAAGTTCCAGGATTTTAACCCAGCGGCAGTGAAGGAACAGCGCTATTGTTCCAAATCAGGATGGTGTGTGACTTGGAGGGGAATTTGCAGGTGTTTCCAATGCCGGAATTTTACGCCCCTTACAGGAGCGTGCTGGAGGAGGGGGCAGGCATAAAATTAAGTGGGAGGCGGGGCATGCAGTTCCCGTCACCATCCTGCCACCATTGCAATTTTATGAGTGACCAATTTATTCCCATTTAATATCCTTCTCCCACCGCCACTGATCTATTACCAGTGGCGGGCGGGCGGTTCAGTCGCTAGAAGGCTGCCCAGTAAATTCTGGTGGCCTCCTTGCGGGCTGTCGGGGGGAGCCTTCTGATCGGGCACCCAGTGCCCGATGGAGGTCTCCCCCCACCCCCCACTGCAGAACATGCCGTCCCCACTGGAGCACCTCCCGCCACTACCCTCTCAAGCAACACCCCCTTGCCTTGCCAAGGCCCAGCCAATTGTCCGCGGTGAGGCCCACACTGATTCCCTGTTGCCGATCCTGGCTGGGTACAGTCCCAGCAGTGTCCACCACTCCCAGTGGCGCCGCTGGGACTGAAGAGCTGCTGGCCCGCTGATTGGCGGGCAGCTCTTGGAGGTGGGACTTCCTGCCTCAGAGAGCGGAAGTCCCGCCCAAGACCAACTAAGGGCCTAAGCGATGTACAACCATGGCGTGGCTCCCAGACCCGGCAGAGGCGGGCTCGCTATTGACGTTTTCTGCCGGTGGGCAGAGCCTCTGGCCCAACATAAAATTCCGGCCCATGTGTCTGCTGCCCTTGTCCTTCCAGGTGGTAGAGGTCACAGGTTTGGAAGGTGCTGTTGAAGGAGCCTTGGTGAATTGCTGCAGTGCATCTTGCAGATGGTACACACTGCTGCCACTGTGCGTCGGTGGTGAAGGGAGTGAATGTTGAAGGTGGTGGATGGGGTCATTTAAAGTTGTCTTTTTGCTTAAAAACATTAAATAGTAGATAATTCATGTCAAGCAACTTTGAATTAAGGATGTACTGTATTACTGATATCGTGGTTTAATTCATCAGTTGTGAACTCTTCATCTAAAGCCACGTGAGGATTTAGCTAAGCTTAACTAATGTCATAATAGATGTTGTATCACTTGTTCTAATGCTGTTGAATGCATTTGTTTGACAGTCTTAACTTAAAAGTCAAATTTTAGTGTAGTGTTATTCTGCCACCTTCTGATGAGGAGAAGGATTGCGTGATAAAATCAGCATTAATATGAATTGAGAAGAGTTCTCTGTCCATTTGCTGGACACACTATGAAATTACTTGGATATCTGAAGAAAGTGAGAGCCCTCTTTCTGGGAGATATTGAGCCAGGGCTGACCAATGATGATAGGCTAAAGGACAGAAGCCAAAAAAAGGTCAAAGAAACACAAAAAATGTAGCAATTCTATCAAACGTATTTGGGTTCAGTTCACAAATACGTCACTTGAGATCTTCCCTGAACCACTTTTTTTGTAATCATTCAGTTTTCATAGCGCCTCAAAATTTAAG